>NC_056726.1:438913310-439240810 GCF_019279795.1 Protopterus annectens
TAGCTTAGCGGATGGATATAAATACAACAGCTGATTTTTTAAAAAGTTATCTGATGAAGCGTGGATGTACCACGCGAAAGCGCTCATCCTGTATATTTCAATAAAAGTTTTTGGATTTTTCGTGAGTTGCCAGAGTTTTTTGATCAGCTACCAGCGTTATTCAAAGAATATCATATTTGCGTTCCTTTGTGGTTGGTATCTCACTGTGATATTTTCATAACCTTGTTAGAAAGGAAAAACAAGTTGTGGCTGAAGGGACTTCTTAAATTTCCCTTTTCAGAGGCTATTTCTGGGTCGGAGGCCTCAAACCCTCCTAGAGCCCATAAGAAAATTTTGGATGTTCCTACTAAGGCCAAGTCATTGCCTTTGTCCCCTGCTGGGGACTCCCGCCAACCAAAACCTAAAAATGCTAAAGTTTCCGCTTCGGAGCTCACTCAGTCAACCCCAGTGCTTTCAGTGCCTAGACTTTCGGCACTGAGGCCTTTGGCTCCATTATTGATCTCTGCTCCGTCTTCTCCTGCAGCCTTCACTATATCGGCACCGATGGGCTCCTCGGTTCAGACTATTACTACTAGTGTATCGGCACCGACAGCTCAGTCGACGCAGACCTTGACCACGTCGGCTCCGACATCTTACACAGAACAGACGCCTCTATTATTGGCTCCAATTTTGTCGGTTCCAGCTCCGGTACCAACAACCACTTTGGTACCGATCCCTGTGTCGGTGCAGACCGTGACCTCTGCACCGATGACTTCCTCGGTGTAGACACCCGTAGTCCAGTCTCTTGGCACCGTTGTTCTCGGTGCAGACTGGTAAGGTGGGCACCGAGTTTGCCTCTTCTGTGGACAGGCCTGTTTCTCCCTCAGTCTCCGTGAGGTACACTAGAATCCTTTCCGAACACGATGTGTTGCATCTTGTGGATCAAGTGCTTTTGGCCAGAGATATCCCACCCTTCAAGACCTATCCTTCCTTGGGAGGTGATCACCCATCTCCAAAGACCCCTTCTTATTCTCCTCCTTCATTGCCTTTTAAGTCCATAGATATAGCACAGTCTTCCTCCTCTGCGGTTCCCTTTATGGATCTCACTAAGGAACCGCAGTTGCCTTCATGGCAGTAAAGTCTTGCTATGACTCAGGATGACAGTTGTGACATGCGTAATTTGCTGCTCCACAGCCATCCAGGTTCTCTGAGTCGGCAGGCTGAGCCACTTAGTGGAGGGGTGACCCCTGTCCTGGACATTCACTCCACTTCAGGTGGACCAGCCTTCCAACTGATGGAGAAGGCTTTCGCTGCTGCTGGCGATACTGGACTGTCTTTCCCTCCGCCCTCCTCTGGTACACTGGTTTCACAAGTCGCACCTAGCGGACACCTGGTGCAAGGGCCTCAGGACATATTCCCACAGGAAACACCTTTTCTGCTGTCTTCCACAGCTTCTCCCTCTGAGAAAGTCCACCGGAAGAGTTTGTGTAAGCGGAAGCACATGGACTCCACAGAGGAGTCTCTCACTGAAGACACAGACTTTGATGAGGGGGAAGTATCCCCTCGGTCACCCTCTGAGGTATCCTTCGGTGATATCCTCGAAATCCTTAAACAGAGAGGTGACTGGCAGCCCTCTAATCCGACCTCTGAGGAGTCTGTGTTCCTGCAGTCTTTTTGCGCCCGGCCCCCTACCTCCTGGGTTACTCCACCTGCCGATGAACTTGTCCGGCTCATCGTGCAGCATGCGTGGAAGGCTCTTGACAACATTGAAGGTATTCCCCGGAGGCCAGATAAGATTTTGTCCCCTCCTGCTACGGATCCCCCATTGGTCAAAAGGTCTTCCTTGAGGATGCTGTGGTGGTGGCAGCCACAACAAAAAAGGATCTGGCAGAAGAAGAAAGCCAGACTGTCCATCCGCCTAACAGAGAATCCCGGGCCCTGGACAGGATAAGGAAGTGCACCTTTGCATCAGCGACCTTTACTATCAGGTCCCTGAATTATATGGCACACTTTACCAGGCTTCAAACGGATCTGATTTTCGAGCTCTCTGAAACCTTGGCTGGTGCTGTGTCTAATGAGGTCCCTGACAAAGTGGCCTCTCAGCTGGCCACCATTGAGTCAGTATCTAACTCCTCTATGCGACTGATATCTCACACATCAGAAGGAGAAGCTAGAGTGGCGGGTTCAGCTGTGGTCTTGAGATGACACACCTGGATGTGTTTGTGCAATTTCATGGAAGAGAGCAGAAAAAGCAACTTTCTCGATTATAAGTATTTTTCAGCTTCTTTTATTGCATTTTTCGATCTTTTGAGCTTTTCGACTACTGTTTGTGCCTATATTACTGTATTACTACCTGTTTTTCCGTGCTTAAATTGTTGATTGCACTTGGCTAAAGTTTTGCTTAAAAGTAACAAACAGGCTTAACACTCAAGTGTACTAGCCTTTGATAGCAATTTAGTCGAATACTAAAGCATTTATTATATTTTTTCTGTCTGTTTGCAAAAAAAGAAAAAAAAAAAAATACTTCTTCTTTCCTAAACTTCCTAGCTAGTTGTTCCAGAGATCAGATTTTGCTGATCCCTGGGCTTTGTATTTGGTTCCTGCATTCCTCCATTTTCTTGTGTGGCCAGAGGGTAGTTTCTTTACTCACTAGTGGGAGTAGGGAGTACTGAGCTGCCTGTTTGTCCGCAAAGGAGTGGTTAGAGACAGAAACTAGTAATTCATTGGCCATTTTGGGTCATTTCCTGTTTTTTCCAGCCCCCTGCTATAAAGCGCTCTTTAGCGCGGAGTTGCCACCGTTGCACACTAGGGCAGCGGCGGTTAATCAGGTTTAAACTATTCGGGCTACCTAAAGTCCACTCTTCAAATTTTCCCTTAAAACTACCTTCCTCGAACTATTCTACTGATCAAATCAGCATATCCTATAACTAAAAAGATCATCTCTACTTGACTCCAAAGTAGACTATTCTCTATCTGTAAAGCCTAGCACTTGCTCCTACAGTACTTATCACCTTCATACAGCACTCTTGTTATAGATAGTACCCCAAAAGGCTAACCCCATTTCTCGGTCACCCACATCCCCCGGAATCTTTTTTTAAGTTTTTTTTGTCTATTCCTTCTAGCATGTCGAGGGATCAGTTGCTAGTGTCCTCTCCTGCTCAGCTAGTGAACCTGGGAATATTGAGGCAATGTTACAATTGCCTCATGTACACAGACAACCCTCTCCTCCTCCCACAAAACACAAATACATTGGAGAGATGCAATTATATGGCCAAACTGGAGGCTGAGCTCTCTCAACATAGGACTGGCAAGACCAGACAGGAGGAGAAGGTAACCACACACACTATAGACCCAGTCTCACATAGTACCATCACAACCTCAAATCATACACATAAACACACAAAGACATACTCGGAGGCTCTGATCAAAAATCTACCAAAACAGCAGAGGCCACCAAAGCAGACACCCAAACAACTACCACCTCAGAACACAACACCTGCAACACATAGACCACACAGTCAGAGTGTCAAACAGTCACAGCCCTTAAGGCCAAACACAATGCCAGACACACTCGTCATTGGTGACTCCATAGTCAGACACACTGACGTCCCGCTCACCAGACTGAGTAAGGAGAAGGTCACAGTAAGCTGCCTGTCGGGCGCCAGAATCCGCCACATATTGCAAGCACTCAGGTCTCTCAACAGCAGGTACAAGTATGACTCAGTCATTGTCCACGCTGGTGTAAACGACCTGAGACGTACCTCCTTGGACTACATGAAAAGAGACATTGAGGAGCTCTCTGATTATGTAGCCCAGGCAGGTATGACCCTGACCTTGAGCAGTATCCTACCTTCACCAAGAATGATGCCACAATACAGAGATAAGATGATCAGCTTTAACAATTGGCTTAAACACTGGTGTCATTCAAAGGGGATCCAATGTCTGTCTACCTGGGATGACATGCTGGACAAGCCACGCTGCCCATGAGGGGCGGCTTGCACCTGTCACCCCTGGGATTCCGGATATTGGCAAAGGCTCTTGCCACCCCCATAGTGCCTTTTTTAGGCAAGGCTCAAATTCTATACCTACCACCCTAGAACACAATAAAGGAAAAAAACTGAGGGTAATGCTGCTCAATGCCAGAAGTCTCAATCTCAAAATGCACGCACTCGAGGCCCTTCTCAGTATGGAGAACATCGATGTCTGTGCTGTGACAGAAACCTGGTTCAAGGCTCCTGAGAGCACCCCAGCACTATCAGGTTTTACCTCATATCATGCGTTCCAGCCCCAAAATCCGGACAATACCAAGAAAGGAGGGGGGGTATCCATATTCATCAAGGACACCCACACCTCAAGATTGGTGGCAACGTACGATGCATCGGAGACCATCCAGGTGCAATTAACCATAGGCAAGACTGCTCTGCAATTTGTAGCATGTTACAGGCCACCCTCGCAAACTCAGGAACCTCACATGGCTTTCCTGAAAACACTGGAGGGGATAAATGCATCTCCGAACACCATCATACTAGGTGACTTCAATTACCCTAATATAGACTGGGAACACTACTCAAGCCCAAACACTCTAGCCCAAAAGTTCCTGGAATTCATAAACTCAAATGCCATGGAACAACTAGTCACCATCCTCACAAGAGGAGAAAACATACTTGATCTCATCATCACGAACATGGGAGCACAATATTCAACACCGGAAGTATACCCCTCACTGGTGAGATCAGATCACAAACTAATCTCGCTGGAAGTCCTCATCTCACCCCCACCTAAAATAAAAAAGACCACAGTAAAGAACTTCTCGAAAGCCGACTTCACACTTCTAAAGACTAGTGTGGTCTCCTTTAAGGCCCCCGAGCCATGTAAACATTACTCAAGCCGCTGAATCACTTACAAATGCCTTCTACCAGCACCTGCAGGACTGCATGGATCAGGCAATCCCAAGCAAAACAAAGACTCTTTGTACCATAGGCAAGCGTCCAGTCTGGTGGACCCCAGCCATAAAACTCTACAACAAAAGGAGGAAGCTACTACAAGATAGAGCAAAATCCTTAAAAGGTAAGACACCTTTGATCACTATAAGTAAAAAGATAAGAGCTCTCATAAAATCATCCAAAGCAAATTTTGAGAGAAAAATAGCTAAGGACTCAAAAGACAATCATAAGGCCTTCTTTAGCTATGTTAGAAACCTGGGAGGAAACTCCCAGATATGCTCAGAATTAGTTCAAAATGATGTAAAGATTACTGATCCTACAGACATTGCCAACATACTGGCTGACAGGTTCAGTGCAAACTTCTCCCCCCCAAAAGGAGAGATATCTATACCAAACGATTCTAGCCCCCCAAACATCTCTAACGCCCAGAGAACTGCTCTCACCAAGGCAAAAAACACAGCATCCATGGGACCTGATGGTGTCCCCGGCTGTGTGCTCCATGAACTCAACGAGGAATTAAACCCGCAGTTAGGACAGCTGTTCAATCTTAGTCTCACCTCCGGATACGTACCCAGAGAGTGGCGCACAGCGACTGTGGTCCCACTTCACAAAGGCGGTGCCTCCACCGACCCTGGAAATTACCGTCCCATTAGCTTGACAAGCCTTATCTGCAAAGCCATGGAGAGGATCATAATGGATCTCATAAATAAAGACATAGGGAATTTGCAGACTTTGGATCCAACCCAGTTTGGCTTTGTCAAAGGCAGATCATGCCTTTTAAACTTGGTTGACTTTTTTGAAACAGTCACCAAGGCCATTGATGAGGGAAAGGCAGTCCATACAGCCTACCTCGACCTGGCAAAGGCCTTCGATACAATATCCCACTCGGGTATCATTGAAAAACTCATCAGCTTAAATGTAAACCCATACATCACAAGATGGGTTGCAAACTGGCTGAGTGACAGAACCCACAGGGTCAGAGTTGCTGGCGCCATGTCAGACTAAAAAGCCTGTCACAAGTGGTGTCCCACAGGGCTCAGTCCTGGGCCCACTCTTGTTTGGCATCTACTTTTCCGAAGTACAAGCAAACACAGGAGGGTTATGGCTGACAAAGTTTGCAGATGACTGCAAACTGGGCGCCATAGTCGAAAACACATCTGACACAGATATCCTTCAGAAGGGTCTCACAGAAACGGATAACTGGTGCCAGAGCCATGGCCTAAAGTTAAATGCCAAGAAATGCATAGTCATACCCTTCGGGAAAAACAAGGTTACCCCTAGCTACCATATAGGTGGCAATCCACTGAGCACAGAAGAAGTTATCAGGGACCTGGGGACCCAGGTTGACACTAGCCTTTCATTCGACACTCATATTGCTAAAGTAGTTAGGAAGACCTTCTACATTGCCCGCCTGATCATGAAGGGATTGACATCTAGATCAAGGGAGGTCATAGTCTTCCTATACTCATCACTCATCAGACCAATGATTGAGTACAATGCCCCATTCGGAATGTATCTGACCCAACACTTGCAGCAGCTGGAGAGGCCACAAAAGTTCCTCACCAAAAGGATAAAGGGTCTCAAAAATCTGTCTTATGCTGCCCGACTGAAAGAACTCCAGCTCTATTCAGTCGCTTACCGCTTGCTCAGAGGTGACCTGTGCCTGACATACAAGGCCATGTCAAACCCAGATTTGATGAACATGCTTCACCTCAAAAAATCTAGATCCCTCAGAGCCACAAGGGCGGGAGACTTAAACCTCAACATGGTTATTAATAGGACATGCTGGAGGGATAGATTCATCACCCAAAGACTCCCTATGCTGTGGAACAAAATCCCGGTATATGTGAGGCAGAGCACCTCGCTGGCCTTGTTCAAGAGGAATCTTGAACAATGGATGGGAGATCGCAGATTTACCCCAGGGATTACCTCAGTGTCACTGCTCGACAGAGGCACAGCAAAATAATGGGCATAGTTTCTCCAAACTAAAGGGGTGGCGTAAGCCACAAAACTATGGGCTAGGCTTGTAAATGCCCTCGGGCAGATAGCCTAGTATGAACCTATGAACCCTTCAAGGCTTCCTTTCTTAATGCTGCCATTGAAGCCTCTTCGTTGTTTGGTCCCAAAGTTAAAAGCACACTGGCCAGATGTGAACAGAACAGCAAGACCCTTTCTACCATAGGTGTCCGTTATTCTTCCCCTCAACGTGCTTTCTCCCTTTCCGTGACACACAGGCAGAGTTCTTCCCTAGAGGCAGAGGGGGAAACTCGCATGGAAGATGCTCCTTTCGGGGCAGAGGGGGCCCGCATAACCAGGGTTCCAGGGACTCTTTTCCTGGCCAATCCTACCAGTGCTCCTGAAGAGCGGCCCAACTCCTTTCCTCTGGAGGTGATTGGGGTTCATTTCTCCTTGTACCCTTCTTCCTGGCTAACCATCACCACCGATTCTTGGGTACAAAGGATTATAACCAGAGGTTATCCATATCCCCTTTGATATTTGTCCTGTCCCTTTAAATAAACCTTCCCGACGTTCCACCCAGTCAAAGGGAAGAAGCAGCACTAGAGATAGAAAAGCTGCTAAGAAAGAGAGTCATCCAAATAGTCCCTCCAGACCAGATAGGATCCGGATTCTACTCAAAACTATTTTTGGTGCCAAAGAAAACTGGGGACTGGAGACCAATTTTGGATGTCAGTGTATTGAACAAGTTTGTGAGAGTACAAAAATTCTGGATGGTCACAATACAGTCTATCCTCCCGCTTTTGGAAAAAGATGATTGGATGTGCTCGATAGATCTTCAAGATGCGTACTACCACATAAAAGTGAACAGGCCATAAAGAAGATTTCTGCGCTTCCATGCGGGAGCCAGTCACTACCAATTCAGAGTACTGCTCTTCGGACTCTCTGCAGCCCCCAGAGTGTTCACAAAGTGCATGGCAGTCGTCACAGCTTACTTGCGACTTCAAGGATTCCAGGTGTTTCCATACATAGACGACTGGCTCATTTCCACCCCCACCAGACATCTACTGGAAGAAGCCCTGGCATACTCTCTCCTTGCTGCACAAAGGCTAGGCATAACCATAAACTGGCAAAAATGCAATTTCACCGCATCTCAGTCGACAGAATTCATAGGGGTTATCTTGGACACAAAGAACTGCAGAGCTGCAATTCCAGAGCACAGAATTTTAAG
Source organism: Protopterus annectens (assembly GCF_019279795.1). NCBI lineage: Eukaryota > Metazoa > Chordata > Ceratodontiformes > Protopteridae > Protopterus > Protopterus annectens. The sequence continues at coordinate 438,921,420 of NC_056726.1, forward strand.
GATAAAGCAACAACTGATTCCAATCCTTTCAAGGGAGAAATCCACAGCTCACTCAGTTCTACAGCTGTTGGGTTCCATGGCAGCCTCTATCACCGTTGTACCCCTGGCCAGGTTTCATATGAGGCTTCTACAATGGCTACTGCTCACCCAATGGTATCCTTTTCAGCATCCTTTTTCAGCCAAGATTCGAGTAACCCACAAGTGCAAACAGGATTTAAATTGGTGGATGACACACAATTTGTCACAGTGGTCTTGCCCCTTCCCCCCAGCAACCCAAGGCCACAGTGACCACGGACGCTTCCCTCATGGGGTGGGGGGGTTATGTCAGGGACAGACAGTCAAAGGCACTTGGTCCAAACTGGAGTCTCATCTGCATATAAATGTTCTAGAGCTGTGGGCGGTGCTTCTGGCATTGCAAGCATTCCATCCCCTGCTGCCATCTGGGACGATTGTGATTCAATCAGACACTATGGCGGTGGTCTGGTACATCAACAAGCAAGGTGGAACCACATCTTACCCCCTTTGTTGAGAGGCCATGAGGATATGGCAATGGGCGATGACTACCAACCATTTTTTTTCTAGCAACGCACATTCCCGGGAGTTCCAACGTGCTGCGACCTCTTTGCATCCCCAACCAACTACAAATGCAGCAACTACTTCGCCCTGATTCCCCCTCCGGGACAGTCACCCAGGGACTCTCTAGTCCACGATTGGCCCTTGGGTCTTCTTTATGCATTCCCACCCTTTCCGCTAATTCCCCAGTTTCTGAAGAAAGCCCGGCGGTTAAAGAGCAAGGTGATCCTCATAGCACCATATTGGCCTCGACAGATTTGGTACTCCTTCCTTTGGCCTCACCTACTAGATCGACCATGGAGTCTCCATCCAACCCCGGAGTTGATCTCACACCCACAGAACCTGATTCATCCCAACTTGAACAGCCTGAAGCTCACAGCTTGGCTACTACAATTCCCTTGATTGCCAGGCATAATGATCTTTCTTTACCAGTATGTGACATTTTCATTGCATCTCATTAGTCTTCGACTAGACTTACTTATCTAAGCAAGTGGAAAAGATTTACTTGTTGCCTGAAAGATAAACAAGTAAATCCCTTCTCAGCACCAGTGTCGATAATACTAGACTATCTGTTTGACCTTTTCCAATCGGGTCTATCGGCCTCTACCATTAGAGTTCATTTGGCTGCAATTTCTAATTTCCATGAGGGTGTCCCAGATTCCTCTCTTATTGTGCAGTACCTTCATAAAAGGTGTGAATCATCTGAAGCCACCTTTTAGAGAACCTATTCAACCATGGGATCTATCATTAGTTCTACAAGCTCTGACAATGCCACCCTTTGAACCAGCTTCTTCTTGCGACCTCAAGTATTTGTCATGGAAAACCTTGTTTTTGGTCACCATTATTTCTGCCAGACATATCTCTGAGCTTCAAGATTTATGTATCAGGAGTCCATACTTGATTTTTCATAGAGCTAGAGTGTCTTTGAGGACTAATCCTTCATTTCTGCCAAAAGTGATCTCTGAAATGTCTATTAATCAAACCATTGAATTGCCAGTTTTCTTTCCCAATCATTCAAACAGAGGAGAGTATTGCATACATACCCTAGATATCCACAGGCAAATCCATTTTTACTTAAACAGGACTAGGTCCTTTCTTAAATCTTACCAGTTATTTTGGCCTATTCTGGACCTAGATTAGGATCTGCTGTTGCTAAGGTCACATTAGCTAGATGGTTGAAGGACTGTGTGACCTTCATTTATACACAATGTAATATCCCGTTGCCTACTATCATGAAAGCTCATTCGACAAGGTCGGTGGCAACTTCTGCTGCCTTCCATGCCAGAGCTTCTTTACATGACATCTGTGCAGCTGCGACTTGGGCTACCTTCATCAATTATTACAAACTGGATTTGGCCTCCAAGGGGAGAGCATCTTTTGGTTCTATGGTGCTCAGGAATGTCCTTCCATGAGAGCCTCCCAGGAATAGAGGTAGCTGGGGACTCTGTCCCATGCATAAGGAATGAACAAGGATTAACAATATCAGATAAAGAAGTTATGTCTTACCATAACATTCCAGCTGTATTGTTGATCCTCATTCAGTCATTACGACCTTCCCTCCTTCCCCCTCCTGTGGCTTTTAGTGGATCTCACCATCCGGTTCTCTTAGATTATTTGACCAGAGGTAGCCTCTACCTTCTTTTGACTTTCAAAATCAGTCTGAGGTAACAGGGAGAGGGTGATTATGGGTTAGAATTTAGCTCGAGAGTTTGTAGCTGATGCAAGATTGGAAAATGGCTGGCTTGGTTCCGAGGTCGGAGCAGATACCCATGTGTAATGACTGAACAAGGATCAACAATACAGATGGAACGTTATGGTAAGACACAACTTCTTTTTCTAGGTGATTTGGTCACATTGATTTAAAGTTGATGTGACACCCCAACTCCATGTAAAAATGGAGTTGATGACTGCCACAGTTGGAGCACCTTTTCTTGTCACCTATAATACCACTTTTCTTTTGTCATAGGTACTAGGCTGTCAGCCCTAGGGCCTGTATAAGCCTAGCCATAAAGATTCCCTGGCTTACGCCACCCATATTTTTTTTTCCTGTACCCCTTTCGAGCAGAGCCGCAGAAGTGATCCTTGGGATGAATTTCCTATTTTCCATCCAGTCTTCAAGATTTTTCTTAAAGAGGGCTAATGAGATGCCCTGCTTGACATAAATGGACAATCTGTTCCAAAGTATGGGGAGCCTGTAGGACAGGAACCTATCCCTCCAGCATGTTTTGTTTATTGTGGTGACAAGGTTTAGGTCCCTGGACCGTGTGGCTCGGGGGATTGGGATTTCTGTAAGTGTAGCATGTCCAACAGCTCTGGGTTTAACATGGCTTTGTATGTTGGGCAGAGATCACCTCTAAGTAGGCAATATGCAACAGAGTAGAGCTGGAGTTTTTTGAGATGGTCTGCATAGGGCATCTGTTTGAGGCCAGTGATCCTCTTCATGAGATATTTCTGTGGCATTTCCAGTTGTAAATATCTTGTGAGGTAAATACCAAACGGGATGTTGTACTCTGTAATAGGTCTAATGAGGGATGAGTAGAGAGGAACAATGACCTTTTTTCTGAATGAGAAACATTTTGTGATGTGGTGTGCCATGAAGGATTTCCTGACTACTGTGGTGATTTGATTATCAAAGGAGAGACTACTGTCTACTTGTGTCCCTTGGTCTGTTCTCAAACTTTTGGTGTTGAGTGGACTACCGCTTATGTAGTAGTTCATGGGCACAGGGTTTTTCCCAAAGGAGATGACTGTGCATTTTGTGGCATTGAGCTTGAGGCCATTGCTTTGACACCAGGCATCTGTCTCAGTGAGGCCATTTTGTAGAATGTCCACATAATTTGGGGATTCAGTAATGGCTCCCAGTTTACAGTCATCTGCAAATGTTGGTAGCCATAGACCCTCTGTGTTGGCCTGAACTTCAGAGAAGTAGATGCCAAACAGGAGTGGACCCCCTAGGACTGAACCCTGTGGTACTCCACTTGTCACTGGTTTAGAGTCAGATTGGGAGTTGGGTGCTTTCACTGTGTTTGTTCTCTCAGTGAGCTGGTTGGCAATCCATTGCGTGACATAGGGATTTATGCCCAGTTTAGTAAGTTTATCTCTGAATCCAGAGTGGGTGGTAGTGTCACATGCCTTGGCAAGGTCTAGATAGGCTGTGTGAACCCCTTTACCCTCGGTTACGGCTCTTGTGACTGCTTCAAAGAAGTCTGTCAGGTTTAGGAGACATGATCTGCCTTTCACAAACCCAAACTGAGTGGGGTCCAAAGTTTAATGGTTACCTATGTCTTTGTTTATAAGTTCCATGGCTTTGCAGATCAGGCTTGCCAGGCTAATGGTCCGATAGTTCCCAGGGTCCATGGTGGATCCCCCCTTTGTGGAGTGAGATAACTGTAGCTGTGCGCCATTCAGTAGGCACAAAGCCTGAAGTGAGGCTATGATTGAACATGGTACTTAGGTGGGGTGCCAGTTCATTTTGTAGTTCATGCAGAACACAACCCAGAATGTTGTCTGGTCCCATGGATGCTGTATTCATGGCTTTGGAGAGTGCGTTTTTTACCTGTGCGGCCTAGATTACCGGGACTTGGTATTCTTCTGGTATTGAGATGGGCCCTTTAGGGAGTGAGGGGGGTGAAGTTGGCATTGAACCTATCTGCCAGGATGTTGGCAATATCAGTTGGTTCTGTATATTTAGTGCCGTTATACTGTAACTCAGAGCAGATCTGAGTATTGCCATTGAGATTCTTGACATAGCTATAGAATGCATTGTGGTTGTCTTGAGAATCTGTGGCGATTTTGTTTTCGTAACTAGGTTTGGTGGTTCTTATGATGAGGGATCTCAGCTTCTTACTAAGGCTGACAAGGGAGTTTTTCCAATCTTGGGATTTTACTCTTTTTTGCAACAGTTTCTTCCTTTTGTTGTAGAGTTTGTTTTTGGCAGGGGACCACCAGATTGGCTTCCTTTTTTTGGAGGAGAGCATCTTGGTTCTGTTTGGAATGGCACGATCCATGCACTCGTGTATGTGTTCATACATTGCATTGGTGTAAAATTCAGCAGTCGTACTTCTACTTTGCGGCTGCATCGGTGCCTATGATATTATGCAAATATTTACCCTGGAATCCTCAGTATTTTAAACTGGTATGGTCATGTCTGTCAAGATGCGTCTGCTCAACATAACAGTTTGCACCCTACATTTATTGTGTGTGTGTGTGTGTGTGTGTGTGTGTGTGTGTGTGTGTGTGTGTGTGTGTGTGTGTGTGTGTGTACACCTGTAAAGCAGTTTACATTCCATGATAAAATTGACAGTGCGGCCATTAATTATTTGTATAGGTTGGTAGGAAGCATAAGTGTAAGAGGAGTCACTTGTATTCCTTTTAGGAATCTGTTACCTCAGACATTGAAAACAGAAGGCATTGATTCCCCACCATCCTTTCTTATTACCGTATGTCTAGGGGAATTGTTGAGCTGAGGCAGAGAGTGATGGCTCTTGGACTGCACAGCCTTTCTGCAAAAGATCCAAATGGGCCTTTCAGGTTCCCCCCAGACTTCTTCTTGGTCAGTCTCTGTTGATAAAATAGTATGTTTGGTTGTAAAAATGTCATGGGAAAACTAACTGGATGTTGTGACACCTGACCTGAGGAGGCCATACAAGAACCTTTGGCCTACCAAGTACTGGACAGAGCATCCCAAATCAGATTCCTTTGTTGCTGCAGAGTCCTTAGATAAGGAGCTAGGGACCATGGACAAGTTTGGGAAGCACATTTACACTTCATGTTTTTTTTTTCTTTGTGAGTAGTAAGCTGTCTTTCTGATCTGCTAAGATTCCATTGTGAATTGACTGGCAAAATTGTGACCTCGGTAAAGGTTGCTTCAGCAACAGTCTGTCTTGCAAAGCTAGTTTACCAAATGCATATCTGAATTAAGTGGCTGCATGGGCTGAGGAATTTCCTTACCTTTATAATTGGCTATTAGCACTTTAGCATGAAAGAAGTTGATATCTGCTCAGGAGTCTCTTTCAGTCTTTGGAGATTATGATGAACACTACAAAAGTTCTGGCTGGAGTCCTTTTAAATGCTGACAAGTGTAGGGTGCACTTTGTCTGCACACTGTTCTGCAGAGCTTGTCTTCCCTTGGAAGTGTCCTTCCATTACAAAACCTATTATTTTGATGTTTTCAGTTTGAGTCGTAGTGTTACTATATCTCAGAGCATTGGTTCTACGGTATACCTTTGAAATTCAGTAGTATAGTTAGCAGATATCAATGCATAATGCAGTAAAAAATTTCTAGGGTTTGCAAGTTAAACTTGAAATGGTTCATTTTCCTAGCTTAACTATGGTAGACTTTTCCAGGTCCCTTTTCCTATAGCTGCTGTCCCCTTGGATTTATCTGACCTAGAATGTGGTGGACATTTACAGGGTCAGAAAAGCTGTATGGTCACAGAAAGAGGACCATCAACATGTCAGCATTCTGGAGAGGAGAACAATTTTTCTCGCATTATGGGTTTTTCAAGACTCCATATCCCAAAGTATTGTTGCCATCCATGTTGGCAACATGGCAAAGAGTTTGGTATATAATTAAGCACAGTGGAACTTGTTTCTACCCCTTTCTGAGAAGCAGTGAGGTAAGAGAATGTTCTATGTCAACAGTGTTTTCTTGATTACTAGTCGCATTCTTTGGAGAGGCCAGATGTTCTACATGTTTCACTCTTGCAGTCATCACACTTGGGTTATCTTCCTGCAGGTAGCCCTCAGTCAGCCTGAATACCAGAGACTTAGTATTTCTGCATCGGTTGCTGTTACTCCAGGACTGACATCAGGTCGTCAGGGGTATAAAAACAGGCAGCCAACGCCATTACATCAGTCTTTCTTGCTGAGGAGCCCGAAGCAGAAGCAGTTTGCACGAGTGCCAGTCAGCCGCTACCTGAGTTTTCATTTCTGAATTGAATCATTCTGAAGTCTTCTAAAGCTAAGTACCCCATTGGGGGATCCTTTTTTCTTGCTCTAACCGATGTTTGAAAAAGTTAACAATTTTCTTGCCTGTGGAAAGCAAATACCACACCGAGATTTCCATTCTTACTGCGTCACCTGTTTAGGCCCAGACCACAGTGTACCTCAGTGTCGGTTTTGTGCCTTGTCCAATGCACAAACTATTCGTCATCTGGCCCTTACTGTTACTAAATACTTTCGTTCTCTATCTCCATATTCCAAAATGGCTTCGGTAAGCCATCCGACTACTGATCTTTCGAAGAAACGTAATGATAAAGACAGAGACAGACTGCACAGGTCCAAAGCTGCCGATGATGCTTCCGTTAAGCTAGTCGCCAGTTCACCGCTACTCATTGAGGTGCTTTTGCAGCCCCTTATGCCCACTTCAGTGGATTCGCAGGCCTCTACCAAGACTCGTTCGGAGTCCGGTATGGTGCAAGACTCTTCTTCGACTACGGAACCTGCGAATGTCTCTACCTTGGATGGGTCCAGAGCCGCTGAGCAGGCACCGGCTTCTGAGGAAGTTCTTCGCACTACCGATGTTCGACACAAACCGACTTCTTTTGCGTCTTCGGTTCTGTCTAAAGCTACAGAGTTTCTAAGGCCAAGAGTACGTGCTACGCCTAAAAAGCCGACAACCAAAGCAAATGGACCTGCTCCCTTGCCACGACATTAAATGCTTAAAATGCCAGAAGACCTTATGCTGATTAGGGGAAGTCAGCCTTCTCCTGCTAAGAGAAAAAGAGACCTGTCCCCAGCAGCTTCAACAGACCAAGAGTCCGACGAATTTGTGGTTTCTGATTATGAAGACATGCCCTTATCTGCTTATGAGGATTCAGATACAGAGGAATCCATTCCCTCTTCTCTTCAGAGGATTTTTCTTTTGGTGAAACCTTACATTCTTTAAGATAGTATTTCCACTGGGAATGCCAAAACTCTCCTCAGTCCAAAAAGAGACTCAGAGAATTTCTAGATTTGCCACAACATAGGCCTTTTGCAGTACCCCCAGTCCTGGATGTTGTGGATGATGTCTTTATGGAATCCAGTTTAACTCCTGATACTTTACCCCCTGCTCCTAGGAAACCAGACAGATACTACAGAGTACCTGACTCTCACAAATTCCTTTTCAGAAATCCTATTTCTGACCCAGAGATCATCTCCCAGGGGCCTAAAGGCATCAAAGTAACTACAGCTAACTCCCACCCCTTCAGACAGGGATTCCAGAGCTTTGGACTGATGGGGTAAGAAAGTATATACCTCTGCAACACTCGCAATTAGGGCTTTGAATTGTCAGTTTCACATGCTGAAGTACCAACAACATATTATGGAACTTATTAAGCAAAAAAAGAGCTACCTTTACAGACTGTGCAGAAAATAAAGAATTGCAAGAGCTTATGCATTCTGCAAGCCAAGTCAGCAAGGATACATTGCAGTTTGACTGACGAAAGCATCTTGGAGGGCAGCAGTCTCTGGTTTTGTACTGAGAAGGCATGCTTGGCTTAACTCATTCACTCCGGAGCAGCTCAGAAAAAGCTGCCAGTTTAATTCCGCCATAGGAACAACAGTGCAGCCTGAGCTCATTTTCAGAAAATCCATTTGTAATACCATACAGAAAACAAATGTTCATAACTCTTTAACTATAAGAGCTAGACTAAAAATGTAAATGTGAAAGTTGTTCAGCAGACACTGACCTTTCCAACAGTGTAAATGTTGATAGTGCATATCAAAGTCATTATTAAATATTTGGCAAGAAATGTTGATATTCTGCATATTTTTTACCTTTTTGGAAAAGCAAAGCACAATATATTGGTCAATGTACCATGTAGACCCATACAATTTGTGTTTAATTTGTTAGTATGAATATCAGCTTTGAAATTATACCTTAACCATTAAAGTGTGATGCTCCTTTATGGAGATATTCACAGAAATGTGATTAATATAATATTTCTCATAATTGCTAAATAAAGCATAATATTTCATCACCTGTAACAGACAGATCCTACATATCAGTGTAGAAGTTATGCACCTCACTGTCAGCTTCAAAATGATGCATCATTTGTGTGATCACCATGCTCCTTTGCAAAGATATGGGCATAATAATGAGAAGTATTGGAAATGTATAATTTTCATAATCCTACAAGACTATAACTATGATATCTGTACATGTGTACAGTGCACAGACAGTTTTTTACCATGTTGTAAGGAGTAACGCTGTCTTCAAAATGAAGTATTACTTGGCACACTGACATGCTCCCTTGCAAAGTTATTTACCAAAATATGAAAAAAATTATAATTTCCATAACCTAACTCCAAAACAAACTTGGATATCTGCACGTGTACAACATACAGGCACAGTTCTTTTACCATGTTGGAACTATCAATACTGACTTCAAAATGAGGTATTACGTAGCACATTCAGATGCTCCATTGCAAAGTTATTTACCAAAGTATGAAAAAAATCATAATTTCCATAACCTAAGTCCGAAACAAACTTTGATATCTGTACATGTGTACAATGTACAGGCACAGATGTCCTTCAAGAATGCAACTGCAGTCATAACATATGGGTTGTCCTGCCTCAGGCAGCCCTCGGTCGGCCGAATTCCAAAGTCTGGGTCCGGTGTCGGCTGGTGTCGCCTCCTCTCCGACGTCACAACGGCTGGAGTATATAGGCATCGGCCGACGCCATCTTCTTCAGTCTTTCTTGCCACGCGGTGCCCGAAGCAGAAGCAGTTCGCAAGTGCCGGTCGGTCAGCTCCTGTGTTATCATTACCGAAGTCATCTAAAAGCTAAGTACCCCGTTGGGGAACATTTTTTCTTGCCTCAGCCGATGTCAGAACAAATTGAGAAAGTTAATAATTGTTTGTCTTGTGGTAAACAAATACTTCATAAGGACTTCCATTCTCTCTGCCTTCCTTGCCTGGGCCCAGACCACGACGTCTCGGCCTGTGCTTGCTTTAATAAGCGCACTCTCAGGCGCCGGGCAGAATTTGCCGAGGACTTTTTCGGTGAATCTTTTGCATATATCATGCCGTCGGATCAACCGACTACCCAATCTGCTAAAAAACGAAAGGACCGGGACCGACATCCTCGGCCCGCGTCCACTACCGATGCTACTCCTAAACCCTCCGCTAGTGCTCCAGTCCCTTCGAAGTGGGTAATCAACCGCTCCAGGCCGACGACACAGCGTTAACACTACCTTCGGTCTCGGAGATCTCTCCGGTGCCGGTTGTTGAATTTCCTCCGGATACCGAAGTTCTGGATCCACCCGACACCATTTCTGTGGACAAGGTTACGCCAGCACGTGGGGCTGCTAGGCCTCCTGTATCCATGTCCATCAAGGCCTTTGCACTTGCTAAGGCCACCAGTTAGGCCAAGGCCCATCCTAAGCCAGCTGCCCAGGCCCCTTCATCTGATAAGCAGATCATGTCTCTTGCTGCAGATCTTATTTCCCTTATCAGGGGGTCTTAGCCCCATCCGGACAGGGGTTCTCAGCCACCTGCAGAGAAAAGGTCCAGAACTGAGCAGGCGGACGACCTCTCTTCGGATGAAGCCTCTGGGGATTCTGAACACTCTGATACCCAAGAAGAAGCCTTCCAGGCCTACGAGGACTCTGATGCTGAGGAATCAATTCCCTCTGCCTCCCCTCCAGAGGATTTCTCATTTGGTGAAGTCCTGCATTCCATGAGGGAACATTTTCAGTGGCAGGGTCAGGAATACTCTGATTCCAGGAAAAGGCTTCGTACCTTCCTCAAGCTTCCCCAGCACAGACCTTTGGCTATTCCGCCAGTTATGGATGTATTGGATGATGTTTTCTCTGACTCCAGTGCTAACCCTGATTCTCTTCCTCCTGCTCCTGTCAAGCCGGACAGATATTATAGGGTCCCTGACACTCACAAGCACCTTTTTAAGACCCACTCTGTGGATCTAGAAACTATTTCACAGGGCCCCAAGGGAGTGGCTACCTCCTCTGCCAAAAACCCACTACCAGCGGACAGGGAAGCAAGGTCCCTGGAGAGATGGGGTAAAAAAGTTTATACCTCTACTACCCTAGCCATGAGGTCACTTAACTGCCTTTTCCACATGTTTCAGTACCAAGATTTTCTACTGGATGATTTACAGAAAAAGTTAGCTTCTCCTGAGCCTATTGATAAAAAGGCATTGCAGGATCATATACATAACACTCAGCAGGTTAATAACCATTTTCTTCAGTGTGGTTATGATGCACTGGAAGCTTCCTGTAGGGCAGCTATGACAGGGGCTGTGATACGTAGACATGTTTGGTTAAAAGATTAGTCTTTGCCAGACCATGTTAAAGTAAAGTTACTGGATGCACCTCTGGAAAAACAGAAGCTTTTTGGTGCTAATGCACAAGATGTGTTGAAATCCATAGAGGAAAAAGCTAAGTCAGTACAGACAGTCAAGGATTTCCTTCAGGTTCAGTCACGCAGATTCAGCAGAAACTGGCCCTCAAAGAATTGGTCCTTCCCAGGCTCTGACAAATTTCAAAGGGGAAAAAGCAGATGTGCCCGAGGTAGAGGTCAATACCGAGGATCTTACAGGGGCCGCCAGTGGCAACCTCCAAATCAAAGAAGTGGCGCAGACAGTTCAGCTGCACCACAAGGACAATCACAATGACTTGACTTTCGTACCGCCTACAAAGGCACAAAGAGAAGCACCTTTGGGCGGAAAGTTATCCTTATTCTCACAAAACTGGCATATCTTAACCAAGGACAACTGGATTCTGGACTTAGTAGACAAGGGTTACAGATTCCACTTCCACACATTTCCAATAAGACAAGGCATGCCAAACCTGACACATCATCAAAGGGCAGAGGCACTCACTCAAGTTTCCAAGCTGTTAAGTATAAAAGCAATAGAAAGGGTTCCTCCTCAGGAGCAAGGCCAGGGATTTTATTCAAGACTGTTCCTTGTTCCAAGAAAAGAAAACAAATGGAGACCCATACTGGACTTGTAAACACTAAATACTTTTCTCATTGTGCCAAAATTCAAAATGCTGACACTGCCGCAACTCCTTCCCATGTTGGGCAAGGGGTCTTGGCTGGTCACTCTGGACCTCAAGGAGGCATACCTGCATGTCCCAATAAGACACAGTTGCAGAAGATACCTCAGATTTCTTGCAGGGACAGAGCATTATCAATTCTCAGCATTGCCGTTTGGCTTATCTACTGCGCCCAGAGTGTTCACGAAATGCCTGGCATCAGTAGTGTCACACTGCAGACTACAGGGGATTCAAATATACCCCTACTTAGACGACTGCCTCATACAAGCAGACAACAAACAAACCTTAAAAGAAAACTTGGACTATGTCATGCATCTACTGCAGGCCTTGGGATACACAGTCAACATTCAGAAGTCAAGACTACAGCCATCCCAACAGATTATCTTCCTAGGAGCCAAACTGGACACAGAAAACCAAATGGCCTACCTCACAGAGGAAAAACAGCAGCATTTACCAGAGTACTTCAAAGGCCTAGCAAAACTCTCCCAGCTGACTGCAAGGAAATTCCTGCAGGCCCTGGGGTTCATGGCATCTTGCATTCTTCTGATACCTTTGGCAAGACTTCATATGAGAAAGCTGCAGTGGTATTTAAAAATCGTATGGTCTCAACACAGCCAAAGCCTAGAGGACGTAATCCCACTTATTCCATGCCTGCAAAAGGAATTTTTATGGTGGGCTCAAGCCAGTCAACTAAACAAAGGCATGCCTTTCAACAGACCTCAAGCAGGTCAAATGATTACAACAGACGCCTCAGACCATGGATGGGGGGCACACATGGAGGGCAGATGCATTCAAGGTCTATGGACGCCAAAGGAAAGACATCTGCACATAAACCAAAAGGAGATGTTGGCAGTGATACATGCAATCGAGACTTTTGAAAAAATCACTACAACAGGGACATTTGTTAATAAGGACAGACAACACCACTGTCGTGTGGTACATAAACAAGCAGGGAGGCACTCATTCTTATCCCCTCTGCAGACTAACAATGCTTCTCTGGGAAAAATCCCTGAGCCTGAAGATACATTTACAATCCCAGTTTGTACCAGGCAAGGACAATGTACTGGTGGACAAGCTGAGCAGAAATTTCATGGATCCACACGAGTGGATGCTGCACCCTCACATATTCTCTCAACTGACAGAGACATGGGGAAGACCGGACGTAGATCTTTTTGCTTCCCACTTAAATCATCACCTGGAAAAGTTCTGCACAAGGACTCACCATCCTCTAGCCTGGAAAACGGATGCTCTCTCCTTCAGCTGGAATTCTCTAAAAATGTATGCATTTCCTCCTCTGCTTCTGCTGACCAAGGTGATACTGAAGATCAAAGCAGAAGAACCAACAGGCATTCTGATAGCTCCAGACTGGCCAAGGCAACACTGGTACCCATTGTTATTGAGCATAACTCGGACCAAACCATGGCATCTGTCCCTTTGGCCCCTGCTCCTAACGCAACACAATTACAGGACTGTACATCAAGACCTGAAAACATTGCATTTGACAGCCTGGAGGCTACCATGACTTCTCCATCTCTCTCTCTTTCCAAAACAGTTCAAGAGATCTTGCTAGAAGCACGCAGACCTTCCACCAGAAAAACCTATTCAGCCAAGTGGAGGAGATTCAGCATCTGGAATGCCAACAGGGGTCAGGGCACAACATCACTGAGTATACCTCAGATTTTAGAATACTTGGCAGAACTGTTTCATACTGGACTCTCATACTCTTCAATAAAGATTCATGCCTCAGCAATCTCAGCTAAATACAACTGTGACCCTCCAGTGTTTTCTCATCCTCTGCTAAGACAGTTTCTAAGAGGGATAAAGAATATCAAACCTCCCAGAAAACAGCCAGTACCTGCATGGGACCTCAATTTAGTGTTGGAGAAATTAACTCTTCCTCCATTTGAGCCAGCAGCAACTTCAGAAATGCAATTTCTTTCATGGAAAACTGTCGTCTTATTGGCAGTCACATCTGCAAGAAGAGTTTCGGAGATACAGGCACTCATGGCAGTGCCTCCCTTCCTCATTTTTCATCAAGACAGAGTTTCTCTAAGAACCAATCCTACATTCATGCCAAAAGTTATTTCCAGAGTGTCTCTAAATCAAGCTATTCACCTTCCTACTTTCTTCCCCAATCCTCAAAATAAGGGGGAAAAACTACTGCATACTTTGGACATACACAGGCAACTACGTTACTACTTGGACAGAACTAAGGCCACCAGAAAGTCTGACCAGCTGTTTGTAGCCTATGCTGCTGGAATACAAGGAAAAGCAATCTCCAAACAAACAATTTCAAAATGGATTGGACACTGCATCAGATTCTGCTATTCTTACCATGGAAAAGGTGTGCCACCCAATATTAGGCCACATTCCACCAGAGCTATAGCCACTTCCACAGCTTTCCTTAGAGGAGTGGCAACAAAGGACATTTTAGAGGCTGCTACATGGAGCTCCGTGCATACATTTACCAAGCACTACAATCTGCCCTTATACTCCAGATCCCGAGCAGGCTTTGCTTCAGCAGTCCTGCAGGGGATTTTAGCTACACCATCCTTCTCATAGTTCCATCCACCCCCAGCTTGGCTATGGTATTCAACCCATATGTTATGACTGCAGTTGCATTCTTGAAGGACATAGTACAGTTTTGTACCTACCGTAAATGTAGATGTCCGATAGATATGCAACTGCAGTCGGATTTTCCCACCCTCCTACCCCTCTGTACCCTTCTTTTGGGTCCCTACCCCTTTTCCTATTAGCTGGGGGTATTTTCTATGGTGTATCTGTTTATTACTGTTGTGCATGTTTGGGATTATTATTTTATCCATTCACCAAATTTAGCCTTCCTAGGAGGGCACCTGGCATCGGGGCAAGAAACACTGAAGAAGATGGCGTCGGCCGATGCCTATATACTCCAGCCATTGTGACGTCGGAGAGGAGGCGACACCAGCCGACGCCGGACCCAGACTTTGGAATTCGGCCGACCGAGGGCTGCCTGAGGCAGGACAAACCCATATGTTATGACTGCAGTTGCATATCTATCGGACGTCTACATTTATGGTAGGTACAAAACTGTACTTTCTTTTACCTTGTTGGAACTATCAATGCTGTCTTCTAAATGAGGTATTACTTGGCATACTGGCATGCTCCCTTGCAAAGTTATTTACCAAAATATGAAAACATTTATAATTTCCATAACCAAAGTCCTAAACAAACTTTGATAGCTGTACATGTGTACATACAGACACAGTTCTTTTACCATGTTGGAACTATTAATACTGTCTTCAAAAATGAGGTATTTACCAAAAATATGCAAAAAGTCATAAATTCAGTAATGTAAGCACTAAAACTGTGATATATGTATGGGTGTACAGCGCAAGACCATATTTATTTTACCACGTTGTAAGGACTAATACTGACTTGAAAATGAGATATGACTTGGCACAATTACATGCTACCTAGCAAAGTTATTTACCAAAATATTAAAAAAAAATGCTCTATAACATGAGTTCTAAACAAACTTATATCTGTACATGTGCACAGCATTCAGTCCCAGTTATTTTACCATGTAGACACATATCATTGTAAATATACACATTCTTGGTGTAGCCAACATACTGCTGAATGGGTGCATATAAAGAGAAAAAGCAAGGTAAGGACCGCCACTCCACTAATGAACCCAGGACAGGCATGGGACTTCAGTGGCATGCAAGGTCATCTGATCTGTCCAATACCTGTGCTGGCTACTTACTCGGACAGCTGATATCACTACAGTTTCATGACCTCCTTCAGTGTCAACAGTCTGCCTTACGTATGCCTTTTCTCTTTACGTGTCCATTCAGCAGTAGACCTAAGGGATCAAGTTCTGTATTACTTAGCCCTTCCTGTCTTCTAAACTCTACACACGCCTGATAAAAGCAGAAGAAAAAAAGCATTGCAGGATGGTTACTGACATATTCAATTGTACATGGTAGCAGTCTGCTGAAACAGTTGTTCTTTTTCAGCATTTTCACCAGCTCCTTATCACAGATGTTCTTCGTGTTTCACTGTTGCAGTCATTACATTTGAGTTATCTGCTTGCAGTAGCCCTCAGTCGGCTGATTAACAAAGTCTTGGGTCCTGCATCAGATGCTGTCCCTTCTTTCATGACATCAGGTCGTCAGGGGTATAAAACATGCAGCCAACGTCATTACATCAGTCTTTCTTGCCTTGCAGTGCCCGAAGCCGAAGCAATTCACAAGTGCTGGTCGGACAACTCCTGAAATTTTCTTTTTCGAGGTTCAGAACCGAAGTCTTCAACTAAAGCGAAGTACCCCGTTGGGGAAACTTTTTCTTGCTCCTTACCAATGTCAGTAAAAGTTAATAATTGCATTATTTGTGGAAAGCAAATACCTCACAAAGATTTTCATTCATACTGTATTCCTTGCCTGGGCCCTGACCACGACGTACCTGGCTGTCCGTTTTGTGCTTTATTTAATCAGCGCACTATCCATCTTCGGTATATTTTCGCCTCTAAATATTTCAGTTCTCAGTTTAATTATCCAGAAATGTTGTCAGTTAGCCATCCGACTACCAGGATTCCGAAAAAAACGCAAAGATAAAGACAGAGACAGGCCGCCTAGGTCCAAAGCTGCCGACAATGCTTCTCCTAAGCCAATCGCCAGTTCGCCGGTACTCAGTGAGGTGCTTTCGCAGCCCCTGATACCCGCTACTTCTGACTCACAGGCCTCTACTGAGACCCATTCGGAGTCCAGTATGCCGTGAGATGCTTCAACTGTGGAACCTGCGGATGTCTCTACTCTGGATGGGTCCAGAACCACTGCGCAGGCACCGGCTTCTGAGGGTGTATTCAGGCCTATGGACTTGCATATTAAACCGATGCCTTCTTCTTCATTTAGGCCTAAATCTCGAACCTTGCCTAAGAAACTGACACCCAGGCCACATGCTCAGGCCTCTATGCCTAAAAAACAAATGCTAAGAATGGCTGAAGATCTTATAACTTTAATCAGGGGAAGCCAACCTCCCCCTTCTAAGAGACCTAGGACTGAAGTTGTTTATGAATCTTCTGACCAGGATTCTGATTTTTCTGATGCTTCTGATTATCTGGATTTGCCCTTATCTTCCTATGAGGATTCTGATGCAGAGGACTCTATTCCCTCTGCTTCCCCTCCAGAGGATTTTTCTTTTGGTGAAACCTTACATACTCTAAGGGAGCATTTCCACTGGCAAAGCCAGGATTTTTCTGATTCAAAAAAGAGGCTTGGGGATTTCTTACTCCTGCCTCAGCATAGGCCTTTAGCTATACCTCCTGTACTAGACATAGTTGATGATGCCTTTTCGGAATCTAGTCTGGCCCCTGATTCTTTGCCTCCTGCTCCCAGAAAACCTGACAGATTCTGCAGGGTTCCTGATTCACACAAGTTTCTTTTTAAAAATTCTATTGCGGATCCAGAGACTGTTTCACAGGGACCCAAGGGCATTAAGACTTCTACTGCTAAAATTCCTACCCCTTCTGATAGAGACTCCAGAGTGTGGATAGATGGGGTAAGAAGGTTTACACTTCTGCAACCTTGGACATTAGGGCTTTAAACTGCCAGTTTCATATGTTAAAGTATCAACACCATGTTATTAGGTTGCTTAAACAGAAAATGATGTTGATTCCTGAATGTGCTAAACATAAAGAATTACAGTATTTAATGTATTCTGCTGAACAAGTTGGTAAACATACTTTGCAATGTGGATTTGATTCATTAGAGGCCTCTTGCAGGGCTGCTGTTACTGGGTCTATGCTCAGAAGGCTTGCTTGGCTTAAGGAGCAATCTTTGCCTGATCACGTTAAAGCTAAACTGTTGGATACTCCCTTAAATCAGGACCGCCTGTTTGGCAACAGAGCTTAGGAAGTTCTTAAAACGATGGAAGATAAAGCTAAATCTATGCAAACGGTTAAATATTTCTTGCAAGTTCAGCCTCCTAGATTTAGTAGGCATTGGCCCGCTAAGAATTGGTCCTTTCCAGCCCCTTCCAGGTCTTCTCAAGCCAAACCCAGACACTGCGGAAACCCCAGATTTCAGTCACAGGGGACACACAAGACCAAGCAGTGGGGGATTTCCGCATATAAAGAAAGATTTCTAAAAGGTACGTAAAAGCTTTCTGGATTATTTCAGAATCACCTTTCTCAGCTGATACACCAGAAGGGTAATCTGTATGACTAAAATAAGGAAATGTAATTTTCACTACATGCATTTATGAATGGGTGGCCAGATAAAATACAAGGTTATTCCCTGTAGGTATCACTATCAAAATTAACAAAACAAAGTACACAGTTAAAAATCAAAAAACACTTAGTTGAAAAGCAAGTTACAACCATATGAGCTAATATGTAGTGCACAATGCATAATCAACCATCTGACCGGATCACCTGAGTAAAACTGTGAGTTAACCAAAGAATGTGAGCAAAATGCAAGGCTTCATGACTGATAATTCCGTAGCTACATTGCCAATGATTAGGATTAGAATTTTATAAACACAATTAAGAAAAAAAAAAAAAAAGATCAATTATAGAAGACATTAGAGCAAAAATCGCCAGCTATCGCAAATAAAAAAACAATGACAAACTTCAGACAAAGCATGAGCACAAAGGCAACCAAGCAGTGTTAACTTCACTAAAAGTACAATAATGTACACAACATTAAATTCATAACATGCAAGCCCTATGCATAATCAAATAATTGAGATATTTTAACAGGTAAACCTGCGAACAAATAATTCAAAAGAATTACCTAATACTATACTGAACTGATACTGTAAAAGGACAACGACATTAACTGAGTGGAACCAAGAAGCTGCCAATCAAAAAAATGAACCATTTACGTAAAAGTGTAAAAGATGCCAAGAAAAAAAACTGAGAAGAGCACTCCAAGCAAACAATAAAAAGTTTCATACAAATCAATGCTCTGCTACTGATGTAACCCCCCCCCCCCCAACCTTCCACTACAGCCGTCCTGCTACTGGAACAAAACCAGTGGGGTTGATACTGTCAACAACAACAGCGACAGCAAAATAAAGTTTGGAGCTGCTATATGGGGGATTCCATATTTAACCAGACAGCTTTGAAGCTACAAACTGAATTTATACGAAGCTCTTTTTTTTTTTAAATCCGGTATACCTTTCAAACCCACATGTTTCACTCATAACTCAGAAAAAGAACTGCACTCGTCCCCCCAGATTTGTGCAACACAGAAGGGCAAAAAGGACTGTATAATCAACTAGACGCATCTGAATGAGCCATAGCCGGAAGGCGAGTAACTAAAGTGGGCGGAGTCTAAATGAATCGTGCTATGTACGAGCATCCACCCAATCAGTACTGAAAACCATGCCTTCTCCTTGTCTGTAACAGTAAGCATTATTCTCTGCATATGCATATAATGCATATTTTCTGTCTTTCAAAACTGTACTGTTAGGATTAGGTGACTTTTTAACCTGTACCAAGATTGCAGTCAAATCAGTTTTCCTGTCATCTTTCATGCATATCTTTTCATTCTCCAACTTTATGTAATCATGTTTTACTGTTCTATGTGAGCTGCAAATGCAGAAACCAGATCATACGGCTGTTGGCACAATAACTATATTATTTGTAATTTATTTACTTTTAATGAATTAGTTCCAGTAGTTGTCGGCTGTTTTCATGGGGGGGGGGGGGTTAAGGTTGTAACGGTAAAGGGCATAGCTTTCAGCTATTTAACTGGGTTTATTTGTAAAGCTAAAAAAAGTAACGAGGAACAAAAAAAGTTCAAAATCGAGGATACGTTTTAAATGTTGCCGGTGCTCGCTTAATCTGATCTTCCACCAGATTTATTCTTTGCTTATTGAAGTGGAGAGCTGATCCAAAGACAGTGAAAATATACTTAAAAGGTGAAGATGATAGGTAAAATAGTCATAAGAAGTAGCAGTGGTGTAAGAGAAGTTAACTGCAATTGATTTGCAGGGAACATATGGTTCAACATTGCAAAGTATAACATGATTTAGATGTCTTCTATGTATTCTTGAAATGGGGGAGGGGGGTTAAAGTTGAAGATGACAGCATAAAAATGTTACAGTTTCAGAGCTGTAAGTACGAATGTGTAATGTCTTTTCCTACATCAGAGGAGTCTGCATTGTAATAACTGCAGTCACGCTGTGTAAGAAAGCCGCATGGAATGTTGTGTGTGTGTTTTTCTCTACTTTAGATATATGTTCCTCTTTTGTGCCAGCCATCTGGGAGGATTAAGTTTGAGATGCAGTATTCGCTCTGCTTCGTAATGTCATATTTGCCCGTGTGTAGCATTCATTCCTACAAATCTTTTGTGCTTGTTGAGCTGAACTAACTGCTGATGAAGCATCACTGATTTTTCTCTAAAAAAATTCTATGTAAACACTAATTAACTCCACTGCGAAAATAAAGTTGAAAAGGTAATTAATAAAGTTCAGGTACCTTTTCAATTTTGTTTACAGCAGTGGAGTTGCATTGTTTTCTAAAGGTAGTTGTGCTCCTAGACGAGCTCGGATGTAACGTACCGGGATTTTTACCGCCTCAGTGAGCATTCGGATGTAACCTTAGATGCGCCCCATGAAGGTACTCAGGGTTAACGAGTTAAGGAGCAAATCTTGCCAGACCATGTCAAATCAAAGTTATTAGACGCTCCTTTGAACAAGGACAATCTGTTTGGCACCAAAGCAGAAGAGGTTCTTAAAAAGATGGAAGAAAAAGCAAAATCTATGTAGACAGTCAAAGAATTCTTGCAAGTACAGCCTCCTAGATTCAGTAGGCATTGCCCCTCGAAACATTGGTCCTTTCCATCCCCCTCAAGGCCATCTCAATCTAGACCCAGGGGAAACAGACCCCCCCCAGAGTACAGTCTCAGGGTATGCAGAGATCTAAGCAATGGAGTGCCTCCACTTCTAAAGCAGGGAGTGCTAAGCCACCCCCTTACTGAAAGAATTCCCAATGACTTCTCAACTCTACTTCCGACCTCTGCCCAACTGCTTGTGCTCCTACGAGGAAAACTTGGCCTTCATGCAAAAAACTGGATTGCCATCACCAAAGACTGATGGGTCCTCAACATTGTATCCCAGGGGTACAAATTTTACTTCCAGTCACTGCCAACACCAAAAGGGTTCCCAGACCTTCCTCCAAACCAGTGGGCAGAAGCACAAAACCAAGTTCAGTCCCTGCTCTCTATTAGGGCAATTCAGCGTGTTCCTGTGGAACAGATAAGTCAAGGATTCTATTCCAGACTTTTCCTGGTACCCAGAAAAGAGGGCACTTGGCGCCCAATCCTAGATCTTTCAATTTTCATCACCTTCCTGGTGGGTCCAAAATTCAAAATGCTCACCCTGCAGCAGCTTCTACCTATGCTAGCCAAAGATGCCTGGTTAGTCACCCTAGACTTAAAAGAAGCCTATCTGCAGATTCCTGTAAGGGAGTCATGCAGGAAATATCTACGCTTCAGGGCAGGATCTTCTATGCATTACCAGTTCTCTGCACTTCCCTTTGGCTTATCCACTGCTCCCAGAGTATTCACAAAATGCCTCGCTCCAGCCATTGCTTACTGCAGACAGAGAAATATTCAAATTTACCAGTACTTGGACGACTGCCTGATTCAGGCAGACAGTCAGGAAATGCTGTTGCAGCACCTGACATTTGTAAAAAAAACCTTCTAACCTCCCTAAGGTACACCATCAACGAAAATAAATCAAAACTAGTCCCTAGTCAAAAGAATGTATTCCTGGGAGCAAGCTTGGACACAGCATCCCAGATGGCATTCCTCACTCCAGAAAAACAAGCCTCTCTGACAGACTGTTTTACTCAAATGGCCACCAGAACTCCGCTATCTGCAAGGAAAATCATGCTGGCCCTAGGGTTCATGGCCTCATGCAACCTACTAATTCCATATGCCAGACTGCATCTGAAGAAACTTCAGTGGTACTTAAAAAGTCTTTGGTGCCAACATTCTCAGGACCTGGAAACCGTCATTGCTATCATACCCTGTCTAAGGACAGAGGTTCTTTGGTGGGCATCAGCATGCAACTACAGCAAGGGGCTTCTCTTTACTCAACCCCACGCTGCCCAGACCCTAACCACAGACACATTAGACTATGCCTGGGGGGCACACATGGATGGCAAGTGCATTCAGGGCCACTGGAGCCCAAGTCAAATTCATCTGCACATCAACGAAAAAGAGATGCTAGCTGTGCAGCATGCTCTGACAGCTTTCAGATCCCTACTCTCTCCAGGACACTTGCTAATAAAAGCAGACAACACCACAGTTATGTGGTACGTCAACAAGCAGGGGGGATCCCACTCTTACCCACTCTGCAGGCTAGCCATGGCCCTGTGGAACACGACCTTGGACATGCAGGTCCATCTGCAAGCTCGATTCCTGCTAGGCAAACAAAACTCATTGGCAAACAACTTAAGCAGAAATCTCCTAGACCTACATGAGTGGCAATTAGAGCCCAGCACCTTCAACCTTCTGATTCAGAAATGGGGGACCCCAGAGGTGGATCTCTTTGACTCCCCCTGCAATCACCAGCTCAGTAAATTCTGCACCAGGGCACCTCACAGCAGGGCCTGGAAAGTGGATGCCCTATCCTTCCAGTGGGTAAATCTCTCAATCTATGCCTTTCCCCCCTCTGCCCCTTCTCACAAGAGTATTGCTCAAGATAAGACAGGACAGACCAAGGACAATTTTGATTGTCTCGGACTGACCACGCCAGCACTGGTACCCACTCATGCGCAGCCTGTCACCGGTGCCACCCTGGCACCTACACCAGAACCCAACCCTGCTCTCTCAGCAGGGGGAACAGATCTTGCATCCGCAACTGCAAACCCTAAATCTTGCAGCCTGGCTTATTCCCTGAATTCTCCCCCAGTAACCAGCCTAAGCAAGCAGGTGCTGGACGTCATTCTTGAAGCCAGAAGACCTGGTACAAGGAAATCCTATGCTGTTAAGTGGAAAAGGTACTGCTCCTGGATTCACCCTAAAGGAAAGGACACAACTCTGCCCTCCCTGCCTCTAATCTTGGATTACTTAGCAGATCTAATCCACAGAGGCCTATCCTTCTTCTCCATTAAGATCCATGCCTTTGCCATTTCGGCTCATTACAACACTGAGCCACCTCTCTTCTCTCACTCTCTTATCAAACAATTCCGGAGAGAGGCAAACAACTTAAGGCCAGCAAGGAGAGTGCCCACCCCTGTTTGGGACCTTAACTTTGTACTGGAAAAGCTCACGCCCCCCCCCCCTTTGAGTTTGCAGCATCAGCAGAGTTAAAATTCCTCTCTTGGAAAACAGCCTTGCTCCTGGCCATCACTTCAGCTAGAAGAGTGTCTGAGCTACAAGCACTTATGACTGTGGAACCCTTCATTATTTTCCATGCTGACAGGGTTTCCCTCAGGAGTAACCCTTCCTATATGCCTAAAGTGGTGTCCAGTGTGGCTGTCAACCAATCTCTCCATTTACCAGATTTCTTTCCTAATCCTCAAAATAAACGGGAAAGTATCCTGCACTCCTTGGACGTGCACAGACAGCTCAGATTCTTCCTTGATAGGACTAAGCCCTTCAGGAAATCTGACCAGTTACTAGTCAGCTTTGCACCAGGGGCAGAGGGCAAGGCCATTTCAAAACAAACCGTTTCCATATGGCTAGCACACTGCATCCATTTCTGATACAAGCACCATGGGAAGCCAATCTCTCAGGGGGTCAGAACTCAGTCCACTAGGGAAACTTCTACCTCTACAGTATTTCTCAGGTGAGTCCCTACCAGGGACATCCTGGAAGCTGCTACCTGGAGTTCTGTACACACCTTCACCAAGCATTACTACCTGCCTATCTTTTCCAAATCTAGGGCAGGTTTTGCAACAGCAGCCCTGCAAGGCATACTAGCCAGCCCCAACTCTTCTTGACTGCCTCTACCCTTCTTCAGCTTTGGGAATCTACCCAAGTGTGATGACTGCAACAGTGAAACACAAAGAACATAGTACAGTTGTGTACACTTACCATAAATGTAGATGTTCGAGTGTATTCACTGTTGCAGTCCTGATTTCCCTCCCTCCTGCCCCCTTGTCTCTCTGTGTGTGTCTCTCTCCTCTCTATTAAACACCTGTTTCAGGGGTATTGGTATATTGATATTTACTTTTTACTGGTGGTGTTTTCCCCACCATAACTTAGCTCCCTATTTGGGGGGGGGGGGGGCTCCTGACATTTTGGGCAGGAAAAACTGATGTATCGGTGTCGGCTGCCTGTTTTTATACCCCTGACGACCATCCTGAAATGACAGCAACTGATGCAGAAATGCTAGGTCTCTGGTATTCGGGCCGACTGAGGGCTACCTGCTGGCAGATAACCCAAGTGTGATGACTGCAGCAGTGAATACACTCTAACATCTATGGTAAGTGTATACAGCTGTACTTTCTCTAGCACACAGGTTCATCCTGCTTACTCATTTTATTAAGTAGTTCCTCAGTCTGTCTGCAGTGCAGAAATTATTCTGTTGCTGGTAAAATCCTTGCTGCAGTCTGGACCCGTGCCTGGTCTAGCAGTGCTTCTTAATCCCCTTTCTGGGGAGGTATCTCTGTGGATGCCGTCATCCAGAAATGGCTCCCGTACTCCTTTATACATGTGCCTCATTTTCTCTATTCAAGAATTTAGACAGAAAACCAGGCATAAGACTGTAAGGTAATCTTTAAAAAAAAAAAAAAAAAAAAAAACTCACCTGTCCTGTCTCAGCCTCTCAGAGCAGGCTTTGAGCCATTGTGCTTTATCTTCAGTCAACTTCTAGGTCTTTTGCCTAGAATCTGTTTATCTTAGAATCTTCCCTGAACTACCACTGTTTGCAGTGGATTCTGGCAACCAGTGCTTTATGCTTTGGGACAACTGTTTCACTGATGATGGTTGACTTTTTAATCATTGCTTCTATATTTTCTTACTAGGAGGAAGTCTACTTGATCTGTATGTTAACTAACCACTCTCATATGTAATTCTGTGGTGATCTGTCTTGCTGAACCATATGTTGACCACCATCAAGCCATTTGCCAGACAAAAATTTAGAATGGCCTTTCCTTTGCGATTCCTGCTGCTGCACCCATGCATACCCAGGCATTCCTCACATCCTGTTCTGTCTTTTTCGATATTTGTATTCAGGTCCCCCATTGTCAACACCAAGTGATGTCCTGCTTTATCTAGTAAGTCCTGCAGCTGCTGCCTGAATGCAGTCTCTTCTAGCTGTCACACCAAGCTGTGGGGCATAGGCTGAGATTATAAGTACTCCCTTGTCCTTACACTAGAGTCTGACTGTGAGTCTGTCATTAATTCTGAAGTCACTTCCTCACTGCAATACCCACATTATTTCCCTTCTGTCCTCCTGAGTAGTAGACTCTAGATCCCAGTCCAAGTGGCTTTATTGCACCACACCTCCTTGTCCTCTGTAGACAGAAGTTGTCCAGCCTCCTCCTTAACCTTCATATCATCCATTGCAAGCTACATCCTCTCAGTGAACCTATATTGTGTATAGCAACCCTTGGTTCATTGGTTCATGTTTGGAAGGTTGATTGGTTTTATGTCCATATTTCACTCAACACAGCTATCCCAGGTAACCAAAACTGGGCGGCTGGACACTTACTGGCCAGTAGCTTATGGACCCAGGGCTGGGATTTATGCTGGGCACATTGGCCAATAGACCCCTCCTATCATTAACATGATTCCATTGAGAAGGTCAGAGTAGGCCAGATCCTCATCCCACTTATCACTGGCAAATACCCATGCTCATTTTTTGCCGACATTAGTCAATGCAGCTAAATCACCTAGAGCTAATATTTACACCATCAAGTGGGTGTCCTTGACATGGTCTGCAGTCTGTGATCTGTGCACCACTGATGATGCCCCAAATGGTTGGCCTGTACAAGTCTTCTCTGTCAGATTCTGTGCTGCTGCCTGTAACTCCATTCTTGAGTGAGCGTGACGCGGAAACACTTGCGTATTTTTGTGAAGTGGAAGGGACCCCACAGAGGCACATTAAGAGCAATAAGTATTGACTGGATGCTAGGATTGAACCTTGTACATGGGAGGCAAAGAAATTGACCATTATGCCAACTATGTACAAAAAACAACTCCACATACAACCTAAGATGCTACTCACAATCCACCCCAGCAATTATTATTCCTGGGACCACACTTCACCACAGTGCACATTGCCTTCTCCTCTGTTCCACACTCTTTGGCATTTTCCATTGACCTAAATCAAATCCACATGTATCCCAGATTGAGGCTAGACCTCAAAAAGTACTTAGTCAAGTCCAGTACATCTGCTTCTCTGCTAGATACATCACCTAACCAACTATCACTACCTCCTATTATCTTTTCTGCTCTATCACTGTCACAATGACTACTGAAGCTTATCTATATTTAGAAATTATTGTAAATATTATCACATCACTAGTAATTTACCCCTGCAGTATTACATTTGCACATTAACTGTTTTTTTTTGTCCTGTGTAATTCGTACAGATTATTTTATTTACTGTGAAGTGGCTGTTTTCCACCTAGGCTGTTGAAATCAGTTTTGATTAGTGTACTACCTCAGTAAACAAACATAATTAAATTCTCATCTCCCCATTTTAACCTCAGCAGGTTTTATTTTCTCTGTACAGGCTTCATCTGGTAGAGAAGTTTCTGCATTGGAGGCCTGTCAGAACCTTATTGACCTGCTCATCCTTTTTGCAAGGCTTATCTGGACATTTACTCACCACACCTGACTGCATGATACTCTAGTTCCAGTAATGGCCAAGGACACTTCATACCACTCCAGATGATCAACTCTGTCTAGAGACCTGGAAGCATACTTGAAAAATGTACAAAGTAAATGTATTATTTTAACATGAGCTGCTACTGTAGGTTTGGAACTCCTCACAGTTCTTGTCCTAGTAGTGCTGGGTTATAGGTTCATAGATGATTAGTGGGCTAGCTACAGCAGGGGTCGTTTTTAAGCCAATACATGCTTCCAAAGGTGAGAATCAAACCCTCTATCTTGTATCTTTGAGGTAAACACCTTGACCATTATGTTACCCCGACTGTCTTATTTTTCACATACTTGACAGAGGATTAAAGTGTCATCTATTAAGGTGCAACTTGCTGTCATAGCTATCTCCTTGTCATTAGCATCTTTGAATGTGAGTAAAGCTTTTCTCAGAGTTCCTTTTCTTACTCAGCCTCCCATCAAGGATCTAGAAAGATCTGGATCTTTTAGAGAGGTGAATCATCTTCCTTTTGGACCAGCTACTAAGGCAGAGTTAAATACATATCTCAGAAGATCTCTTTCTGGTGATAATTACATCATTTTGAAGAGTTTCTGAATTTACAAGCATGTTGTATTGATCAACGTCATCTGAATTGGAAGCATTATTTATTAATCATCAACCACCCCCTTTTTCTTGCTTTCTGCATGGGGTTGGTGTGTTGTCAGCTGTCACAGTCTCTCTTGATTAATTTCACTCTCCTACTTTTTTGACAGTCATGCGAGTTCTCTTATAATCCATCCATGTCTTTGTTGGATGTCTTAATTTCCTCTTGCCTTGTTTCTGACTCCATCAAATCTTCTTCACCAAATTATCTTCTGCTTTTCTGTACGTGTGCATGAACTACCGTAGTCTTTACTGCTTGACTTTTTCTGCATTTGGCGTCTACTCTGATACCATTATTTTTACATATGTCCCACAGTCTGCATTCAGTTAACATGTCTCATTTACTTCTTCTGCATCACCTCTAGCTCCCACAATTGCTCTGCCTTCACTGTCTCGGTTTATGTACCGTACAGTCGTACTGGTCGCACCACAGTTTTGTACATCTTACTTTTACTTTTAAGCTTCTTTGGCACCCACACCATATGCCATATGGATGCAGGCGTTCAAAGTCTGGCTTTGATTTCCTCATTCAGACTTCCCTTCTCAACCACCCCTCCAAGATACTTGAAGGTGTTAACCTGTTTTATTTTCCTTCTATTTTAATTTTAAATTTCTTCTGATTTCCCCCATTTGCTGTCATGACCACTGTCTTGTATGTACTCATTTTCATCTCATTTGCCTTCAGTTTTGATTCCATTCCCTTATTTGCTGATGTTTCTGTTCAGAATCTCTTTGTAATCTCACATAATGTGCAATATGTATTAATTGTCAATACATAATTTTTTGCAAGGGTAATTTGGCATTGTGAACTAATCTACCATTTATGTCCAAGGTATCCACTGAAACAACCCTCTGTCAACTTGCTTTGTATTCTCTCAAGTACTATTAACAAAGGCAATACTTGTTGCATTGTATGGAAGCTGTTCGATACCTAAGATGGTATGTGATCAGAACTGAATCTTTAATGAAAGCTTCAACTGTTTATATCCTTTTATAATAAGAGAGAGAATTCTAATTTTTTATATTTAGTTTATTCAGTCATTTGACTGATTGTATTAATTAATGCTAGAAAACTATAGTAAGCCTTAGCTTTAAATGCTAGAGCTTATTCAGCAAAGGGCAGCAGCCACCTCTCAATCATTTTACAAAACTGCATCCATGGATATTTGTGCAGCAGCTACATGGGCTTCACAAGATTACTACATGCTGGGTGTTTTCTCTAGGTATTGGTCTTCCTTTAGAAAAACAATTAGGAGCATGTTCTCATGAGGTGACCATACATGAGGATAAGCTTGGGAATCTGTCTAACCACTAACAAGGGCAGATTACTTCATACCAGTTATGAAAAATATAACATTACATCTGGATGAGCAAATCCATCCTTTTCAATGTGTCTAGCCTCTCTTTCCTTGCCTTGGTGCTGACAAGGTTTAGAGGTTTCTTAATGTTTTGATTTTTGTTTGTGATCTGTCTTGGCACAGAGTACTAAAGATCAGGAGTGGAAGCTAGCTTGCACAGTGTTGCAGATAAAATGGGAGGGACAAGTATCCTGTGGAAGTTTCACATGCTGAGTTGACTAAAGCTTATGGCTGTTGACAAGGATGAATTTGGGCATAATGTTATGGTACATATATGATGCCCGTGCCTTGGCCCAGCAATCAAGGAGCCTCACCCCTCACCACTAACACCAGAGAGGGCGTCTCATATATGAGGAAAGGATAACAAATACACATAGTAAAGTGCAATTTCCCTTAAGAGCACACAGAGATCACAGTCATTCCGGGGCTGGTCGCTCCCTTGCTCCCCAGGTCCCCTATAAGACTCCTCACTGGCACAGCTATAGGTTCCAGATCTCAGCCTAGCTGGGCAAGCTAAAATCTCCAGCACCCTCTCTGTCCAGCCATTGCTTCATGTCCCTGCCCAAGTAGCTGACCCACACACACTTTGAGATAAGAGTTTACACAACCACACACACTTCTGGGGAAAGCTGGCACAGGTTCTCCAGCTGTGCCCCTTTTACCCAGATTATACAGTAGTAATTACTGGCACCACCCAGCTAATATTTATCAGCTACTCAAAGGCCCTTAAAAAGGTGTCCAATTATTACTGTGCAATATTATTATTCAATTGGTAGATGTGACTAAATAGTCAAAGCTTATTAGTGTGACTTGCTACAGTAATCACTATAAATATGCAGTGTACTCTAAAGCTTAAATTATCCCTACACAAACCAGCCACAGTTAAACGGTTTTAAAATACTTAATAATTAAAACCACAAGACAATACTTTGTACTACACAGTCGGTGCCAGTCAAGAGTTCAGAGATCACACAGAAATACTTAAAATGATTCAGTAGTACAGTTCTGACATCACAGAAAAACACTTAGTCTAATCTTTCTAGCTCCTAGCTATTCCTAAAAGAAAATACAAGTCTAAACATAACTTGCATGTGAGCAAGAGGCAGTGCTGTGAGTTGGATGATCAAGAAAAAAATGCTTAATGATCTCTGGTTCTCACTGTTTAAATTGAAACTGCAGTTCTGATAAACATTGCATCATCCTGTTACACTTTCCTGGAGTTCCCAGGCTGCATATTAACTGCAATTGCATTCTTAATATCTCCCTTTTGTTATCTTGCAGCTGGTCAGGAACAGAACAATAAAATGCATTTGCATGTTTAAATCTAGCAATTTAGCTCTTGGTTAAAACAATAGAAATAATTTCTTCATCTAGACTTTTCGGCACCACTGTCTACTTTAAAGGGTCAACACATGCTTTACTTTAGTCAGTAGAGTGCACTGTTGTCACATTTATTTCCAGTTTCACATGTAACAGTATTTCTTTACATTTTAAGACAACAAGCCCGTAGTTTACATTCATATTTACAAATGATATAATTGTGCAGATAATTCTATCTGGCTAGGCTGGCAGCCTTCACCCCTCTCTACCAGTCTTCACATTTCCCCCCACCTGGAGAACTCAAGCTAGTTTTTCAAGTGACCCTTGAGAAACACCACTTGAGAGAGTAAGGTCTATCTGAGTGTACCTAACCCCATTCCTGTCTTGAGAGCCCATCTGCATTGGCGTTGCAAAACCCCACTGCGGTGCTCCACTGACATGTCATATGCGTGCAACCACAGGCTCCATCTTAGTAACTTGGCATTTTGCTGGCTGGCTCTGTTTAACCATGTTAGGGAGTTACGATCTGTCATAACAGTGACTTTCCTTCCATACAGATAAGGCTGAAGTTTCTGCAGTGCCCACACTGTGGCTAGACATTCCTTTTCTACAGCTGCATAGCATTCCTCCCTGGGTTGGAGCCTACGACTGAGATAAACCACTGGGTGCTCTTCTCCCTCAGAAGAAATTTGGCTACGTACATCCCCCACCCAATGGTTCGAAGCATCCACCTGCACAACACATTATTTGCTGTAATCTGGACTGGCTAACACAGGGGGTCCTTCCAAAGCTTCTTTAAGCTTCTGGAATGCCAGCTTACATGCTAGGGTCCGCACACTACCTTAGCTGGCCTGTTCTTCCTTGACAGGTCTGTGAGGGGAGCAGCTATGGTACTATAACTGGGGATGAACTTTCTGTAGTACCCTGCTGTCCCTAAAAATGCCCTCACCTGCTTTTTGGTAACAGGTGCAGGCCATGCCTGAATGTCTTCCACTTTGGCAGATTCTGGCCTGATCGTACCACTCCCCACTCTATGTCCTAGATAGGAGACCCCCGCCATACCCACCTGACATTTGCTCGGCGTAATGGTCAACCCTGCCCTCTGTAGTCTGCCCAGCACCTCCCTGACATGCTGAAGGTGCTCTGGCCAGAAATGGCTGTAGATGGCAATATCATATAGGTAAGCAAGGGCAAACCCTCCTGCTCCTGCTAGGATATTATTTGCCATCCTCTGGAAAGTCGCTGGGGCATTCCTCATCCCAAAGGGCATCTTTGTGAACTCATACAAGCCAAAAGGAGTCACAAAGGCAGACTTCTCTCTAGCAGTGGGAGTCAAGGGCACCTGCCAGTAATCCTTGGTAAAATCAATGGTTTTAAGGTACTTAGCCCCACCCAGCTGCTCTAGGCCCTCATCTGTCCTAGGTATGGGGTAAGCATCTGACTCTGTGTGACTATTTAATTTCCTGTAGTCCACACAGAACCTGGTGCTGCCATCCTTCTTTGGTACCAGCACCACTGGGGTGGCCCAGGGACTGTTGGACTCTTGAATCACCCCTAGTTCCTACATCTCCTGTACCCCCTCCGAATCTGTTTGATTCTCTCAGGCACCCTATAAGGGGCCTGCCTAATAGACCTTTGGGGTCCTGTATCCACCTGGTGCTGCACTAGGTGGGTGGACCCTGGTTTTCCCGTGAACATGTCTCCAAATTCCTGCAACACTGCTTGGATTTCACGAACCTAGGTAGGAGATAGCTGCTGGGACATTGCTACCCCTTCCACTGAGGTGTCAGCCCAAGCCTCACTGAGGAGATCAGTCCCCAGATCTCCCTCAGACTTCTGCAATCCACTGCAAATGCTCAGCACAAGGGCCTCCCTATCATGGTATGGTTTCATCATGTTAACATTGTACAATTTGTGCCCCCGCCTTCTGCCTAGCAGTTCCACCATGTAATTAACATCACCTACCTTTCTTACCACCCTGTAGGGTCCCTCCCAAGCTGCTTGCAGCTTGTTGTGTCTGACAAGAATGAGAACCATTACCTGCTGCCCCACAGCATATTCTCTAGCTCGAGCATTCCTGTTATACCACACCTTTTTCTATTGTTGGGCTTCTGCCAGGTTCTCCTGGGCCAAACCCATGAGTTCCCTGAGCCTTGTCCTGAGGTTTAGGACATATGCCACAACAGACTCCTTGTGAGATTTGCACTCACCTTCCCACTCATCTCGAATTAAATCTAGAGGTCCTCTCATCCTGTGCCCATACAGCAACTCAAAGGGTGAAAAACCTGTGGATTCCAGGGGTTCTTCTCTGTAAGCAAACAGATGGGGCAAATATTTGTCCCACTCCCTCTTAAACTGATCTGCAAATGCCCGTAGCATGGACTTGATTGTAGAGTTTAACCTCTCAATAAGACCATTAGTCTGGGGATGGTAGGGGTGGTCTTCATGTGCTTCGCCGCACAGGACTTCCACAGACAAGCCAGCAGGTCTGACATAAAATTGGCACCTCTGTCAGTCAGTATTTCTTTTGGGAAACATACCCTGCTAAAAATCTCTAACAAAGCATTTGCCACCTTCTCTGCCTCGGTGGAGGACAAAGTCACTGCCTCAGGGTATCATGTAGCATAATCCACTACCACTAAGATATACCTTTTCACTGTGGAACTTTGGGTACTCAGAGGACCCACAATATCCATAGCTACCCTCTGAAATGGCTCCTCAATCACAGGCAAAGGTATCAAAGGAGCTCTCACCTTGTCTCCTGCCTTGCCTACCTTTTGGCACTGCTCATAGGTCGTGCAGTACCCTGTTACATCTCTGGAAATTCCAGGCCAATAGAAGTTCTGCATACTATGTCTCTTTGTATGTTTTATGCCCATATGACCTGCAAAGGGAATATCATGGGCTATGGCTAGAAGCGCCAGATGGTACACTCTAATCACTACAAACTGCTGTACTCTCTCACCTTGTAGCCCTCCCTCAGGGGTCCACTCTCTGACAGTAATCCTTTGTCCCAGTATACAGATTCCCCCTTTCCTTGAGAATCAGGTGTGTCCCTAGCTACCTGCTTCAGGCCTTGCATTGTAGGGTCTGAAAGCTGAGCCTGTCTCAACTCTGTCCTTGTAACCCTTCCCAGCTCCCCTTCCACAGGAAGTCTGGCATCCTCTGACAGTGATGCCTCACTGTCAGCCTGGGTACTACTACTCACTTCTACCTTTGCAGTCACTCTGTCCAAGGGACCATCAGTCCCCACAAGCAGCTGTGACTCACACTTAGTTTCCCTGCTATAGAGTAGCTCCCTCCCTGAAGTAACCACCCCACCAGTCCTGGCTGCAAGTATGCAGTCTGTCTGGGTCTCCCCCAGGCTACCAGACCCACATGCTTGTCTCCAAGCCTGACTGCATGTAACTGCACAAGCCCGGGGTACTGCACTATCAAAATAATTCCCTATCAGGACATCTGCAGGTATATCCTCAAACACACCTACTTGCTGGCTTCCTTTTCCACCCTCCCAGTTAAGGTGAACCCTAGCCAAAGGTATTTGGAATGGGATCCCTCCTAAAGCCCTAACTGGAATAGATTGCCCAGGCAAGTAGTGCTCCTCTGTTACCATTGCAGGCTTTACAATGGTTATATCAGAGGCTCTCTCTCTCTTGGCAATGGCCTCTTTGCCATTCACTACAATAGGATATAGCCTCTGGTGGTAGTTTGGTACACTTGTTGTCCCAAAACAACCTATTATTGGCATTTTGTCTTTCCCACTTACTGTCTCCCCCACCTTTGGTTCCCCACCTTGCCTCTGTGGACATCTGTATGCCACAAGGCCCCACTGGTTGCATTCAAAACATTTAATTCTAGCTCCTGGACGTGTACCTGTACTAGTGACTTCCCCTGCTACTGGCAGATTCTGTTGGGGCCATCTGTGCTGCCCACCATGGGTTCCTTTAGACCCATGAGCAGTACTGGGGTCCCCTTCCTGTGCAGGGCTGCCCTGCTTGTCCGGTATAGGTCTCCCTTCTTCCCCAACTCATCTGAAGTAGCACATTGTCTATCAGCTAACCAGATCCTCATGTCCTCAGGCAAAGTGCTAAGGGCTTGTTCCCCCACCAAAAGGTCTGCTAGCCCTTCAAAAGTGGTGACCTGACATCCACTCGCCCACCTATGGAAATAAGTGCTCAATTCAGCAACATATTCACACACACTTTAATCTGCCTTGCGTCTGTGCTCACAAAACTTTTTCCTATACGTTTCTGGTGTTAGCTTAAACAGTTCTAAAAGACTAGTTTTTACAGCAGTATAATCAAAACATGCAATGTCAGACATTTTGGACAGAACAGTTACAGCTTTACTATGGAATAAGGGGGTCAGGAACCGTACCCAGAGCCCTTGGTCAACTTCATACTGTTTACATACCCTCTCAAACTTATGAATGAAACTATCAAAATTATCCCCTCTTTAAACTGCGGAAGAAATGTACTGACCTTTTGTGCTTCTGGGGTCCAGTTACTCCCTTCCCCATTACCTCCATGACTCTGGCAAAGAGTCAGCATCTCCTTCTCATGCTGCCTCTGTCTCTCTTGTTCCACAGCTTGCAGACATAACAGTTTCTCATTCTCCTCAGCCTACAAACGTTGCGGTCTCGCATTTGCTTCTAATTCCACACATCTGGCCTTCAACTCAAGTTTCTTTAACTCCGGCTGGATTTTTAAGTCCACTGCAGAAAGGTTGAGCTGTCCATTCTCTGAGGGAAGTATATTTCCACTGCCAGTCTGATTGTCCTCCTGGTTGCTGTTTTCTGATGCAGCTGTAACCAAGGCTGCAATCAGGTCTGCCTTAGTCAGGTTTCCATGCACCAGTCCCCTAGCCTGGCACATCTCCGCCAGCTGGCTCCTTTTCAGCTTTCCATACTCCTCTGCTGACATGCTGCCTGCTCACCCTGACTAACTAAGCTAACAAAAGAAATAAAACAGTTGTGATCTGAACTCTGAGTATTCACTGCGTGGCTGTTTTAGAGTAAAAAAACACCTTCAGAGCTCACTGTACACAAGCTACAGGATTCACTCTACCCACACCACTACAAGCCAATTAGTATTTGCCAACTAATTAATATGTGATGTGGTTATCCCACCACTGCCAAACACAAATGTGAGGCTATCCCAACCACTGCCACCACAAATGTGATGCCCGTGCCCTGGCCCAGCAATCAAGGAGCCTCAATCCTCACCACTAACACCAGAGAGGGCATCTCCTATACGAGGAAAGGATAACAAATACACACAGTAAAGTTCAGTTTCCCTTAAGAGCACACAGAGATCACAGTCAGTCCGGAGCTGGTCGCTCCCTTGCCCACCAGGTCCCCAGTAAGACTCCCCACTGGCACAGCTATAGGGTCCAGATATCAGCCTAGCTGGGCAAGCTAAAATATCCAGCCCCCTCTCTGTCCATTCAGTGCTTCATGTCCCTGCCCAAGTAGCTGACACACACACACTTTGAGATAAGAGTTTACACAACCACACAGACACTTCTGGGGAAGACTGGCACAGGTTCTCCAGCTGTGCCCCTTTTACCCAGACTATACAGTAGTAATTACTGCCACCACCCAATTAATATTTATCAGCTACTCAAAGGCCCTTAAAAGGGTGTACAATTATTACTGTGCAGTATTATTATCCAATTGGTAGATGTGACTAAACAGTCAATGCTTATTAGAGTGACTTGGTACATTAATCACTACAAGTATGCAATTTACGCTAGAGCTTAAATTATCTCTACACAAACCAGCCACAGTTAAAAGGGTTTAAAATATTTAATAATAAATAATTAAAACCACAAGAGAATACTTTCTACTACACAGTCAGTACTAGTCAAGTTTAGAGATCACACAGAAATACTTAAAATAATTCAGTAGTACAGTTCTGACATCAAAGAACAGTTAGTCTAATCTTTCTAGCTCCTAGCTATTCTTAAAAGAAAACACAAGTCTAAAATAACTTGCATGTGAGCAAGAGGCAGTGCTGTGAGGGATGATCCCAACAAAAATGCTTAATAATTTCTGGTTCTCACTGTTTAAATTGAAACTGCAGTTCTGATAAACATTACATCATTCTGTTACTTTCCTGGAATTCCCAGGCTACACATTAACTGCATTTACATTCTTAACAGCTCCCTTTTGTTGTCTTGCAGCTGGTTAGGAACAGAGCAGTAAAAATACATTTGCATGTTTAAATCTAGCAATTTACCTCTTGGTTAAAACAATAGAAGCAATTTCTTCAGCTTGACTTTCGGCACCACTGTCTACTTCAAAGGGTCACCACATGCTTTACTTTGGTCAGTAGAGTGCAATGTTGTCACATTTATTTGCAGTTCCACATGAAACAGTATTTCTTTATATTTAAGACAACAAGCCTGTAGTTTACATTCATATTTACAAATGATAGAATTATTTGCACAATTCTATCTGGTTAGGCTGGCAGCCTTCACCCTTCTCTAGCAGTCTTCACAACCTACGTAACTTGTTTATGCTCCTTATGACTCACAACATTGTAAAGAAGAGCCACGTGTGTGGTGCGTTAGCCATGGCCTGTCAGTGGCACTGTTTAATGACTCTGCACAGTACAATAGAGGATCCTTTCCTGTTCTTCCCTGATCAAGTGAAGTTGGTGCAAAAGCCCTTGGTTTACCCTTCTTACTTTTTATGCATCTTTCTCTCTCTTGCATGCCTTCTTCCTGTTTTTCCACCTGCTTCTACTAGGAACTAAGTGCAGATATTTTAAAATCATCCTCGTACACTGATTTTCTTTTTGTTCATTAGCTGTCTTTTGGCTGTCTTTCTTAGATAAACACCACCTATATTGTTTGCACATTGTTTTCTTCCTTATTATCTTGCTGCTTACTTTCCTTGTCTTATTCATTTTTCTTTTTTTACTGCTTTTAATGATGATGTGATGCCACATTCCTTTTTCCTCCCGGCCTCCTTGATTTCTTATATTAACCATGCATTCTACCTCTCTCTGTCTTTTACATATTTTTACCTTCTGGTGTGTAGAAAATGTCTACAATTTCTTTTGTACAGGGGAAGCCCCTGGTACCCCCCACTAATTGTATATGTATTAACCCGCAGATCTCCATACCTTTCAGAAATGGGAATAGTCTGAGATACATCAGTCTTAGACTTGTGTAAGACACCATTTTCATAATTCATTCGTTGCACTTAAGTCTTAGAATTTAAAGCTGTTACCGGTTCTTAAACTCATTATCCCATTTCTTTCCTTTGTGGTATATCTGTACCTATTTTATACAACAAGGAGCATACACAGTGATAGATTCTGAGATGTCACTTTGAACTTGTTGTTTAGCTGGAGTTGCTAAATATTTTTCCAGTATTTATATATTTTAGTGTAGTAATTGTAGTTTGAGCTCATGTCTCTTCTCATTTGCATCCATTTGACTTAAAAGTTTAATAGCTGCTAGCAACATATGTCTTCATCTGATTTCTGCTGTGTTACTTCAAGAGACTTGAAGCAGTGTCGTGGCAGTGGGCACTGTAAGGTTATAATGATTGTAGGTGGAGACTTTACAAATTTATGGCCACCCTTACAGCTGCTGTTCCTTTCAGCTTAACTGTGCATTTTCTTGTTTGGCACAAGAGTTGTCATTTAGCTGCACCTCAGGAACATGTAATCTGCTTCTGCGGTATGTGTAACCAGTGTAGTTATTTACTTTATGAATAGAATAATCATAGCCTTTTATAAGTGCAGTCTTCAGGGGAAACTGACACAATGGGATGAAAAGATCTGTACGTGTCTTAACTGATGTGTAAAGTTCTGTGCCTCATTTAGCTGTATAGTGTAGTCATAGTAATAATATTGTTTCCTTTATGTAATCCGTGTAGGTAGCAGTTTTGTTTCAGATGATTCAGATTGCAGTGATGCAAAATATTTTTCAGTGCTCAGTAGTTAAATTATTTTTGTTACTATTCACAACAGGAAAGCAAGTGCGGACCAAACTTTCACAAGCATTCAACCACTGGCTACATGTTCCTTATGACAAGCTGCAGGTAATACATATTTTTATACTTTTCCTGTATTTTGGCATTTTCAAAAAAAATAAGAGTTTTACCTGACTTCAAAGCTGTAAAGCACTTGGCAAGCGCTGTCAAAAAGACAGTGTAACATGCCTTAACAAGGGGTGTCACAAAGACTGCATAACACATTGTCTTATATTAAGGAAAATCAGGAACAGATTACTGGCACAGTCAGCATGCAGAAAGAAGTGTGTTACACATTCAAACAATAGAGAAAAGAACATCATTACAAAACCCTTGAAAAAGCCAAATGGCTCCCAGGCCAACAAAGATGCCAGTTTCTACTTGCCTCTGATATTCGAACTTCTAAACAATCAAGGTATGTCTCCTCTGGCAGGCAAACTAATTAGGCCTGCCCCCAGTTATTGCCCGAGAAAGCAGAGCATCTTTGCTGCTCACCACCAAGCTGCACTGCACAGACCACTATTTTGCTACTCTAGCTCCCAAACTGTGGTCCTCTCTGTCATCCCACCTCAAAGGATTAATCTCATACTTTCATTTCAGACCCCAGCTTAAACTCACCTTAAACTAGCAGCCAAATGTCAGTTCCACCCTTCTGACAACATTACCTGACCAGATTGACTTCTGTCCATCTTTTCTTCTAACACTTATCCATGCAGATTTCTTATAAGTGTATATATTTGTAAATAGCTGTATATGTGTACAGTTATGCTTCCTTTTGCTATGGTTATTGTTTCTTTGTTATATTTGTGCATGTTCAATCTGCTGTATCTTGTTGTGTTTGCTACTTGGCCTGGGCTGAGGCTGAACTTTGTTAGTTGTGATCAGTGCTTTACCCCGTTTAACACATTTAAATAAGTAAATTAAATTCTGCCTCTGTTGTATGCTGGCCATTACTGGTGGGTTTAACTGCCTAGCATGATACCAGATCTCAACAATTGAAGGAGGGGTGCTTAACAGTTGTGAAGATCAGGTCTCACTCCATAGAAGCTCTAAACTGGGTTGTCTTTTTTTTTTTGCAGTATTGGAGCATAATGATTATCCATGCATTTACAATATACTAAACTGCAGTGTGGAACAATGTTTATAGTCTTTGTAAATGGTTTATAGATGTGGACACAGTGTTCAATTTTATAAGTTACAGGAGAATAAATCTGCCTGTTGGTCTTTGTTTTGAGCATTGTTTACAAAATATTTTTCATTTAGCATTTGTGCCTGTGATTTCTGGATAGTTTCTATAGACTTAGCCAGAATCTTCCACCATAAGAGCCTTTATTTTATCACTAATCATGTAGCCAATTTTAAGTAAACCACCACAAATGTCACTGTTTATACAAAGTTGTTTCTATTTCTGGTGGAGAGATAGGTATGTATCGCAGAGAGTACTGCGTCTATGGAACAGGCTCCCCATCCATGTTAAGCAGAGTTCCTCCTTAACCCAGTTCAAGTGCAACTTAGACAATTGGATGGGGAAAGCAGAAATTCATCTCTGGTTTGGCACCTGTTGTCTCCGATGGACACAGGTAACCTGTAAATGGTTTATCACCCAAACCCCTGCTTACACTTTTCAAGGGTATCAGAACTTGTGAAAGATTTGGGATGCATGGCTAGGCTTAAAAAGGCCCTTATGGTCCTTAGCCTCGTAAACACCTATGAACATAAAAATGTTTTCCTCCACTGGTTGCATGCCCTCTTTTGACTTATGTCATCACAAGTAGCATGTTGATGACATAAGGTCAGGGGTGCTGGTGTTTGTATTTCCTCCAGTTCTGTTTGTAAACATCAGAAAACAATTTGAAAAAAAAGGCATGCAGCACTAATATTAAAGGACTGTAATTGAATTACTTTAACATTAATATTGTCTGAGTACCTACAATTTTTTTCGCATGCACTTCCTGCATTGTTCTGTATCTACAGCAGAATTGCAAAATTTGGAAAAAAAAATAAGCAATACATACCCATTTCTGTTTTGTCAGTATATTACTTTGTTTGGGGAAAAGGGTATATACTTAGTATTGCTGTCTGCGGAAGTCATGTCAGTCAGTTTACATTACTGACTTAATGTCACTGACGTAACACCCATCATAGACAGACAACAAAAAGAATCACAGGATCTGTTGTGAAACCACATTTTTTTTAAACAATCCTACTTCTATTTTCTTCTAAAATTATTTTAGGGCAATACAGAACAGCCCCAATCCACCAACTAACTTCTTGAAAAAAAGGTGAAATGGCATGCAGATGTTGCAATGCACACTACCTTTAACTGTGTAGTGTATAAAACTGAAAGCAGACTTTCTAATGTGCCATATGAGCCGCATGGCCTATTCTGTATTGTTTGAATGTTGAACCCTTCTTGATAGAGGCTGTTAGCTGTTCAAAACTGTCAGATTAGAACACCCAATCTTTAAACTGAAAGCCAGCTCAGGACAGAGGAAAACTGAGATGAATGCATTTTTGCTTTGGTAGAATTGAAGAGTGAATGATTAAGAGCTGTCACAAATTCTTAACTGAAAAATATTTTTTTTGAGATGGAGAGTTAAATTTTTGAAACATGAACTCTGCTTCAAAATTGTGAAGTTAATTGGTTTACTAGTGTATGTAAACCAGAATAATCTCCTTGGTTATCTACAGGCTTGATTTCTGTGTGTTTTGGAAGTAGTGGAAGAAGTATTGGTTGTTAAGGTACCATGTGCTTCAGGGATAATTACTGACCATTACTTTTTTTTTTGTTAGGGCCTGCTTTACCTTTAGGGTCTGCTTGAATGGTTCCCTCCATTCCATTCTTTGTGATGGACTTCTCAGGGACTGCTGATTGTTTCAGGAATGTGCTTGGTGTCTTCTACTGACATGGTATTTACCCAGAAAAAGCTGTAACTCGGGGTTAACTACCTGGCTGGTAGGCAGTGTTACTGGAAGGCTTTAAATGTTCACTTAAAGCACAGATCCAGTGTTGACTTTTCTGTCCCTCTCAACTTATGGGTATGTCT
The DNA here is from genome assembly GCF_019279795.1 of Protopterus annectens. NCBI lineage: Eukaryota > Metazoa > Chordata > Ceratodontiformes > Protopteridae > Protopterus > Protopterus annectens. The sequence continues at coordinate 438,962,142 of NC_056726.1, forward strand.
GATCCAACCAGATCCATTGCTGGCAACTTTCAGACTTTGGAGTGCAGGCTGAGGCTCCTCCCCTTCCCATGGTACTCCTCTGCCCTAACACTTCCTCAGTTCTCATTTGCCGCTAGAGCAAGCCAGATGTGGTCTCCAGGGCTGAATGTTTTTTTTTTCTGTGTTTAGTCAGGATTTTTTGCATAAGTACTTTCTTTAACTGATTTTTGTTTTGTGAGATAACACTCGGTTAGTGTATTCCTTACTGATGTAAAGATTTGTGTGTGTTCGTTGTTCTTATGAGTGTTTCCTGCCTTTATCTTCCTCCCTTCTGAGGTATATTTAAAAAAAAAAAAAACCCAAGGAGGTTCTTCTTTAGATAGTTTGTAATTAACGTGCTTTTTGTAACTGTCAGTTTATAGACTTAGGTCCTTTTTTGCTGTGTTACTCTTGCCTTTTGAAGTGTCTTCCTGTTTTGTCAGCCATTTCTGACAAAGTACTGGAATTTAATAAATGTTCTGCTTGTGAGCAAAACAATTCCCTACCCAGGACTGTCACTCTAAATGTGCATGTTTTGTTTGGGTTAGTGTACTTGGAGGAAGTGTGTCACATTTGCTCTTCTTTTGGACTGCAGGCCCTGTCGGAGTGCCAGTTAAAAGTTAATTCTTAAAGGCCTTCACCCTACCTTTGTGGGAGAATCTGCCTTTTCTTTGTTGGGTGTAGAACAAAAAGCACACACTCCCGCCAAAGGTAGCTCACACACAGAGAAGTCCAAATGTAGAAAAGCAAAATGTGAGCACACCAACAAAGCTGAACAGAGACAAATAAAGCATTATTCTTCCAAGTTGTAGTGTATCAGTTTTATTGAAAAAGGGTCCTTTTACAATAAAACTGATAAACTACAACTTGGAAAAATAACACTTTGTCTCTGTTCAGCTTTGTTGGTGTGCTCACATTTTGCTTTTCTACATTTATTCTTTGTTAAGCTCTGCTGTCAAAGAAGTCTTCGGAGAGACTCCCAGATATGTCTAAAGAAAATAGATAAATCAAAAGAGATGGAGAAAGAGAAGGAGAGGGAGAGAGAGAGAGAGAGAGACAAGATGAGGGAAAAGGTGTTTCAAGAATTCAAGATGAAGATCCCCTGATCCATCAAATGCTGTTGGTCCTGCTGCTAAAGCTTTGAGACCTTCACAGCTTACATCACCTTGGCCATCGGGGCAAGACTGTATCCAGATCCGTTCTCCAACACCTTTGATACTAGTGGATCCTAGTTTCTCCCTGGAGCAGAATCCTCCACAGCTCCAATCCTTCTACCTTACCATTGTAGAGACCTCTCCATAGGTCTTTCAGACTTCCTTCCACTGCTTCTTCATTCAGGTCAGTATGGTCATTATGGAGCCTTTCAGAAGCACATGGGGGTAAGATGATGTGGAAATTCTTGAAGAATCAGATCCAACTTGGGGTCCTTCCTGCTCCCCCCAGGTGCCTCCATTCCTCACTTGGTTTCTTCCCTGATCTGAACTACATATCAGGCAGCCATGAATCCAGTTGCTTCCTACAAGGACTCCGTCAGAGCCAGTTATCTGGACATCTTCAACTCTGACAGTGTCCTTCACCCACTCAACTCCAACAGTGTAAGAACTTAGGGTGGACTTTGATCCAAAAGCTTGGTGTTGGGACTCAGGAGTTGGGGTCAATTCAGAGATCGTCAGAACTGTCCCTTCCCCTCGATACCTTGGCCATCTTCAACTCCGACAGTGTCTGTCACCCACTCAACTCTAATAGCATCAGATCTCAGAGGGGTCTTTGATCCAAAAGCTTGGTGTTGGGACTCAGGAGCTGGGTTCAGTTCAGAGATTGTCAGAACTGTCCCTTCCCCTCGATACCTTGGCTCTTGATAGCACTGCCCCAGTGACTGCTTCAGATCCAAGCCAGGCTATGTCTTGTGAGAGCGTCCTATCTGGGTCTTTAGACCCAAGAGAGTACCTTTGAGACCATCTTTGGCCTTTGAAGTATTTGAGAAGGCTGTTTATAGGTAAGGGAAAAGCTCAAGATCTCTTTGGTTACCAATAGCTTTTGTGATGGCCCAGTCGGATCCTTAAGCTTTTGTTTGCTGTATCTGGATCATTTTTTCAGTACTCTCTGCATTACCCTTTAGGCTTTCCACAGCACATCGAGTGTTCACAGAGAGTCTAAATCTGGCGGTGGCTTACAGCAGATTGCAGGATATCCAAATCTTGGAGGTGCTTGCCAAGGTGGAACAAACTGCTTCATGGGGCCCCAACAATATTTTTGGGTTGTTTCCCGTATAGCTTAAAATATGACCTTCAGGACCACTTGAGGCACTTTTCAACTACAGCCTCAGAACAGGTTACATTCCAACTGAATGGAGGACTGCAGTGGTCATCAATATTTACAAAGGTGATCCGTTAACGGACCCCGGAAAATACATTTGCATCAGTAAGACAAGTCTAATGTGCAAAGCCATGAAACGAATTATAATGGAAAAGATCAACAAGGACATTGGCGACCTACAGACACTGAACCCATCCCAGTTTGGCTTTGTCAAGGGAAGGTCTTGCATACTTAACCTGGTAGACGTTTTTGAGAGCGTCACCAGGGTAGTGAATGAAGGGAAGACTGTGCACACCACCTACCTTGACCCGGCCAAGACATTTGATACAAACCCCCACTCTGGTATTGTTGACACACTCACTGAACTAGGCATAAATACCTAAATAACTTGCTGGATTGCCAGCTGGTTCACAGATAGGACCCAAGAAGTTAGGATTGGTGAGACCACCTCCATAGAGTTTGGTCATTGGTGGAGTACTTCAAGGATCAGTGCTAGGCCCACTGCTGGTTGGAATCTACTTATCGGAAGTCAAAGCTAATGTTAAAGGCCTCTAGCTCACCAAGTTCGCAGATGACTATAAATTAGGAGCTCTAATAGATTTCTCCCATGACATTAACATCTTGCCAAGAGGGTCTAACACAGACAAGTAACTGGTGCCAAAGCTACAGTTTAAAACTAATGCCAAGATGTGCATTATAGTGTCCTTTAGGAAGACATCCACACAAGCCAATTACTCCATCAATTAAACACCCCTAAGAGTTGACCCAGTACTTAGGGATCTCGGAAAGTATGTAGACAGTATTCGAGCCTTTGGCCAACACGTAGTCAGCATAGTAATAAAGCTATTCTCTGTTGTCCAACTTATAAGTAAGGGTACAGCATCCAGGTCCAAAGAAGTTGTAGTGCCACTTTATTTGGCCCTTATCAGACCCATCATCGAGTACAGTGCCCCCTTCGGCATGTACCTGACCAGACCTTTGCAACAGTTAGAATACTCACAGAGGTTCCTCACATACTGCTCTACACAGATCTCTTTAAGGCCCTGTTGCTGTAATCAGTCTCCTGTAGTTTATTGAGAGGTGGTCTATGCCTGGCATATAAGGCATTCTCACATCCAGCCGTGATGGATGTTTTGCACATCTGCAAAACTAACAGAGCTGGAAGCATTAGATCCAAAGTTTTAAACCTTGCCTGCAACATGGATAGAATGTGCCAGTGAGATCAATGTGTCTCATAGAATCCCGTACTGTGAAATAGGTTCCCCTCAGTATGAAGCTGAGTTCATCCTTGCTCTGTTCAAACATAACTTTGACTGTTGGATGGGAAATCGTAAATTCAGTTCCAGTCTCTGTCCCTCATATCTGTAATGGACTGAGGCAGGCAGCAAGTAAAATATTACTTAACTAGCATAGCCTCCTCCTCATAAAGCCCTTATCCACCTCCAAACTAACATTCCCTTGTAATAGACACTCAAGGTGTACATAATGACACAGTTAGGGTGGGTTGCACAGCCAGGCTTATACAGACCAATGTTTCATTATTTAAACAATTTGCTTCTTTCTGCAGAGTCTTTAACAAACACGTCCAGCCTTTTGTAACATCTGGGATTTCAGTTGAACCGCCGTGTCTTGTCTCACACCCTCTCACAAAATTGTCTTTTTGTTTTTTTTGTGATACACACTCAAGCAAGAGGCCTTCCTTTCAAAAAAAAAGGTAGTAGCTTACCAGCTGATCTTTGAGTTTTTCTCAACAGCTTCAGGCTCTTCCAAGAGAAGTTCCATGGTTTCTAGGACTCGTAGCATCTGTGACCCTCAGTGTACCACTTGCCAGATTACATATGAGAAAAATCTAACAGTATTTTAAAAATTCTTGGACCCAGCACCTACATCCCATGGGGTGGGATTTGTACGGCAAGAAGTGCAGTAATAGAGGGCTCAAATGGCTGTCAGTCCAGGGCTGCCTTTCTCACTTTCAACCCCAGTTCAGTCTGACAGACTCTTCAGATTATGCTTGGGGTGCACTTTCCATGGGAGTATACGTGCAAGGTCAGTAGGACCTTTTGGACAGACCAAAGCGCATAAACTGAATATACTTTGAAATCTTTACACTCTGTATGGGCTCTGGCCCTTAATAAGTGCTACAGACAATACCGCAGTTATGTGGTATCTCAACAAGCGATGGGGTACAAAGTCATACCGTCTTTGCCAGGTGGCAGTGATGGCTTGGGAGTTGGGTCTTCAGCATTCTCTGATTCTTCAAACCTTCCACATTCCTTCTGCACAAAACATTGTAGCAGACAGACTCCGTAGATGCTGGACAGGCCCTCGAGAGTGGAAACTCAATGCAGCTTTGTTCCAGGACAGATATGGGAGACATCTCAAGTAGGCCTGTTCACCTCTTTATAAAACAGACGGCTAGAAAAATTCTCTTCAAGACATCCTTGCAACCAAGCATGGAGAACAGATGTGCTGTCATTTCCTTGGCTGGATATATTTTTGCATGCTTTTCCACCCTTTCCATTGATTTCCATAGTACTTCTAAAAATTCATAAAGTATTACCAAAAACCATTGTGGTGATTCCTTTTTGGCCCAGGCAAAATTGGTTCTACCTTCTTATGGAACTGGGCAAGGGCAGTTACCACAAGCTTTCTCACAGACCGGATCTCCTCATGCAGCAGAAGGGGACTATGATGCAAACTGACATCAGTCCACTACAGTTGACAGCCTGGATGATTCTGTTTCAATACCTTTTAGGCACCTTTTTTCATGAGGACATGCAGCAGGTAATAAAGGAGGCAAGAAAACCTACTACTAGAAAATCTTAATGCTGGCAGAATGGAAGAGATTTTCTAGTTGGTGTCTTGCCAATCTCAGGAATCCCAAACGAGATGTCCTTCTATTCCCATTTTGCAGTATTCCAAACTCTTGGATTTACCTCTCTTGCTACTTGAATGTCTGGCAAGTATACAAAGGCTTCTAGTCATTCCTGGGTGCGTGGGGTGTCTGATATTGGCAAAGGGAACGTGGGCCACAAAAGTGACGTCTGCATGAATCAAACCTCAGAACTGCTCTGTCACCAGTCGAATGTCAGCTGTTCCAGCCATCGGTTCAAAATTCTAAGGTTAGTACCCTGTTAGGGATGTTTTATTTCTTTCGGTCACTGCATGCCTGTGTAGGTTCATGTAATCCAGGAATGGAAAGTTTAGGCGTGTTTGTCGGATCCCCCATAAAGATGCCCACGAGCTTTGCCTTTTTTTGTTTAGGGCTTACACATGACGATAAGTCCTGCTCCATCTATCAGGCCGTTGTTCCAAAAACATTACACGGCCATCTGCACACGTTAAACATTTATCTTGAGAATCAGTGCCTTAAGGGCTTGGCTTTAAGTATGGAGGGGCTATCTGGTCAGCCCGTCGAGCCACCCAAAAAAAGGCCAAAGTTGCTAGGCTTGAATCAGTAGCTGCACCTCCTCTACCCGACATCCTTCCTGTGGCTGACAGCCTGGAGAAAAGATTGGTCGCCACTGATTTGGGTACCGTGAGTACTGCATTAGAAGCCGCAGAACCCAGAGTGGAGAGCATGTCCTCGCACGTAACACAGACGTCAGCTTCCGACGGCGAGGGGGAACCTCGGCTTGTACCGGCCGCCCAGATGGATCCCTCCATTTCCTCACAGGTTACTGAATCCAGGCCTACCTTGGCTTTGATGCCCGCTATGCCTTCCCTCAAAAGGAAATAGAAAAGAAAACATGTCTGTTCCCAGTAGAGAGCCAGCCAGATTGGCAGGGTTTTTCTCAAAGCCTTTATGGCTCTGAGGCCTGTTGCACCCTTAGTCTCTCTTGTGGTTCTTCCTGTGATGAGCCCTAGGCCTCAGGACTTGGATACTTTACAAGCTGAAGCTGAGGAATCCTGTGACTCTTCCTCAGAGGATTCCCTGTCATATGTCCCCCAAAAGCCCTCTCCCCTTAGCTATGCTTCCTATGAGGAAGAATCTGATTCCCCAGGTGAGGATCTCATTTTTGAGGAGACAATTTCAAAACTGAGCTAACACTTCAAATGGGAATCCTCTGAGATGACAGAAGTTCAAAAAAGATATTATGAACTTCTTCAGATTAATTTCCCTGCCCCCTCAGCTATACCCCCAGTACTTCCAGCATTTCTGGATGCATTTCAGGCAGCATCACTTAATCCAGACTCGCAGCATCCTGCACCTCGAAGGCCTGACAGATTCTACAAGGTTCCTGAGGGAGCCAAATTCCTTAAGTGCCCTGCAGCAGACCCTGGTACTGTATTGGTGTCAGCAGGTAAGGCATCTAAGCTCCTTTCATCCTCCTCGCTTCTACCTGAAGACAAAGACAGAAGGGCCATGGAACGCCTTGGAAAAGAGGTTTACATCTCCTACACCTTGGCATTCAGGGCAATAAATTATCAAACCCACATTTCCAAATATGCCCTAGCCCTTTTAGGACAAGGCACTAAGCTTCTGAGTGATATGCCAGACTCTCCTGCCAAGGCTCAGATATCTAGTTTTATATCTCTATCCTCTCTGGTCACAAGGCACTCCATTAAGTGCAGCTACAATGTAGTTGATGCTTCTGCCAGGTCTGTTGCATCTGCCTCAGTCCTGAGAAGATATTCCTGGCTTAGGTTACAGCCTCTACCTGATGACATTAGGACAAAACTTTTGGATGCGCCTCTTGATAACTCTACTCATTTTGGGGCAAAGGTGGCTGAGTTATTTAAAACTTTGCAACAAAAGAGGAAGGAGTTACAAGACCTCAAACACCTGTTTGTGTCTCCTATCCACAAGTTCCACAGGATCTACCCTTCAATGACCCAATTCATCAGGAAACACTCTGCTCCCCCTCCTCTTTCTAGGGGCAGAAAGACTGCCAGGAAGCAAACAACTCCTTCCAGGCTGGCTGAAACCCCAACCCAAAAGCCTCAATTTCAAGACAGGGCAGGTAGTCTGTGCCTATCTGTTATTCCTCAAGAAACCTGTCAACTCCATTCCCCTATCCCTAAGGCTCCCTCACTGTCTCCCTGTTTGGAAAAACATCACAACAGACAGGTGGATCTTATCCATTATAGAGAAGGGTTATTTTGTGACCTGGATCACAACCCCTTCCTTGAGGGGCATTCCACAGCCCCCAAAGAACAGCTTTCATTATTTCAGCCAGTTATAGCCAACCTTATTGCCCAGGGAACAATTCAACCTGTCCGTATGACAGAAAAGGGAAAGGGTTTCTACTCGAGACTCTTCTTTTCATCCCACAAAAGGATGGCCACTGGAGATCAATCCTAGATCTTTCACATGTAAATCTCTTCCTGCAAGGCTCCACCTTTCAAATGCTCACTCTGCAGACCCTCTTCCCCTTGATTTTCCCTTAGGGGTTCTTGGCCACTTTGGACATCAAGTATGCCTACCTGCACATCCCCATAAGACCCAGTCACAGGAGATACCTGCACTTCTCTGTGGCCTTCTCACATTTTCAATTCATTGCCTTGCCGTTTGGACTTTCTGCAGCACCAAGGGTCTTCACCAAGTGCTTGGCATCAGTGGTGGCTTTCTACAAGAAACACAAAATTCAAATTTACCCTTACCTAGATGACCTTCTCATCCAGGCAGAGTGCACAGCGTCCCTGCAACTCCATCTTCAAACTGTAAGTTCACTCTTACAGGCACTAGACTTCAAGATAAATTACCCCAAATTCAACCTGACCCCCCTCTCAGGACCAAATATTCCTGGGGCGCAGGATAAGGACAGATGTCATGAAGGCCTTTCTGCCACCCCAATAGGTGGAAAGTCTAAGGATCAGTAAACGGATGGAATAGCGAACAAAACAAATGAATAATGCTACAATAGTTCGCAATGGAGAAACCAAATAAGGGTATTGAGACCGAGACCGATATTCAACAATCAAGAACACTTTAATAACGCAAAACACTGACAATGCGTTTTCGAAAACCTTCTTCAGAAATCAAAAACTGATTGTAATATGTTGACAGTAATTTATACATAATGGTATAAAACAATGACCAATCAGCAATTGATAGCAATAAAATATTTAAATAACGTGTTTAAAAAACACCAATGAAAAACAACAAATATATGGAGTTAAAAACTTTATATACATATAAGTATCAATTTAAAATATATATGTATAAGTTAAAAAACATTTTAATTAAAAAGCATAATAATACTTGAAATATCTTGCCAGAAATTTCATCTTGTAGTTTGAAAACAAACATTTAAATGTTTATTTCACACAAGGTACAGTCTATCTACATGTGGTATACTAGTTGCCTAGATACCTTGTCTTTAATTTTGCTGCTCTCAATTTCAAAACTGGACGAAGCGAGACCATGTCATTTAAGCCTGGTGCTCTCGTGGCATCCAAGGTTAATTGCCAGAATAATTCCCTGTATTCCTGTTTGGTCTCCCACATGCCTCCCCTCACCTCCTTGGGTATTACCTCCAACACAAAAAAAAATAATAAAGTGTGTTTACTACTCATGGAGGTAATCCTTAAAAACAATTTTATGTACTTCCAAGGGGAATTTTTTAAACAAGAAAGGGGTGTGGCTATGGGGGCAAAATGTGCCCCCACTTATGCCAATATCATACTTTCATGGTGGGAGGACCTATTTTTTTAACAACAGTGTATACGCTAAGAGTTGGGTTTTGTACAAGCGTTTTCTCGACGATATATGTATATTTTGAAATGACACAGAAGAAAGATTTTTTGAATTTTTAACATATATCAAAGGGACAATGGAATTTTTGGACTTCACATACACTTTTAACAAACAAGAGTGCATTTATTTAGATGTTTCCCTGAAAATGTTGAACAACACCTTTTCCTCTAGGATACATCGTAAAGAAACCTTTTCAAATTCGTATCTTCATTTCAAGAGTGGTCACCCTTTTTTCCAAAAAAAGAATTTAGTTAAGGGACAGTTGGTCAGGACTAGTCGTATGACCTCAGATAATTCTGAATTTATAAGTGATAGTCATTTACTAATGAAAATGTTTACAGAGAAAGGTTATCCTGACCATTTGATCAATGATATGTTTTCTGAGGTACAGGAAGGTAGAAAAGATAGATTCCTTCCCATTTTGGGTCAGGAAGAAAATGTTCCTTCTAATTCTACCGAAACAATCAATAATAACTTAACTCAAGCCTACATAATGGATTATACTGCAGATTCAATTGTTATAAAACAAACAGTCAACCGAGAATGGGAGAGGTTTAAGCTAATTTCTGATTTACCTTTTTCTAAGTGTCAACCTTTAAAATTCACCTACAGGAAAGACAAAAATTTTAAGAATATTTTTGAGTTTGGGGGTGGTGGGCATTTACCTACTGGTTCTCGTAGATTAGGTACATATAGATGTGGTTTTTGTTCTCAGTGCCAGTATATTTGTAATAAATCCGATATAGAAATTCCCAGTTGGAACAGGTTAATAAAAAGTTTTACACACTCCAACTGTAACACCAGTGGGGTGGTTTATTTAGCCACATGTCAGTCCTGTTCATCTTTTTACGTGGGGAAGACCGAAAGAAAACTAAAAAAATAGAATTTATGAGCATTATTATGAAATAGGTAGACAGAACACCAACAATGCCCTATTTCGCCATTCACAAATTTGTAATCAAGCTCTTTATTATTTTTTTTGTGTTGGAGGTAATACCCAAGGAGGTGAGGGGAGGCATGTGGGAGACCAAACTAGAATACAGGGAATTATTCTGGCAATTAACCTTGGATGCCACGAGAGCACCAGGCTTAAATGACATGGTCTCGCTTCGTCCAGTTTTGAAATTGAGAGCAGCAAAATTATAGACAAGGTATCTAGGCAACTAGTATACCACTGTACCTTGTGTGAAATAAACATTTAAATGTTTGATAAGTTGTCAATCTCGCCTTCATTCTTGCTGGATGGGTTCGGAGCCGATCCTCAGCTCCGACTCGGCACTTGCTAAGCTCGAGAGTCATTTTTACCAGCTTGAGGCAGCCCCATATCCCATGATGCAAGGCGGTGATTACCCAGATCTCGTTGCCGCTCATGAGGTCACCTTTTTTGCCAGCTCCTGGTAAGTGAATTTAATTACTCTTTTCCAAGAGATTTAGCTACCCCAGTACCTAAATATTTTATATTTATAGTTAGTTAGTACCTTCGATTCACTTAGTCCCTATCCCGTTAGTTTTTTGTCCCCTTATCCATATTTCCTTTAGTCAGGCCTTAGGCCTTCCCCTCCTAAACAGTTTCCTGTCAGGATTTGTTTTAGGTGTGTCTGTGTTTTTTGATATAGTTAGTGTTTTTTTTGTGACTGAGTGTGTGTGTGTGTTTGTGTTCAAACTCTGTCATGTCTAAAGACACTAGGGTCTCAGGTTTTAAGAAGTGTGACTCGTGCTGTCAGAAGATGTCTCTGACAGACGATCACACTTCTTGTATTTATTGCCTGGGACCCCTACACCTGCAGGACTCCTGTGCTATTTGTCACTCTTTCAGCCAGAGAGTCCTGCAGGAACGTAGGAATAAGCTGATCCTAAGGGGTCTTCTTAAGCCTGAGAGCTGTCCGGCTCCGGGAAGCCCTCAAAGCCATCTAAGGCCCAGCCTTCAGTGTCCAAGTCTGTGGCCTTGGTTCTGACTCCACCGGAGTCGAGATCGGCTCCATCTGGAGCCGATCCTTCCATCTCGGAAAGTTTAGTATCGGCGCCGATCGGCACCGATACCCTGGCTTCGGCACCTGTGTCTGCTCCGGCTGGAGCCGATACCCTAGCTTCGAAGCCTGTGTCGGCTCCGGCTGGACCCGACACATCTCTAATCCAGCTCGGAGCCGACAAGTTGTCTGCTCCAACTGGAACCAAGGGTTCTTCGGCTCCGATGGCTCCATCAAGGAAGAGATCTAGATCTCCTTCGCTGGAGTCTATCCACTCGGCTCCGGCCTCCCCCTTACTTTCGGAGCGGAGCCATCGGAACCGATCCTCAAGGTCTTCCAGACTCTCAGACCATGACTTGGAGAGAGTGGTGAGTAGACTGCTGAAATCACAGGCACTGGCCCAGATGCTCCATAGCCCGTCTCAGCAGACGACCGCTATTCTACACCCTCCAGAAATTCCTCCTTCGACTCTCCTTCAGAGCTCGGAGCCGGAGATTATTGGTACCGTGACTGTTGGTGCTTCGGATCCGATACCACCCCTTTCGGCTCCATCGTCTTCGACTCCTATCTCCTCCTTGAGACCGTCCTTGGAGGGATCCGGTCGTCGGGCTTCCCTGGTCGGCTCCGAGGGGGCGAGTGGCATTGGACCCTTGTCCGACCTCGTTCTCCCTCTCGGAGCTTCGGCCTTGGTGAGCTCAGCGCCGACATCTGCTTCGGAGACTTCCCTTTCGGTGGGGCCGGAGATTCCTGTTACTTCGGAACGGGCGCTCTCGGTCCTCCCAGGGAGGGGAGCCTTCGAGGTGATGAGTGTGCTAGCCCCCGAGCTCAGTCAGCAGTCGGTGCCTTTTGCTCCTCCCTCTACGGTGCCTGTAGATGTCTCTTCCCACTCTCTTGCTCCCGGACCCAGAGATCCATCACCCCAGGTTTCCCCATTGGGAAGAACTTCCTCTTCTGAGGTTTCTCCTGATCCTTCAGGAGAACCCCCGTGCAAGAGGACCTGCAAGAGGAAGCACTTAGACTCCCCTGAGTCTACGACATCAGATACCGACTTAGATGAGTCGGAGGGGTCCCCAAGATCCCCCTCTGAGGATGTCTCCTTTTCAGACATCCTTGAACTCCTCAAACAGAGGGGAAACTGGCCCTCCATTAATCCCTCCGAGGATGAGTCGGTATACCTGGAGGCTTTTGGATCTCGACCCTCCACCTCCTGGGTGTCTCCGCCTTTCGACCCCCTCATGGAAGTGATAGCTCAAAGGGCATGGGCATCTCCTGATTCTGTGGAACCAGTCCCCAGGAGGCCTTCTAAATTTATCACGGCCCCCACGGAGACACAGTTTCTCACTAAAGGTGTCCCGGTTGATGCCATGGTGGTGGCGGCTGCCACCAAGAAGGAACTTGCAGATCCTTCCGTACCAGTCCATCCTCCTAACAAGGAGTCTAGGACCATGGATGTTTTCCTCAGCGACCTTTGCTATGCGTTCGCTGAATTATTTATGTCACTTCACCCGACTTCAAAGAGATATCCTCAAAGAATTGGGTGAGGTAGTTCAGGATCCATCAGCTGCTGGGGCTCAAGAGAAGATTGCTTCTCAGCTGGGAATCCTAAATTCCATAACTAACTCCTCCATGAGGCTCATTTCTTATGCAGCCGATGGGGCGAGTAGAGCCGCAGGCACAGGAGTGGCTCTCAGACGTCAATCCTGGATGCGGCTTTGCAGTTTCGCAGACCCCTTTAAGGCGTCCTTCACAAATTCTCCCTTTGATGGGACAACTTTGTTTGGACCTCAGGTGAAGGACACTTTGACCAGGTGTGAGCAAGACGGCAAGACTCTTTCTGCCGTAGGAGTCCGTTTCTCCACCCCTTCAAGACCTTACCCCAAAGGTCAGAAGGGAGGGAAAAATGTGGTTCCGAAAATCTCAAGGAGTCACGCCTGACGCACATGGTCAGTTTACCCCCAGAGGCAGAGGGGGTAATAACAACAGACGCCGCCCTAGGGGCAGAGGGGGTCCGCAGAACCAGGGCAACAGAGAGCCTCTCTCTGACCAGCCCTTCCAGCATCCCTGAGGTGTTGCCCGACTGCCCACCCTTGGAGGCAGTCGGGGGGAAGATTGTCACTGTACCCAGAAACCTGGTTTTCCCTTTCTCAAGACAAATGGGTACAGTCGATCATATCCGAGGGTTACAAAATACCTTTCGAGAAAAGCCCCTTCCCTCAAAAAGGATCCCTTCCAGACGTTCCACCCGGTCTAAGGGAAATTGCAAAGCTAGAGGTTTCAAAACTTCTAGAGAAAAGGGCCATTCAGCCAGTTCCAGCAGACCATTTAGAATCCGGAATCTACTCAAGGTTCTTTTTGGTCCCCAAAAAGACAGGAGACTGGAGACCAATATTAGACCTCAGCCGACTAAACAAGTCTGTCAAAAAGACGAGATTTCGGATGGTCACACTTCAATCGATTTTGCCCTTTTTGGACAAAGACAACTGGATATGCTCTATAGACCTTCAGGATGCGTACTATCACATAAAAATCCACAGATGCTCCAGAAGGTTTCTCCGCTTTCGGCTGGGGACCAGTCATTTTCAATTCAGAGCCCTGCCCTTTGGTCTCACCACAGCCCCCAGAGTGTTCACCAAATGCATGGCAGCAGTCACGGCTCACCTGAGACGTCAGGGATTCCAGGTGTTTCCGTACCTAGATGACTGGCTCCTCACAGCCACCACCAGGCATCGACTTCTCCAAGCCAGAGATTATACTCTACGTCTCTACGGTCAGTTAGGAATTTCAGTCAACTTCGAAAAGTCTTCTTTATCGCCTTGCCAATCTATTACCTTTATAGGCGCAGATCTAGACACTACTCGGATGTCAGCAAACCTTACAAACCAAAGAATCCTGGATATCCAAAACCATGTTCGGATCATCCTATCCAGCAAAAAGGTACAAGCCAGGTTGGTTCTGAAAGTGTTAGGCCTTATGGCAGCCGCCATCACACTTCTTCCTCTGGCCCGTTTTTACATGCGTCTCCTACAGTGGATGTTGTTTACCCAATGGTCCTACCAGCAGTTACCCATGCGTCACAAGATCTTGGTGACACAGACCTGCAAGAACCATCTATCCTGGTGGACTTCTTCCCCCCTAGTCCATCAGGGCAGACCATTTGTCCCTCCAGCCCCGGTAGCCATGGTCACTTCGGATGCCTCCCTGATCGGGTGGGGGGGGGGCATTATCAGGGCAGGATGGTTCATGGCACGTGGCAACCGTTCGAGTACCACCTGCACATACACGTCCTAGAGATGAGAGCAGTGCTTTTAACGTTGCAAGCCCTCAACGACTTTCTTCCCTTAGGAACTATTGCAATTCACACGGACATGTCCGTGGTGTGGTATATCAACAAGCAGGGCGGGACCAAGTCCTATCCTTTGTGTCGAGAAGCTCTCAGACTTTGGCAATGGGCGATCTCCTCTCATCGGTTTCTGGTAGCAACGCATATCCCCGGGAAAACCAACATAATAGCGGACAGATTGAGCAGAGCTATACTCATGCCTCACGAGTGGTCTCTCAAACAATCTATAGTGGAAGAGATTTTTCAGAAGTGGGGCCGCCCATGCTGCGACCTTTTTGCTACACCCCTAAACAGCAAATGCCCAGACTTCTTTTCTCTTTCCACTTCCGGGCCATCCCCCAGAGACGCTCTTACCCAGGATTGGCCCCGGGGACTTCTTTATGCCTTTCCCCCTTTTCCGTTAATACCTCAAGTACTCCAGAAAGCTACCGTCTTGAGAGCCAAACTAATTCTCATTGCCCCTTACTGGCCTCGACAAATTTGGTTCCCGTTCCTTCATCGCCATCTCTTGATGCAGCCTTGGCATCTGGACCCAGCTCCAGATCTTCTGACCCACCAGTCGGGTCAACTGCACCGGTCCATTCGTTCCCTCAACCTCACAGCTTGGTTGCTCCACTTCCTTCCTTAGCCAGGCTTCCTATGATCTCTGACCCTGTTAAAGATATTATAGTAGCTTCTCTAAAGTCCTCTACCAGGAGGATTTACTCTAGCAAATGGAACCGTTTTTCCTTTTGGGCAAAATCTAAGAACATAGATCCTTTTACTGCCCCTATTCAGTCAGTCTTGGACTTTCTAGCTGAAATTTTTCACTCCGGTTCTTCTTCTTCCACAGTTAAAGTCCAGTTGGCAGCAATCTCTAATTTCCATGTCGGATTTGCAGACCAAAACATTACGTCTCACAAACTTTGTAAAGCCTTTCTCAGAGGGGTGTTCCTACTTAAACCCCCTGTTAGGGATCCTCCACCACAGTGGGACCTAAATTTAGTGCTGGCATCCTTGATACTTCCCCCTTTCGAACCGGCTGCTACATGCTCATTAAAATTTCTTTCTTGGAAGACACTCTTTCTAGTTGCTATTACCTCGGCTAGGAGAGTGTCTGAACTTCATGCTCTGTGTGTTCATCCCCCTTACTTGGTCTTCCACAAGGATAGAGTATCCTTAAGAACCAATCCATCCTTTTTGCCCAAGGTTGCTTCTAAAACAAATTTAAACCAATCCATTGATCTTCCTGTATTTTTTCCCAATCATTCTAACAGAGCAGAACAAAGATTGCATTACCTAGATGTTCATCGCCAACTCAGATATTACTTGGACAGAACAAAGCAATTTAGGAAGTCTGATCAGCTTTTCCTTTCTTATGCTGAAAATAAAAAAGGTCTCCCTGTTTCTAAAGTGACCTTATCCAGATGGATGTCTTCCGCCATTACTGAAATTTATCAGCTTAGGGGCAAACAACTGATCTCAAAACCTAAAGCACATTCCACAAGAGGTCTAGCCACATCTACAGCTTTTCAGACTAGACTACCCTTAGATACTATTTGTGCAGCAGCCACTTGGGCCACTCCTCATACCTTCGTTTCTCATTACAAATTGGATTTGGCCTCCGGGGACAGGGCAAACTTTGGTTCCACAGTTCTCAAGAGTCTGTTCCATTGAGCCACCCAGGATAGAGGTGCTAGGGACGCGGTCCCATCCAGCAAGAATGAAGGCGAGATTGACAACTTAACATTTAGAAGTTATGTACCTACCATAACATTCCATGTTAGTTGTCTTCTCTCGCCTTCTTTCTTGCGTCCCTCCCTCCTGTCCCCCTAGCCTGGACAGACCTTGAATTTCCTTTTCTCTGGGAGATTGTTCTTCCTTGGACACTAGTTAGCTCTGGACCTTAATTACCTGGGTTCCCCTTACAGCCTTCTCAGGTTAGTTGTTCTTCTTTCCTTTCTGGAAAGATTATGTGCAGTTTTTCCTCTAGATACCAAACGAGATCTGGGTAATCACCGCCTTGCATCATGGGATATGGGGCTGCCTCGAGCTGGTAAAAGTGACTCTCGAGCTTAGCAAGTGTCGAGTCGGAGCCGAGGATCGGCTCCGAACCCATCCAGCAGGAAAGAAGGCGAGAGAAGACAACTAACATGGAACGTTATGGTAGGTACATAACTTCTAATTTTCAAACTACAAGATGAAATTTCTGGCAAGATATTTCAAGTATTATTATGCTTTTTAAATAAAATGTTTTTTAACTTATACATATATATTTTAAATTGATACTTATATGTATATAAAGTTTTTAACTCCATATATTTGTTGTTTTTCATTGGTGTTTTTTAAACGTTATTTAAATATTTTATTGCTATCAGTTGCTGATTGGTCATTGTTTTATACCATTATGTATAAATTACTGTCAACATATTACAATCAGTTTTTGATTTCTGAAGAAGGTTTTCGAAAACGCATTGTCAGTGTTTTGCGTTATTAAAGTGTTCTTGATTGTTGAATATCGGTCTCGGTCTCAATACCCTTATTTGGTTTCTCCATTGCGAACTATTGTGGCATGGAAAGTCTAAGGCATTACCTGCTCACTGTCCTCCAGACCACAGGTTTGACTGCCAGCAGTACATCAGACTCCTGGGTTATATGTCATCGACCATTCCCATGCTGCCATTGGCAAGGCTCCACATGAGAAAGCTACAATGATACCGAAGATCTGTATGGACACAGCACTCTAATCCTCAAGTGTACAAAATTCCCTTCCTACCTTGCCTCAAGAAAGAGATTCAGTGATGGTTGAATCAGGTGAACTGCAACCCTGGAGTTCCCCTTACAGGCTCCCTTGCCAGTGCAGGAGATGTACACGGATACCTCGGATCTGGGTTTGGGAGCAGTCATGGGTTCTCTAAGAGTCCAGGGTACTTGGACCGACTCCATCAAACAGGAACATATCAATATCAGAGAGATAAGAGCAATTCTGTTGGCCATAAAAGCCTTCCAGCATATGCTGAAGCAGGGCCCACTTAAATTGTTCACAGAGAACTCTACCATTCTATGGTATGTGAAGAAGCAGGGAGGATCGCAATCCTACTTGCTATGCAGACTAGCTCTCCAAGTGTGGGAGCTTCCCCCAAAACAGGGAATCACACTACAGACAATGTATATCCCTTCAGAGCAGAATACTCAGGCAGACATATTAAGCAGGCCCATGTCACAGTCTCATGAATGGATGCTCCACAGAGATGTGTTCTTGGACATAGTCCCGCAATGGGGTACACCTCAGACCTGTTCGCCTCCCCTGTGAAAAGACAGCTTCCATTCTTTTGCACTAAGCTGCCCAGTCCTCTGGTGAGGGCAGTGGACACCTTCTCACTGTCTTCGAGGGTGATGTTTCTGTATGCATTTCCCCCCTTCCTACTTCTTCAGAAAGTCCTACTGAAAATCCAGCAGTTCAAACCAAAAATCTTGTTGGTGACTCCCTTTTTCCCCCTCCTCCTGCATTTAGTTAGGGGCAATCACCACATGTTACCTCACAGAGTGGACCTTCTCACACAAGACAAGGGATCTCTAATTCACCCTTGCCTACAATCTCTGAACCTTACCCTGTGGGTGATAGAATTCTGATCCCTTACATACACCTCTACAATGAGGATGTGCTCAGTCCTGCAGGAGGCCAGGAAACCTAATACTAGGAGATCTTGTATGTTTAAATGGAAAGGATTCTCCATATGGTGTCTACAAAGACAGTTGGACCCTTTCCAGTGTGATGTCCCTTTGGTAATGTCATACCTGTGTGAATTCTTGCAAACAGGGTTAGCGTACTCCTCCGTTAAAGCCCACCTTGCTGCTATTTCAGCTTGTCTGCCTCTGGCCCTCCTTTGGCTTCTCATTTGCCTGCAAACTTATTTCTTAAGGGAGTGCTGCATCTCAGGCCCCCCGGGAAACCCATCCCTCCCAGGACCTGAATTATGTTTTGGAGAAGCTCATGGTGGCCCCATTTGAAGTAGCTTCTGAATCCTGTCTGAAACATTGCACTTGGAAAACAGTACTCCTAGTAGCCTTGACATCAGCTAGAAGAGTGTCAGAGTTGCAGGCCTTCATGGCCATTTCCTTTTTTCTCATCTTCCACAAAGACAGGGTAACCCTTAGGACCAACCCTGCCTTCATGCCCAAGGTGGTCAATGAGCTATCCTTAAATCAAGCTATTCATCTTCCCACCTTTTTGCCCATCCTCAGAGTGACAGTGAGAGAGTCTTACTTTTCTTGGATGTGCATAGACAGCTTTGGGTTTTACAAGACCAAATCTATCAGAAAATCTGACAAGTTGTTTGGCTCCTTTCATCCCAGGGCCCTGGGGAAAGCCGTGACAAAGCAGACAATTTCAGCCTGGATTTCCAGAGCTATTTCCTTCTGCTGCGCATACCATGGGAAACCCTTGGGATCTAAAATTAAAGCACACTTCACTAGGGCTATGGTTTCATCTGGAGCTTTCATTAATGGATTGGACACTGCCACCATTTTAGAGTCAGCTACATGAGCTTCTGTCCCAAGCATTACAAATTGGACCACATTTCCAAATCCAGGGCTGGATTTGCCAGGGCAATCCTCCATGGATTTATAGAAAATAGTTCCAAGCCACCACCCTCTTCTTCCCAGTGAGCTTTGGCACTCACCAAAGAGTTTGGAATACTGCAGCATGAGAATAGGACATAGAATAGCTGTGTAAAATCTTACCATAACCGTAGATGTCTTTCTCTTCCATATTGCAGTAATCCTTCCCCTCTTTTTTTCCCCTTAAACTGTTCCTTCCTGGATGGCACCGGATTTGTACAATTCTCCTGGGACTGGAGTCCAACTGGGGCGCTCATTTCTGAAGTCTGGTACGTGCAGATGTCACTTTTATGGCTTACGTTCCCTTTGCCAACGTCTGACATCCCACATACCCATCAGTGACTAGAAGCTTTTGTATACTGGCAGGACGTTTGGGTAGCAAAAGAGGAAAACCCAAGAGTTTGGAATACTGCAACATGGAAGAGAAGGACATCTATGTTATGGTAAGATTTACACAACTATTATTTCTCAAATATTTGTGTGAGCTACTTAGATTGCTTGACTTATGCTTCCATCAAGGTGCATCTTGCAGCCATCTCAGCTTGTCTGCCTATGGATCCCCCTCTTTCTGCTGTTGTGTTTATGAGCAAACAGTTTCTGAAAGGAGTGATCACAAAGTGTCTAGGTACAGTGGTACATGAGACCCTGTTGCAAGCAAATTCCTCCTTGGGATCTCAGTTTTGTTCCAGAAAAACTGACCTTCACTCACTGTGAACCAGTCTTTCAGGTAGACTTGCATTTCCTTATTTAAGAAACTGTTTTACTTGTTGCTTTGACATCTGCAAGACAAGTATCTGAGTTGCAAGCTCTAATGTTGGGTGAACCCTATCTGTTTCTGCACAGGGATGGGGTTGCATTACCCACTAGTCCTTCATTCATGCCTAAATTACTTTCTGAGTCTGACGTGAATGAAGCCATCAGTCTCCCAGATGTTCTTTGTGTTTCACTGTTGCAGTCATTATATTTGGGTAATTTGCTGGCAGGTTGCCCTCAGTCTGCCTGAATATCAAAGTCTTGGGTCCTGCGTCAGTTGCTGTCTCCTCTTCCATGACGTCAGGTCGTTAGGGGTATAAAACATGCAGCCGATGCCATTTTCTCCAGTCTTTCTTGTCGAGCGGTGCCCGAAGCAGAAGCAGTTCGCAAGTGCCGGCCGACTCCTGAAATTTTCGCATTTGAGTTTCAGAACCGAAGTCTTCAATTAAAGTTAAGTACCCCGTTGGGGAAACTTTTTCTTGCTCCTTACCGATGTCAGTAAAAGTTAATAATTGCATTACTTGTGGGAGGCAAATACCTCATAATGATTTTCATTTGTACTGTATTCCTTGCCTAGGCCCAGATCATAACGTCCCTTGCTGTCGGTTTTGTGCTAGATTTAACCAACGCACTATTAAGTGTCTGTCTGTATATCTTTGCTTCAAAATATTTTGGAAACGGATTTAATTACCCTGAAATGTCGTCGGATAGCAATCCGACTACCGGAGTTCACAAAAAAACGCAAAGAAAAGGACAGAGACAGACTGTCAAGGTCCAAAACCGACGACAAAGCTTCTACTAAGCCAGTCGTCGGTTCTCCGGTACTCAGAGAGGCGCTTTCGCAGCCCCTGATACCTGCTACTTTTGAGTCGCAGGCCTCTACCGAGACCAATGCGGAGTTCGGTATGCCACGAGATTCTCAGAGTATTGTATTCGCGGATGTCTCTCCCTCGGATGGGTCCGGAGCCGCTGAGCAGGCACCAGCTTCTGAGGGTGTTTTCAAGCCTCAGCATTTCTATATAAAACCGACACCTGCTTCAAAAACAAAAACGTCTAAGGCTAAAAAAACGACGCATGAGCCACGTGCTCATGCCTCTATGCCTAAAAAACAGATGATCAAAATGACTGAGGACTTAATTACCTTGATCAGGGGTTCCCAACCCCCCCCCCCCCCGATAAGAGGCCTAGGCAAGACACTGATTATGAATTTTCAGATTAGGTTTCTATTTCTTCTGATCATAATTTTCTATACCTCCCTATGAGGATTCAGATGCAGAAGAATCCATCCCATCTGCATCTCCTCCTGAAGATTATTCTTTTGGGGAAACCTTGCATACTTTAAGGGAGCATTTTCATTGGGAGAGTCAGGATTTCTCGGAATCCAAAAAGAGGCTTAGGGATTTCCTTCTTCTTCAGCATAGGCCTTTGGCTATACCTCCTGTATTAGACATTGTTGGTGATGTGTTTTCGAAATCAGGCATGGCTCCTGATTCCCTACCTCTGGCTCCTAGTAAGCCAGACAGATATTACAGGGTTCCTGACTCCCACAAATGTTTATTAAAAAATCCTGCTGCTGATCCTGAAACTATCCCACAGGGTCCCAAAGGTGTAAAGGCCTCAACATCCAAGAATCCTACCCCCTCTGATAGAGATTCCAGGGCGGTGGATAGATGGGGCAAGAAGGTTTATACGTCTGCAACCTTGGCAGTTAGGGCCTTAAACTGTCAGTTTCATATGCTTAAATATCAACAGCATGTTATGGGATTACTGAAACAGAAAATGGTGTTGATTTCTGAATGTGTGGAAAATAAAGAATTACAGGAATTATTGCATGCAGCAGAACAGGTTGGAAAGCATACTTTGCAAGGTGGTTTTGATTCCTTGGAGGCCTCTTGCAGGGCCGCAGTTACTGGATCTGTGATTAGAAGGCATGCCTGGCTCAAGGAGCAAAATCTGCCTGATCATGTTAAAGCTAAATTGTTGGATGCACTTTTACAGCATGATACTCTGTTTGGTAATAAGGCAGAAGAGGTTTTAAAGAAAATGGAAGACAAAGCTAAATCTATGCAAACTGTATAAGATTTCTTACAACTGCAGCCACCCAGATTCAGTAGACACTGGCCTACTAAAAACTGGTCCTTTCCTGTGTCCAACAGATCATCACAAGGCAAATCCAGGTGCTCAAAGGGCTCTAGATACCAATCACAGGGTTCTTACAGGTCAAAGCAATGGAGTGCAGCTACCTCCAAATCAGGAGGAAACAAAGCGCAACCCTACAGCAAGCAGTCTCAATGACTTCCCTCTACCATCACCAAGCACTTATCTTTTGGCAGCCCCCTTGGGGGGAAAATTAGCACTTCATGCTCAAAATTGGCAGTTAATAACCCAGGTCAAGTGGGTATTAAACATAGTATCCCAGGGATACAGATTTAATTTCCATACCTTGCCAATTCCAAACGGTTGGCCAGATCTGCCACAAAATCAATGGGCAGAGGCTCAGAAACAAGTTACATCCCTCATGGATATGGGGGCTATTCAACCAGTACCAGAACAGGAAAAAAGACAAGGTTTTTATTCAAGACTGTTCCTGGTACCCAGAAAAGACAATGCCTGGCGTCCAATACTGGATTTATCGATTTTGAACACTTTCTTGGACATCCCAAAATTCAAAATGCTGACTTTACAACAGCTTCTGCCCATGCTGGGCAAGAACACTTGGTTAGTGACTCTAGACTTAAAAGAGGCATACCTGTATATCCCAATAAGGGAATCGTGCAGAAGATACCTCCGCTTCAAGGCAGGTTTTATGCACTACCAATTCCCTGCACTGCCCTTTGGCTTATCTACTGCGCCCAGGGTCTTTACAAAGTGCCTGGCACCAGTAATAGCATTTTGCAGACAAAGAAGCATACAAATCTGTCCTTACTTGGACGACTGTCTCATTTAAGCAGAAAACAAGGACATTCTTCTTCAACATCTGGCATTTGTAAAAAGGCTTCTAACATGCCTAGGGTACACAATAAACAAAAAGAAATCACAACTGGTACCCTCTCAAAAAATTACATTCCTGGGTGCAGGCTTGAATACAACTGCCCAGATGGTTTACCTTACGCCAGACAAACAAAGGCAACTGACTATTTACTTCAAACAGATGGCAACAAAAACCCAATTATCTGCAAGACAATTTCTGCAGGCTTTGGGATTCATGGCATCCTGCATTCTGCTAATTCCATATGCAAGACTGCATATGAGGAAACTACAGTGGTATCTAAAAAGTTTATGGAGTTAACATTGTCACAGTCTGGTAACAATGATTCCTCTCATTCCCTGCCTACAACAGGAGTTTCTTTGGTGGGCAGAGACATGTCACCAGAGCATGGGACGGTCTTTCACTCTACCCCCCTGCCACCCAAACCCTAACCACAGACGCATCAGACTATGTGGGGAGATGCATTCAGGGCATATGGAGCCCAAAACAAATGCATCTGCATATCAACCAGAAAGAGATGTTAGCTGTTCAGAATGCCCTGACAGCCTTCAAGGGCTTACTTCATCCAGGACAACTACTGATAAAGACGGACAACACCACGGTTATGTGGTACATAAACAAACAGGGGGGTACACATTCCTACCCCCTTTGCAGACTAGCCATGGCATTGTGGAACACAGCCTTGACTTACCAAGTACATCTTCATGCTCAATTCATGCCAGGAATAGAAAATACTCTGGCAGATGACTTAAGTAGAAATCTTATGGGCCCTCACGAGTGGAAACTGTATCCAGAAGTCTTCAGCATGATAACAGAGAAATGGGGGTAGTCCAGACATAGATCTGTTCGCCTCTCCCCAAAATTATCAACTGGACAAATTCTGCACAAGGACTTATCACAGACAAGCATGGAGAGTGGATGCCCTATCCTTCAGTGGGAAAAACCTATCAGTCTACGCCTTTCCTCCTCTGCCTCTTCTCCCCAAGGTTTTACTAAAGGTCAGGCAGGAATAAACAAAAATGATCCTAATTGCCCCGGACTGGCCTCGCCAGCTCTGGTACCCAATTCTAAGGAATATGTCTCAACTCCGTCCTTGGTACTTGCCTCAAATACCTCAGCTACTGTCTCAGCAGAGCAGTCAAATTCTGCACACTCAGCTCCAAACTCTGAACCTGGCAGCATGGCTGATCATGCAATTATTCAAACTCCTCCTCTCAGTAAAATCTGTGATGGATGTCATTTTGGAAGCCAGAAGGCCTAGTACTAGAAAATCTTATGCTGACAAATGGAAGAGATTCTATGCTTGGAACCAAGCACAAGGAATGGACACAGCAAAGCCAAATATTCCTCAGATTTTACAATACTTGACTGAGATGCTTGATAAGGGCCTATCTTTTTCATCAATATAAATCCATGCCTCGGCCGTCTCGGCTCATTACAACACAGAGCCTCCCATCTTTTCTCATCCTCTGCTAAAACAGTATCTTAGA
The DNA here is from genome assembly GCF_019279795.1 of Protopterus annectens. Lineage (NCBI taxonomy): Eukaryota > Metazoa > Chordata > Ceratodontiformes > Protopteridae > Protopterus > Protopterus annectens. The sequence goes on from NC_056726.1 coordinate 438,986,314, forward strand.
TGGGCCAGAAATGTAAAGCCTCCCAGAAGATCACCAGCTCCTGCATGGGACCTCAATTTTGTGCTGGAAAAGCTCACCCTGCCTCCTTTTGAACCAGCAGCTACTGCGGATATAAAGCTTTTATCTTGGAAAACAGCTTTCCTTCTTGCAATCACTTCAGCAAGAAGGGTTTCAGAACTACAGGCCCTCATGGCTGTGGAGGCTTTTATTACATTTTACCCAGGCAGGGTGTCCCTCGGGACCAATCCTTCCTTTATGCCTAAGGTGGTATCCAGTGTGGCTCTTAACCAAACTATTCACCTGGTAACTTTTTACCCAAATCCGCAGAACAAGGGGGAGCGGATTCTGCATTTCTTGGATGTACACAGACAACTGAGATTCTACTTAAACAGGACCAAATCTCTAAGAAAGTCTGAGCAACTACTGGTAGCATTTGCTGCAGGATCAGAGGGGAAGGCTATTTCAAAGCAGACTGTTTCAAAGTGGATAAGCCACTGTATTTGTTTCTGCTACTTGCATCATGGTAAACCGGCGCCCAAGGGAATCAGGTCACATTCCACCAGGGCTGCATATTCCTCAGCAGCTTTTCTCAGAGGAGTTCCAACCAAAGACATTCTAGAAGCTGCTACTTGGAGCTCTGTTCATACATTTAGAAAGCATGATCATTTGCCTCTTTTCTCAAAGTCCAGGGTAGGCATTGCCACTGCAGTTCTGCAGGGCCTTATAGCCGCTCCTAATGCTATAGTTCCAGCCTCCCATCCATAGCTTTGGGATTCTACCCAAATGTAATGACTGCAACAGTGAAACACGAAGAACATAGTACAGTTGTGTACACTTACCATAAATGTAGATATTCGAGGGTATTCACTGTTGCAGTCCGGGTTACCCACGCCACCCCCCTTTTTTCTAGAACTTCTCTTTCCTTCACTATATTCTAAAGCCTTTGTGGTGTATTTGCTTTTAGATGAAGGTAAAGTTTATGTTGGTACAATTGCATTTATATTTATATATATATATATAGATATATATATATATATATCTATCTATATATATATATATATATATATATATATATATATATATATATGTGTGTGTGTGTGTGTATTTTTTTTTTTTGCTCTCATTCCACCAGGGCTGCATCTACTTCTGCAGCCTTTCTCAGAGGGGTTCCTACCAGAGACATTCTAGAAGCTGCTACCTGGAGCTCAGTTCATAAGCTCACCAAACATTATCATTTACCTCTCTTCTCTAAATCCAGAGCAGTCTTTGCCACTGCTGTCCTGCAGGGCCTTATAGCCGCACCTAATGCTGTATAAATCCATCCTCCCAACCATAGCTTTGGGATTCTACCCAAATGTAATGACTGCAACAGTGAAACACGAAGAACATAGTACAGTTATGTACACTTACCATAAATGTAAATGCTCGAGTGTATTCACTGTTGCAGTCTTCGTTACCCTCCCTCCAGCCCCCTGATTTTTCTCTAACTATACCTCTCATTTTTGTTACTATCTTTAAAAGCCTTTTTGGTGTATTTGCTTTTGTTTGGAGGTATATGTTTTTGTGTTTTTTTATTAAACAGATATATATATATATATATATATATATATATATATATATATATATATATGTATATATATATATATATATATATATATGTATATATGTATATATATGTATATATATATAAATATATATGTATATATATATAAATATATATATATATATATATATATGTATATATATATATATATATATATATGTATGTATATATATATATATATATATATGTATATATATATATATATATATATATATGTATATATGTATATATATATATATATATATATATATATATATATATGTATTGCTTCCCATTTGGGGGGCACCTGACATCTGGGGCAAGAAAAACTGAAAAAAAATGGCGTCGGCTGCATGTTTTATAGCCCTGACTACCTGACGTCATGGAAGAGGAGACCGCAACCGACGCAGGACCCAAGACTTTGATATTCAGGCCGACTGAGGGCAACCTGCCAGCAGATTACCCAAATGTAATGACTGCAACAGTGAATACACTCGAACATCTACATTTATGGTAAGTGTACACAACTGTACTTTTTCTTCCCAGAGCTAAAAAGCAAAGGAGAACAGATTCTGTGTACATTGGATGTGCACAGGTAGCTCAGGTACTTCCTCGACAGAAAAAGTTTTTTTAGGAAGGCTAAACAGCTGTTCATTTCTTATACTGGGACTAATAGTCCAGCCTATACCTAAACAGACTTGTGTTCAGATGGTTGTCCTCTGCTATTGCTTTTTTTGCTATTCCCACCATGGTATACGTATTCCAGGCAGAGTTAAGGTACATTCTACCAGGGCCTTGTTCTCTGATGGCATAGTTAAAAGGGTTGGAGTGTGGAATTATTTTAGAGGCAGCAACTTGTTCCTGTATTCATACCTTCACAAAGTACTACAAATTGGATTTCTTCTCTAGGTCCAGGACAAGTTTTGCTTAGGACAGTTCTCCAGGGGCTCCTGCGCCCTTATTTTCCCTCCTCTCAGGTGGGGTGAGTTTTGGGAATCTACTGATGGGCAACTGCAGCTGTGAGAATGAAGAACATAGTGCAGATGTGTAAGTCCTAGTTATTCTTAATGGTAAATGTTTGATTTTCTTATAGCAATATTGTGATCAACACCAAAAAACAAATTAAGGTGTGCACACAGGTTTAAAAGTAGCCACATTCCAGTGGCTGTCCATAGATGGCACTAAATTAAACAAATGCTGCACACCAATAAACAACATAATTAAAACATTTAAGTCCATTCACAGTTTAAAACATGATAGTAATATAAAAACTGGTTATGAGGAAGGGATTATAAGGGAAAAGATTTGGCTAACAGAAGACTTAAAACTACAGTCACACTGTATATATGGATTCACTTTAGAAGCTCGAAATACTGAAATATCGAATTTCAGTATTTCGCGCCCATAAAGTTGAATTCCGGAAAGAACGAAAACTCAGAAGCACGAAATTCAAAATCTTGCATTCCTGAGATTTTGAATTATCGCTTCTGCTGCACACAAACGCACACCTTCCTCCCCACACACAAACACAAGCTCTGTCCTACATAAAAGCAGGGGGGCAAGCCCTCCTGCACCCCCCATGTGGGGAGCTGCACCCCCCCCACTTATATATTTTAACTCCGAGGTCGCAGTACATACAAAAACACACAAAACACCACCACACAAGCTACAGTCTCCTCGCACACATACATCACAGTAACAAAACACACACCACAGCCCCTACCCAAACCCCTTAACATGTAAGTACTTACCTGAATCCATAACCACAAAAAAACACCAGAAGCGCTAATTCAAAATCTCTGGGGTGCAAGATTTTGAATTTTGCGCTTCTGAGTTTTCGTTCTTTCCAGAATTCGACTTTATGGTCGCAAAATACTGAAATTCGATATTTCAATATTTCAAGCTTCTAAAGTGAATCCATATCGAGACATGGAATTGACATGGTTTCCTTTAAGGCCATGTAGCCTGGTGTAGCAAAATGCAATGATGAATTGTGTGGAAAAATATAAACACACCTAAAATGTGAATATTTAGTAGGCTGTAGATGAGAAATATGACTTATGTAAACAGTTGTTAGCATTTAACAAAATAGAAACGACTCCATTGGCATATGCAATAGGAACTAAAATATGACAGCCAGCAGTCTAATTTAAGTTGTAATTTTAACCCACAGAATGTCTGCATTATAAACGTCAAATCATTATGGTGATTTAAACTTAACTAAAGCATAAAATGTGGACTTTAATTTGGTTTGAAGATCATCATTTCACTTAAGACAGTATTTGATTATAAATATAGACTTTGTATAAGCTGTATAGTGAGAGAAAGTATTAAAAAACTGTACTTTATACCAAAATGTGTAGTACAGGGAGTCAAAAGCTGCTAAGTGAGGTTGAAGTATACTAGCCGTAATTAGTGACTGAATCAAAGCTGCATGAACCAAGAGGGAATAAGGTAACCAAATTTCTATTTGAGACTAATTTTAACCCAGAATATGCTTGCAAAACATCAAAGACATAGTAATGAAAACTTAAGACAGTAATAAAATGAAGAGTGTAATCTGGTTTGACATTTATCATAACTAGAGAGAGAATTTGTTTGCAGTGTATCATATGTCCTTCTATTCCTATGTTGCAGTATTCTTAGTGTGGGATTTCCTGCCTTAGGCGACCCGAACGTCGGCTCCTATACAAAAGCTTCAGCTTGGCTGTTGTAGTTGTGTGGGATGTCACACATAGAAGCATAAACCAAGGACCTTAAATGTGACGTCTGCGTGCACAGACCTCAGAATTTTTCATCCGCAGACCACTGTCACATCGTGTGCTTCGCTCCTTCACCACAAGACGTCTAAAAGCTAAGTACCTCGTTGGGGTTTTCTCTTTTTTGACCTCAAGCTAAAGCTTGGTTTGTTGTAGTAGTAAACTTTAGCCGATGTCAGCAAAAAAGAGCAAATGCCAATGCGGGTGCCAGGTACCCCATAAAGATCTGCACGACCGCTGCGTTTTTTGCCTAGGCTAAGAGCACGGTCACACCAATTGCTCTGCCATTCCTTCATTCCTAACACCCTACGTAGCCATCTGGCTACACTTAATCTATACCTAAAAAAACAGCGACTTAAAAAATTAGTGCTAAGGATGGATCCCGTTTCGGAAGCCCTGACTGAACCTCCGCAGAAGAAAGCCAAGATTCCAAGGGCCCACTTTCACTGCTGCTCTGCTTTCGGACACCCCACCAGCTACCTATTTAGGAGTTGAGGGATGTCCGACAGATCCTACTTTGGCAACCTTCGAGAAAGCTGCTTCGCAGTTGATGACAAGCACATCCACAGAGCTTACCCAGACATTGGCTACCATCGAGGGGGAACCAGACACAGCTGGGCCTCCAACTCCCCTCCGGACACCACTACCCTTAGTCAGGTATCCGATTCCAGGCCTATGCCTAAGACTACCCCAGTTAAAAAGAAACAGAAAACCAAACATCTGGCTACACCTGCCGAAGGCCTACCTGATTGGCAGTACTTCACCTCATCTTTGATGCAGGCCTTCATGGACCTTAGGCCCTCAGCCTCTTCTCCATCTATTCTTCCTCTCCTCAGCCCTAGGCCTGTCTCTGTCTCCCCTATTCCACCGTCTACTTCACAAGACAGGGAAGAAGAGCAAGAAACTTATTATTCATCTTCTGATGAATCAATATCTTATACCTCCCAAATAGCCGCTTCTCAAGAGTATCACTCCCTAGATGAAGAATCCATCGAAGGGGACTCCCATCCAGAGGATATCACCTTTGGAGAGACCATAACCAAAATAAAGGAATACTTCAAATGGGACACCTCTCAAATGTCTGATACTCAAAAAAAGGTGTTTTGAACTGTTACAGGTGGAATCTCTCCCCTTTCTGCCATTCCTCCTATCATCCCTGCTTATTTAGATGCCTTTTTCTCAGCATCTAAGACACCAGACTCTCAGCCACCTGCCCTTAAGAGGCCATATTGCTTCTACAAAGTGCCTGATGACCAGAAAGTTCTAGTCAAACCACCTCTGGCAGACCCTGCTGTGATTGCTATATCACCTGATAATCCAGACTGATTCTGTCTACCTCTCTCTTACCTACAGACAAGGACAGCAAAACCATGGATAGAATTGGAAAGAAGGTATACACCTCTTCCACACTGGCCTTTAGAGCCATCAACTATCAAACTCATATGACCAAATATGTTCTGAACCTTGTCTCTCAACCTTCTACTCTGCTGGCTGCTACTCCAGACTGCCTCACTAAATCGGACATCTCCTCCGAACTATCTCTGGCTGCCCAAGTAGCCAGACACTCCATTAGATGTAGTTATGATGCTGCAGAGGCCTCTGCACGATCTGCAGCCTCTGCCACTGTACTTCGAAAATATTCTTGGCTACATCTGTAACACTTACCAGAGGGCTTCAAGTCTAAAATCTTAGCTGCCCCTCTGGACCCTAACTTTTTGTTTGGAAAACAGTCAGCAGAACTTTTCAAAAATCTACAAGAAAAGAGTAAGTAATTGCAAGACATCAAGCATCTTCTGGTGTCTCCCATTCCCAAATATTACAGAAATTACCCTGCCAAAGCCACCTTTGTCAGAAGACTCTACTACCTCTTCCAAACACAGAAGAGGGGCCAGAAGACAAACCCCTTCCAGGCCAGCTGTCTCACAGCCCCCCCCCAACTAGACAGCCCTTTCAAGACAGAGGAGGACCCTACAATGTGTGACTGCCTTGCCCACCTCCCCCTTTCTGCCTGCCTGTCCCACTGCCTCCCCTTTTGGAAAACCATCACTACAGATACATGGGTTCTGGCTATAATTCAAAAAGGATACTTCCTCTCTTGGAAAGAAAGGCCACCCTTAAGGGACATCCACTTCCCCCCAAGAAATCGGACACACCTCTTCCCACAGATTCTGCAATATCTTCTGAACCTGGGCACAATAGAACCAGTCCCTCCAGGGCAGGAAGGAAAAGGCTTCTATTCAAGACTGTTTCTGGTCAAAGAAAGATGGACCAAGGAGACCCATTCCAGACTTTTCCTTTTTAAACCTATTCTTAAAGGTTCCCACCTTCTGAATGTTGTCCCTACAGAATTTACTCCCTCTTATACTAGCCCAGGCTTTCATGACCACACTTGACCTGAAAGAAGCCTATCTGCACATACCCATTCAACCTTTCCACAGGAAATTCTTGCATTTTTGTGGACCTTCCTCTCACTTTCAATTTACCGCATTGCCCTTTGGTTTGTCCACTGCTTCCAGAGTGTTCACAAAATGCCTGGCACCTGCCATAGCCTGTTAAAGAACACAAGGGATTCAGATGTATCCCTAACTGGACCACATCCTGATCCTAGAAGATTGCAAGGAAACCCTGCTAATCCATCTAAAGTTCACCATTTGCCTATTTCAAAGACTGGGGTTCACTCTCAACTTCCAAAAATCTTCCTTGACCCCCAGAACAAGACAAAACATTTCTGGGTTGCAGGATCAGGACAGACATAATGAAAGCCTTTCTTCTCCAGGACAAAGTCATCTCCCTGTCCTCCCACTTTAGAACCATTTTGCAGACCCAGCGGATATCTGCAAGGCAATTCCTACGAATCCTGGGCCTAATGGCAGCCACCACTCCCATGCTGTCACTATCTAGAATGCACATGCAAAAGTTGCAGTGGTATCTAAAAAAAAAAAAAAGTATGGTCACAGCACCGGCATCATTAGAGCAAGAAATCACACTCTTACCCTGCCTACAGTCATGGCTAAAATAGTGGATTCAGCAAATTCAGCTGAACCTAGGCATTCCACTGCAGTTACCCACTCCAAATCAATTCATGCATACAGATGCATCAGACCTAGGATGGGGAGCCACAATGTCAAACTACAGGATTCAAGCAAAGTGGCACCCTTCCATAAAGAACAAACATATCAACGTGAGGGAAATGACAGCAGTCCTTCTGGCACTGAAAGCCTTCCTTCCCCTCTTACAACCAGATGTTCTCCAAATAATAACCGACAACACCACAGTTATGTGGTACCTCAACAAGCAGGGAGGAACAAAAGCATTCAGCCTCTGCAGACTGACCTTAGTAATCTGGGACCTAGTCTCACAACACAAACTGTCCCTGCAGGTATCTTGCATCCCCTCACAGGACAACAAACAAGCAGACCTTCTCAGCAGGACATCCTCTCCAAATCACGAATGGATGCTGAACAGGAATGTATTTCTAGATATTGGCCATCGGTGGGGCACACCTCAAGTAGATTTGTTTGCCTCCCCCAGAACAGACAACTGCAGACTTGCTGTTCCAAAACCCACTCCCCACTAGCTTGGAGAGTAAATGCATTCAGCATTTCTTGGAAGGGGAGGTTTCGGCCTTTCCACCCTTCCCATTAATTGAAAAAGTCCTCCTGAAAATCAGGAGCGACAAACCAAAAATCTTGCTGGTGACCCCCTACTGGCTCCCCCTACTTTTCAGTCTAGCCAAGGGCAATCACCACAAGTTACCCGACAAGGTGGACCTTCTGACACAGCAGAAAGGAACTCTCATTCACCCACACTTACAGATGTTGGCACCGACACTGTGGGTGATAAACTTCTAATTTCCTTCAGGCACCACTACTCAGAGGATGTGCTTTCAGTCCAGAGGGAGGCCAGGAAATCTTACTTAGCTAAATAGGAGAGATTTTCCAAATGGTGTCTGGGCAAGGGCAGGGATCCATGCATCGCAGATCCACTCCTAGTTATTGCTTATGTGTGTCACCTAGTTAAGAGGGGGCTTTCATGCTCTTCAGTGAAAGTCCACCTTTCAGCAATCTCAGCCTGCCTGCCTCTAGACCCTCCCCTACCAGCCAAGATCAATGTTAAGCTATTCTTAAAGGGAGTTTTGCACATCAGGCAACCAAGAAAACCCATCCCACCACCCTGGGACCTGAATTTCATCCTTGAAAAACTAACACAGTCTCCTTTTGAACCCGCCAGTATGGCCACTCTACAAATTTGTACATTCAGGACAGTTCTGCTAGTGGCTATAACTTCAGCCAGAAGGGTGTCAAAATTACAGGCCGCAATGTCCTGCCTTCCATACACTAACTTCCACAAGGGCAGGGTAACCCTACGAACCAACCCTTCATTTATGCCCAAAGTGGTCAACGATCTGTCCCTAAACCAATCCATTCATCTACCCACCTTCTTCCCCTCTCCCTTCAATGAAAGTGAGAGGATACTGCACTCCCTAGATGTACACAGACAGCTAAGGTTTTACCTAGACAAAACCAAATCCATAAGGAAATCCAATCAGCTCTTTATTTTCTTCCACCCCAGGGCCTGTGGCAAGGTAGTCCCCAAACAATCAATCGCATGTTGGATTAGAAAAACTGTTTGCTTACGTTATTCTCTCCATAACAAAAAACTCCCACAGGGTGTAAAAGCTCACTCTGCCAGGGCAGTAGCAACCTCCAGAGCCTTCCTAAAAGGCCTGGACTCTGCATCCATCCTGGAAGCAGCCACATGGTCCACCATTCACACTTTCACCAAACACTACAAGTTAGACAATATCTCCAGAGCACGTGCAGATTTTACCAGAGCAGTTCTGCAGGGCTTTGTGGAATCAGCTTCTTCTACCTCCTTCCTTCTAAGCTGTGGTACTCCCCCACACCAAGAATACTGCAACATAGGACTAGAAGGACATAGAATAGTTGTGTAAAATCTTACCATAACCATAAATGTGCTTCTCTTCCATGTTGCAGTATTCCTTCCCACCCACCTAACCCCCTTATCTTTCTCTCTCGCTCATTACTGACATATTCTGGGTCTCTTGGTGGCTATACCCTACCCTATGACCAGTTTAACCACCTAATGGCTGTGTAATCCTATTGCTGACATCACTGGCTACTCTACTGGGACCTGTCCAGCTGTGATTTCAAGTTTTGAAGTCTGTGCATGCAGATGTCACATTTAAGGTCCCTGGTTTATGGTCCTACGTGTGATGTCCCACACAACTACAGTAGCCAAGCTGAAGCTTTTGTATAGGAACCGACGTTTGGGTCACCTGGGGTGGGAAATCCCTCACCAAGAATACTGGAACATGGAAGAGAAGGACATCTATGGTTATGGTAAGATTTTGCACAACTATTCTTTCATCATGATCCTGGGGATAGTTTGAGAAAAGACAGAATTTTAAACTGGAAAGTATAACTTCCAGAATCCAAAGGAACAAAAGTTGAGAAATACAGACAACAGGTGTAATGACCAAGAGTTAAGTCTGCATGTACCAGCAGATGAATGTGGAAGAGTTTATGGATCACTTAGTTTGAAGAGAGTCAGCACTTTAGTAAGGGGCCAATTAAAAAACAGCATCTTGTCTGTAAATCCAGAGGCATACATCAATTAAAAAAGAGCAGTGTGTTTAGCTTTGGGCTTATTGGAGTTAAAATGTGGAAAAAATGGTTGGATAAATGAAACTGCAGTCGAGAATGCCAGAGTTTATAGTTAGCACTGGAAGAAATTTGACTGATATGCACTCTTAAGTAAAAATATTAAGAGAAATTACAAGAGAGGTCCTGGTGCAACATTGCCATGAATGAATGTAAGCTTCCAGCTCCACATTCAGTAAAAGGCAATGCTTTAGTTTTAAATAATAGGCTTGGCTGCTCTGGGGCAGTGCTATTAGTTTAAGGGATGGCATCTGCACCTGCCTCAATGCAGGCTGAGCTGCATTTGTAAACTTTATCTCTGTTTTCTCATCAGTGTCGCAAAAGACTTGTCTGTCTTTGGATTGTCAGCTTCTCATCATTTATCTGGGCAAGGCATAGGGATCGTAGGTCACTGTAAGATGTCATTTCCAGAGACTTGCTGCCTCTGATGAAGTGAAAGAAAGAAACACAAATGCAGGATGAAGGATTTGAATCCTCCCTAAATGATCAGAAATTGGGAACATTTTGGAGGTGTTCAAGCAAAACAGGTAGATGGTCCATTGACCCCCTCCCCCCACTTTACCCCAGCACATCCTGCAGGAAATCTTCCTGCAACCCCATTCCCCAGCTTCATCCTGGTGGTCCACCCCAGGTAATAAGATTGTGTGACTAGTGGTTAAAACAGCATGGAAAGCCCCTGTTATTTTCATGCCAATCCCAGAAAAGACCAGATAAGATCCATCAGCCTCCCAAGGACTGGACCTGCTGCGCACGTGGAACTGCTGAGCACAGACACTTCAGACTTAATTGCTGCAGTGGCTATAATCAAAAGGCTCCTACACCTAAATGTCCAGCTGTCCATTTGCCAAATAATCTTAAGAGCTGGACAGATAAGGAAGCGAGTTTACTCACCCTGCCTTTCTTCCATGAGCGTAGTAAACTATAGCCCATGTTGTGTTTTCCCGTGAGTTGGCAGATAAAATGAACCATTGATTAGGAAGATTGTCTGATGGAAAGTTTGATTGCTACCCGCCATACTTCTTTCCCATAATACTGTGAATGGTATTTATGGTTTAGCCAAGCTCCACCACACACCTGGTTATGTCTTCTTGATTTCACTCAGGATGCCAAAGCAGCCTTTACAAATGCTCCTTTTGATGGATCAGTGTTAGTCCAGCAGTTAACATTGAACTGGAGAAGGTGGAATGGATGGGTAAGATTATCACAACCCTTGTTATCAAATTTGAATTCTTCAGCTCTGTAGAGGTCCCAGCACTTATGGTTTTGGCTCAGCTAGCAGGAAGGAAATAATGAAGGTTCTAGGAGGCATTGACGAGTGTGTCAACTTCCAAAATGTTTACCATTCCTAGGGTAGTAATAGAAGAACCAGGAATACATTGACCCTTCTGTTTTTTGGTGGGGGAGAGCGAAGAGCAGCAGTCCAATACTGGAGCAAACAGGTGATCCGCTGTGGTGACCCCTAACTGGGGAAAAGCCGAAAGAAGAAGTGTACTGTCTGCTTCCCACATTACTTCATCAAATGTGCTGCATGATTTCATTGTAACCGGGTGTCGTCTGTTTAAGAAAGTTGAGAGGGCTGCATGATTTGTACTCATTACAATAGAAATACTGAATATAGATCTCTGTCTTGTGGATGTGTGCATCTTTTGGAGGCAGAAAACAGCAGACCTAGTAATAGTGATTGTAGTCACTTGGTACTGTGCCTGAGCACATGTTTTGGGTATGGAAAGTATTGTCTTTGTCACTTGTCTTGAAATGATCTTCCGCTAACTAATATTTCATTTGTATTAGGTTATCATTGAAGTGACAGAGATGTTACACAATGCCAGTTTGCTCATTGATGACATTGAAGACAACTCCAAGCTGCGACGAGGCTTTCCAGTAGCTCACAGTATTTATGGAATTCCATCTGTAATAAATTCAGCCAACTATGTTTACTTCTTGGGTCTGGAAAAAGTTCTGACACTAGATCATCCAGAGGCTGTTAATGTTTTTACCAGACAGCTGTTAGAGCTGCACCGTGGCCAAGGATTGGATATTTACTGGAGGGATACGTACACTTGTCCTACAGAAGAGGAGTATAAAGCTATGGTTCTGCAGAAAACAGGAGGACTTTTTGGTTTGGCTGTAGGACTCATGCAGCTATTTTCAGACTATAAGAAGGATCTAAAGCCACTGCTTAATACACTTGGACTGTTTTTTCAAATACGGGATGATTATGCCAATTTACATTCCAAGGAATATAATGAAAACAAAAGTTTTTGTGAGGATTTAACTGAGGGAAAGTTTTCATTCCCTACTATTCATGCTATATGGTCTAGGCCAGAAAGTACACAAGTGCAAAATATTTTGCGAAAACGAACAGAAAATGTAGATATAAAAAAATACTGTATAGATTATCTTGAGAAGGTAGGTTCATTTGATTACACTAAGAGTACTTTGGCAAAGCTTGAAGCTGAAGCAAAAAGTCAAATTGAAGATCTTGGGGGTAACCCAGAACTAGCAGCCTTAATAGTTTTTTTAAGCAAACTGTACAAAGAAGAAAATTAATTGTATGAGCCTTATGTGTTGCTGCAGGTTGTTTGCCTTATACATATGTTATAATATTTCAGGGTTTGTAATATAGCCTAGTGAGTTGTCATATGTATTTATTTAAGAAACCATTGTTTGTTGTTGTTTTGAATTCTATAGAAAAATTGTATTTACGCAGCTTTATGACATTAGTAATCCAACATATTTTCTTGCCCTTACTGTTCTGACAGAGTGGTCGCATTCACAGTCTTAAAGCAGAAGTAGTAAAATCTCAAGTACCAGACAAAGAAGGTCTGAACGTAAAAAGCTTGAAAAGAAATGCTGAAAAGATATCAAATAGGTCTGAACGTAAAAAGCTTGAAAAGAAATGCTGAAAAGATATCAAATTCATCAGAAATAAAACATGCAAATAATGCTAGTAAATTTAAGTCATTTTGTTTTATTTTTTTTATTTGCAGGGGGAAGGCCACCCCAACACACAGATACACCCATGCTTCTAACTCTGCGAAAAGATTATTAGAGTTTTCAAAACTGAATATTTCCTACACCCAGTCAAGTTTACAATCTCAGAGTTGGACTATAAAAAAGAGGGGTGTTGCGGAGATGCAGAGGAGTTTACCTTTACAAAAATCCAGTTACATGATTTGATGTGAACATGTAACATTAATATTTCTACTTTTCGCAGTTCACAACAAAGTTGCACAATGCCAGCTTAAATAACTGTTTGGTATTGGTTTCCTTTAACTTTTTAGTCAAAGTGATATGCTCATTTTAGATGGAAATATCAGTTGTAATTAAAACATCCAGAAGCATCTGTTATATTTCATTGTAATTTTATAAAATCTGCCATATGGTAAACTTCTTGTTTCCAGATGCAGTCCGATGCCATTTTCAGTTCAGGTCATAAAGCAGTGTTATACACATTTCTAGACGAGGAGAAAAAAAAGGAAGGCAAGGTTTTCCACTTTGGAATGGAGCATCTCTTGAGCATTTTTTGCAGGGTTTACAGGCTTTTGTGTGCTTTTTTTGATTTTCCTGATATTCTTTGCTTCAGAATTTGTAGCTTATTGATTATAACTGTTACCCTATGTGTGCAGTTGTAGATCAGTTAACAAATACAGCGACTTTTTGTTTGCTGAACTGTTTTAGCTTTTTTCTGAAACAGAAGTGATTGATGTCCTTCTATTCCAATGTTACAGTATTCACTAATGGGTTTACCCTTCTTCTGATCAGCTTGTCCAGCCAGGTTTCCAAAGCTTTTCCAGTCCCAGATGGCGCATTGGACTTCTGACGTGTTGGCAGGTACGTGGGCCATAAATGTGATGTCTGCGTGCACCGGCCCTCAGAACTTTTCAGCCACCAGTTGTATGCCAGGTGTTCCTGCTACTCGCGGATGTCGGATCAGTTTTGCATCAAGATAAGTACCCCATTGGGGATTATTTCAGTCCTTTTTTTTTGTAGTACTACAGTATGTTAATGTCCAGTAAGAGCAAGTGCAACTGTGGTCACCAAATTCCCCATTAAGGCACCCACGATCAGTGTCTCTTTTGTTTGGGCAGGGATCACGATTATAAAAACTGCGCCATTTGAAAGTCGTTCGTCCCTAAGACCCTTCGTTGCCGAATTCAGGCCCTAGACTTGTACCTTGAAAGCCAACGCCTTAGATCGCTCTCGGTATGGAAGCCGCCTCCGACGCCCCATCCAAACCACCCAGGAAGAGGGCCAAGCCCACGCTGTCATCTTCTTCCACTGCACCTCCCTCCACCGATTCTCAGCCTATAGCCGTCGTCAGCTTGGCCGAGGAACAGGCGTCCGCCACTTCGGATAAAGCGGATACCTGTCAGGAGGCTGCACAATCCAGAGCAGACGACACGTTCGGGGAGGATATCCTGGTGCCTGATTCAGAAGCCAGTGGGGAACCAGTAACTGAGATGGGCACTTCGGATCAGGTCTCCACCGTTCCTTCTGTGACTTCCAGGGCTACCGCCAGCCAGATGCCGGCTAGGAATACCAAGAAGAAGCAAACGATGAGGCATATTCTGCCAACCCCAGAAGCCTTGCCCAACTGGCAGGCCTTCAGCCAGAGCCTCTACAATGCCTTCCTGGCCTTTAGGCCTACTGCAGACCTTCATTCAGCTGCTTCACCTCTACTCAGCCCAAGGCCTTTCCTGCCAGAGAGAACACCTAGCTACCCTGCACAGGAGGAAATGTCTGACTCCTCAGAGGATTCCTTGTTCTACTCTTCACAGATTTCTTCCCCTCTGGGGACTAGATCCCCGGAAGAAGCCTCTGCAGAACTTGACTCCCCTGTGGAAGACCTTGCCTTCGGGGTACAGTCAACCTTATGAAAGAACTTTTTAAATGGGAATGCTCAGACATGTCTGAAGCTCAAAAACGATCCTATGACCTGATCCAGATGGAATCTCCTAACCTGTCTCCTATTCCACCTGTCCAGCCTGCCTTCTTGGATGCTTTTGCTGCAGCATGCTTGAATCCGGATTCCCAGCCACCTGCCCCTAGAAGGCCAGACAGGTTATACAGGGTACCTGATGCAGAGAAATTCATATTCAAGTGCCCAAAAGCAGACCCAGCTACTGTTTCTCTTGCTACTGATAGGGAAACCAAACTTCTCCCTACTACCACTGTCCTGCCTGCAGATAAAGACAGCAAGGCCATGGAGAGGTGGGGAAAGAAGATTTACACGTCTGCTACCCTAGCTTTTAGGGCTGTGAATTACCAGTCACACATGGCCAAATACTCCTTGGCTTTACTAGACAAAGCCTCTAAAGATCTCACTGATATCCCTGACTGTGCTGCAAAGGCATCCCTGTCATCCTTGCTCGGGCTTATCTCTGAAGTTAATAAACACTCTCTCAGGTGTGCGTTTGATGCAGCTGAGGCCTCTGTCAGGTCAGCTGCATCTGCTTCTATGTTAAGGAGATACTCCTGGCTGCATCTACAGCCCCTCCTGGATGACTTCAAGACCATACTTCTGTCTTCCCGTCTCTCTCACTGCCTCCCTGCATGAGCCCTAGTGACATCCGACAAATGGGTTTTGTTAATCCTGAAGGAGGGTTACTTCATGTCTTGGATCTCTCCTCCTCCAAGACTACCTATCCCTCTTCCACCCCCCTCTCAAGGGTCCCTCCTATCCATGGTCCTAAACAAGCTGTTACTCCAAGGCACCATAGACCCCCCCCCAATCAGCTCGAGGGAAAGGCTTCTACTCCAGAATCTTTCTGGTACCCAGGAAGAAAGGACCATGGAGACCCATCCTAGATCTTTCCAGTCTCACCTGCTTCTTGAAGGTCCCCTCCTTCAGGATGATTACATTTTCCCATTCTCTTTCCCCTCTTCATTCCTCAGGCCTTCATGGTGACCATGGACATAAAGGAGGCCTACCTGCACATTTCCATAAAACAGTCCTCCAGGAAATTCCTCAGATTCAAAGCAGGCTCCTCCCATTTTCATTTTTGTGCCTTGCCTTTTGGATTCTCCACTGCACCAAGGGTATTTACAAAATGCCTAGCCCCAGTCATTGCTTACTTCAGGACAAGAGGAATGCAAATTTTACCATACCTAGATGACCTTCTCATTCAAGCAGCAGACAAACCCTCCTCGCCCACACAAAGGAGCTCCTCCTGCTGTAGTCTCTAGAGTTCCTCATAAACTTCCCTAAATACGGACTAAATCCTACACAAGACTTCTTCCTAGGATGCAGATTTAGGACAGACCTTGGAATGGCCTTCCTACTGGAGGAAAAAATACTTTCCTCGAGTCACCATCTACAGTCTGCCCTCCTCTCCCCTGTCCTGACTGCGAGGGAATTTCTCAGAATCCTTGGGTACATGGCAGCCACTGTTCCCTTGCTACCCCTGGCAAGGTTACACATGAGGAAAATACAATGGTATCTGCACTCAGTATGCACCCAGCACTCACACCCCCTCAAGTTCAGGATCCCACTCCTCTCCTGCCTCCACCAAGAACTGAAGTGGTGGCTGGCCCAGGCTGCCCAAAACCCAGGCTTCCCTCTGCAAATGGGCCTCTCCTTCCCAAGTCATGCACACAGACGCGTCAGATTTGGGCTGGGGGCCAATTCTGGACACAAGAACCGTGCAAGGTTTGTGGACAGACAAACACAAACACTGGCACATAAACATCGAGGAAATGTCAGCCATTCTTTTTGCCCTGCAGGCCTTCCAGCCTTTCCTCAGACAGGGCACCCTGAAGATCTTTACAGACAACACCACAGTGATGTGGTACTTGATCAAGCAAGGAGGGACGAAGTCCTACCTCCTCTGCAGGCTAGCTCTACAGGTATGGGATCTGACTATCTCCCAGGGGATCTCCCTCCAGGCAGCCTACATCCCATCGCAACACAATTGTCAGGCAGATTCCTTATGCCGAACCACTTCAGACTGTCACGAATGGATGCTGTCAAGAGATGTTTTCCTAGATCTGATCCATAGGTGGGGTATTCCACAGATAGACCTGTTCACTTCCTCCACAAACAGGCAACTCCAGAGCTACTTCTCCAGAACTCACAACCTGAAGGCACTATAAACAGATGCCTTCTTGATGTCTTGGAAGGGGAGATTTTTGTATGCCCCCCCCCCCTTCCATGTGATCTTGTTTGTGACTCTCTACTGGCCAAGGCCCAAGGCAGCACTGGTTCCTCCTACTTCATCTCTCCAAGGGCAATCACCACAAGTTACCCCCCTCAGTGGATCTACTCACACAGCACAAGGGGATACAGATTCCCTGCACCACTCCCTGAGGCTGATAGGATTCTAATTCTCTTCAGACACCTGTACAACGAGACCGTGCTCTCAGTCCTGCAGGAGGCCTGGAAAGTCAACACAAGGAAATCTTATCTCTTGAAATGGAGAAGGTTTTCTGTCTGGTGTCACAAAAGACAGATGGAGCTTCTGAACAATGACCTGCCTCTGATTTCTATCCTAACTGTGTGAACTGAAGACAGGCTTGTCTTACTCCTCCTTAAAAGCACACCTGTCTGCCATTTCTGCCTGGTTGCCTATGGAACCTCCGCTAACTTCCAGCCAAGCTATTCCTAAAGGGTGTTTAACACTTAAGACCCCCCAGAAAACTAACCCCTCCTTCCTGGGACCTTCACTATGTCCTAGAAAAACTTACTGTGCCACCCTTTGAACCAGCTGTCAAGGCTGACTTAAAATTTTACACTTGAAAGACAGTACTACTAGTAGTTCTGACCTCAGCCAGGAGGGTCTCGGAGCTCCAAGCCTTTATGGCTACCCAACCCTTCCTAGTTTTCTATATGGACAGGGTCACCCTCTGGATTAATCTCTCCTTCACACCCAAGGTGGTCAATGACCTTTCCCTGAATTAGGCTATTCACCTACCCACCTTCTTTCCTAATCCTCAGGGAGACATTGAGAAGGTCCTACACACCCTGGATGTCCAAAGGCAACTTTGATTCTATTTGCATAAGACCAAGCCTTTACGCAAATCAGACCAGCTGTTTGTTTCCTTCCACCCCAGGGCTCTGGGGAAAGCTGTGGCAAAACAAACCATTTCTTCTTGGATTGCTAGAGCCATTTCCTATTGTTACACACACCATGGGAAGACACTGTCAGACTACATCAAAGCCCATTCCATAAGAGTCATGGCTTCCTCTGGAGCCTTTTTCAAAGGCCTAGACACCAACTCAATTCTGGAAGTGGCTACCTGGTTCTCTTTGCACATCTTCACCAGACGCTATAAACTGAACCAAATCTCCAGGGCCTAGGGCAGGATTTGCCAGGGCTGTTTTGACTAATTTATTTATTTAACCTATCCTGCATGGGTTCCTGGAATCCTCATCTAGACCACCTCCGAGCCAGCAGTGAGCTTTTGTACTAACCCACTAGTGAATACTGCAACATTGGAATAGAAGAACATAGGAAAGTTGTGTAAAATCTTACCATAACCATAGATGTCCTTCTCTTCCATGTTGCAGTATTCCTTCCCTCCCACCATCCCCCTCTTATCCATGCGCATACTCTTCTCAGCTTCTGTACAGGCTAGACCATCAGGACTGGCTCTGTCTTGGGCTTCCTTGGTTCTGAGGGCCGGTGCACCCAGGCATCACATTTATGGCCCATGTACCTACCAACACATCAGATGTCCGACACACCATCTAGGACTGGAAAACCTTTGGAAACCTGGCTGGACAAGCTGATCGGAAGAAGGGTGAACTCACTAGTGAATACTGCAGTATGGAGGGGAAGAACATCTATGGTTATGGTAAGATTTTGCACAACTTTCCTTTCTATCAAAAAGTATTATTTCCTGAACTGGAAAGTTACTTTCATTTAATTCATCTTCTGTAGATGGCCTGTGCCACATTACACTGCTAAACTATGATCCTTCGGAATAAGTCACATAACTTAAATGCTTGCCCTTCTTGGGTTTACTTTATGTGTGCATATGACAGAAAAATGCCAAAGAAGCTGAAAAGTAAGGTTTACAAAACAGTGGTGCGACCAGTCCTACTGCATGGTACATTAACCTGGGCAGTAAAGGCAGAACAGTTGAAGAAGCTAGAGGTGATGTAGATGAAGTTCTTGGGATGAGTGGTAGGATGCACACTGTGGGACAGATGAGGAAATAAGGACATAAGAGCCAAAATAACTCCAGTTACAGAAAAGGCCAAGGAGAGCATATTATGGTTGTTTGTCTTCCGCTGTTCTGCACATGTGCGCAGTCTGATGAAGAAGATTCTGGACAGATAGGAAGAAGGCAAGAGGAAACTAGGGCGTTCAGCAAAGAGTTGAATGGATTGTGTGAGAGAAGATCTGGGACAGTCAAGCATGAGTGTCGAAGCAGGTAGGAGAGTGGCATTGAACAGAGAAAAATGACATTTGACACAACACTCTGACCCCATGTAGAAAATGGGGGGAAAAGGGGGTTTGATGACATGATGGTGATGATTAATAATTTGATCCTTAAAATAAATCCTTCTGCTGACAAGGAAGGCAAGGTGTTGGACCACCTAGATAGGAGAAGGTTTTCTTTTTGCATTTTAGCTTTCAGATTTCTCAATTAGTAGGCATACATGTGGAAGTTTATGCTTTTTTTATAGAGATAATTTGAGGGAATTTGCTACCATACTTCCTCCAGAAAATAAAGCTTTTTTCTGAATTGGGCTGTTTCTAACTTGTCCCAGGTATCCAAACATGCTTTGTAGAGTGGATATGATTGTACAGATAGATAATTGTGTCAAGAGACACTGCTACAGCTACAGTGTTGAAAAGGTATACCTAGATTTTGTCAAAAGTTTACTGATGAGGTTAAGTCTGAAATTGTTGATTCTGCTTTAGACAAAGTATTGTTGGGCTTTTCTGCTGTCTGTATTCTCAACCAATTTGATAAAGAAGGGAAATTGATTCCGGAAGTTTCTAAGATTTTTCATGTCCCCCAATTCAAGACTTTTAGGGCTCCCTGAATGCCATTCACTCTACAGTGAGCTGTGACTGGGGCTAGACATTTCTGAGCACCCGTGGAGTTGTAGATATCAAAAAGGGGAGTTCAGAGAACTGGTAATGTGACCCAAATAACAGAACATTCTAACACTTCCTGAAGCCTGTGGCTATCAGAATGTGATGATAAGCATCTCTTAAGCCCAATGATTCTATGCAATTCATGGAAGGAATGAGGGCTAATAAGCTCTGTAAGGCCAATGTTTGGAATTTTGATGCTTTCAGTCCATATATCTCTAGTTAATCAGATCAGACAATAGTAGTAGAAGTAGTGAACTTAAACTCGTCTTAAGTAAAAAAATAAATAAATAAATAATAAAAAAATATATAATTGTACAGAATTACTAAGTATTCGAAAGTAATCCAAGCAAGGAAGGCAGTCTGTTTCCAGTTGAAAATCTTTTAAGTACACAGGCAAGCGATCCAAGTAAGCAAAAATTGAGTAATAGTTTCCTCACAAGCTTTATATATATATATATATATATATATATATATATATATATATATATATATATATAATTTTTATCAGGCAAGGGAGTGGTTTATTGTGCTGTAAAACAAAGTGTTATTTGTACACATGTTAAATTCACAGCTCGAATGTCACACTGATGGGGGAAGGGATGTGAATTTAACATGTGTACCAATAACACTTTGTTTTACAGCACAATAAACCACTCCCTTGCCTGTTAAAAATTATATGTATATTTAGAAAGCTTGTGAGGAAACTATTACTCTATTTCTCTATTTTTGTTTTACTTGGATCGCTTGTCTGTGTACTCAATAAAGGATTTTCGACTGGAAACATGCCTGTCTTGCTTGGATTACTTTTGAATACTTAGTAATACTGTACAATTATATATTTTTTATTTATTTTTTTTATTTATTTTTTTTTTTACTTAAGACGAGTTTAAGTTCGCTACTTCTACTACTATTGTCTGATGTGATTAATATACAGTGATTAACTAGAGATATATGGACTGAAAGTCTTCCACACAGAGAAGTTTCTTACACTGTTTTGTTTTGGACCCACTATACTTGTTTAGTGGGTTGTTTTGAGACTTCGCGGATACACTGAGATTACTTGAATTTTGATGCTTTCACATTCAGGTTTAGGAATGAAACATCTAGTACTGGTCTCTGAGGACTCTTGGGGGTTGATATAATGGTTAAGGTGTTTACCTTATAGACAAAGTACAGTGTTGGAGTCTCATCACTGAAAGGGAGATTGGCTAGGCTTAAAATTGCCCACAACCACAGCTAGCCTTGTACTTACTTATAGGGGATTAGTAGAACCAGTGCCTGCAAGTCAAAGGAACAAAGGCTTCTGTTCTAGAATGTTTCTGGTACTAAAGAAAGAGGCCATTTGGAGACCGGTACTAGATCTTTCATTCCTAAACCTATATGTGAAAGTACCAAAGTTCCAAATGTTGGCCTTACAGAACTTGTTACCTGCGATGAAGTTTCATAGTATCACTGAGCTTAAGAGATGCTTATCACAATCCAATAGCTACAGGCTTCAAGAAATTTTCCAAGGTTCTGTTTGTGGGTCACATTATCAGTTCTCTGCATTCCCCTTTTTGGTTGTCTACAGATCCAAGAGTGTTCATGAAATGTCTATCCCCCAGTCATAGCTCATTTTACACTTACTGGCATTTACATATTTCCTTATTTGGATAACTTAATTATCTTTGTAGAGTCTTTATCTGGATGTCAAGAGTCATTAAAAAGAAGTTATTTACTCACCATAAAGTTCCATCTGAGTAGTTGTACTTCATTTGTCTTCAACCTGTGGGAATACGGATCTGTATCGGATCCAAGCCGGCAAAGATTACTAGCATCAGCTCCGAGCTCCAGACTCCTCCCCTTACCCATAATGCATCTCCCTTGCCTTCCATCCCCAGATCGAGTTTGCTGAACTTACACTTGTAACCCGACCTGATAACATACTTGTGACCTATACTTGCAGCCTGTAGGCTGAACATGCGCCAAAGGTCCAGGGGATGGAGGGGAGGGATGGTTGAAGACAAAAGAAGTACAACTACTCAGATGGAATGTTATGGTGAGTACATAACTTCTTTATCTGAAGTAGCTTACTTCATTTGGTCTTCAACATGGAGGACAGAGTCCCCAGCTACTAAACTTCGGGGTAGCCCTCATGGAAGGACATTCCCGAGCACTGCGGCGCCAGAGGATACTCTTCTTTTAGATGTCAAATCCAATTTATAATGGGAGATAAACGTATGAGATGAGGACCAAGTAGCTGTTGTGCAAATGTCATCTAAAGACACCCTAGACCAGAAAGCTGCAGATGTAGCCATGGACCTGGTGGAATGTGTCTTAACCTGACCTGGAGGAGACATGCCTTTGTCCTTGTAGACCTGCAGGATGCATGAAGAAATCCATCTCGCTATCATGACCTTGGAAATAGGTTTGCCCAAAAAGAGTCTGTAGAATGAAACAAACAATTAATCAGATTTACTAAAATTTTTTGTCCTGTGTAAATAGAATTGTAACTGTCTGTGAACATCCAACATGTGCAGTTTGTATTCCATTTTGTTGGAAAAATTGGGAAAGAACACAGGCTATTTTATAGCCTGATTGATATTGACTGGTGATGCCACCTTAGGAAGAAAGGATGGATTGGTGCGAAGGGAAACTCTATCTTTATGAAAAATCATGTATGGGAATTTTATGGAAAAGCCTGCAATTCGGAGACCCTCCTAGCAGAGGTAATAGCGACCAGAAAAGCTGTTTTCCCTAATATAAATTTTAGATCAACAGTAGGGGCTGGCTCAAAAGGCGAAGCGACCAGAGCTTGAAGAACCATAGTAAGGTCCTACGGGGGGGCAGGATCTTTGACCGGGCAACATAGCAGAAAAGTGCCTTTAATAAAGGCTTTACACAGTCTAGAAGATGTCAAGGATGCAGAATTCTTGCCCACATGAAAATGGGAAATGGCAGCCAATTGAACTTTGACAGTAGAAGAACTAGCTCCATGTTGGAAAATATCAGATAGGAAATCAAGAATAGCGGAAATAGGAGCTGTGAAAGGATCTAAACTCCTCTGAGAGGCCCAAAATGAAAAACGTTTCCACTTGCTGCGATAAACTTTTCTGGTTGAAGACTTATGAGTAGCTACCAAAATAAAATTAACTGAGGAGGAAAGTCTGGGAGTCCTAGCAATCATGGGAACTGGAGCAGCCAAGCCCTGAGCTTCAGGCTATTCAGATTTGGATGAGGCACCCCCGATGGGTGTGAATCAAATCCTGAAAGGGATCTAGGATCCAAGGTGGAGCCAGGAGGTGAGACCAAAGGAAGGGAAACCGTACCTGGCGAGGCCAGAATGGGGCAATGAGGATCACCTTGCTCCCCAGTCAACAAGCTTTCTGCAAAAACTTTGAGATGAGAGGTACTGGAGGGTAAGCCTACAGAAGACTGGGAGGCCAAGCATGAACTGGAGCATCTGTGGGGGACTCTCACGATGGGGGGGTTCAGAGCGAAAAACCTGCTGCACTTCGTGTTGGAAGGAGATGCAAAGAGATTGCAGCAAGGTTGACCCCACTCACTAAAGATCTGCTCTGTAACTGACTGATTCAGAGATCACTCGTAAGGCATCAGAATGGTCCGACTTAGCCTGTCCGCTAGAATGTTGGACCATCCCGGAATGTGCGTTGCGATAAGAAAGCGACTGGTTTAGATTGCCCATTCCCACACTCTCATGGCCTTGCGACAAAGGGGTTAAAATATGGCCCCTCCATGTTTGTTGATGTACCAGACTACTGACATGTCTGAATAGCAATCGTCCCCTGAGGAAGAAAGGCATGAAGGGCCTGCAATGCTAGAAGGACCGCCCTCATCTCTAGGACATTGATATGCAAACTGGTCTCCATGGGGGACCACAGGCCATGGACTGTCCTGCCAGAACAATGACCCCCCCCACCCAAGTTGGGAGGCATCTGTGGTCACTGTGGCTTGGGCCGGGGCTGGAATGAAGGGTCGTCCCTCCAAAATGTCCAGAGAGCTCATCCACCATATGAGGGACGACCAACACACTTGACTTAGGTGGATAGGATAGGTTAGTGGTAAATCCAGCAGGGACCACTGAACCGCCAAAGTCCACTGAAGAATCCGCATGTGTAGTCGGGCACATGGCTGGAGAGTTATGGTTGCTGCCATCGAGCCAAGGGCCCTCAATACAGATTCTGCTGTCGGGAGATGAGAATGGTAAATTAGGGAGACATGCATCCCGAGGTTTTGAACTCTCTGAGGTCAGGAACACTTTGCCCTGGAGTGTGTCTATCCTGGCACCAATGTAGTCTGTCACCTGTACGGGTTTTAGTAGAGATTTGGATGTGTTGATCGTGATACCCAAACTCAGGACAAGTGTCAGAAAGTAGTCCCTGGTTTGGGAAAGTAGACGCCTGGTGGGAGCAGTGAAGAGCCATTTATCCAGGTACGGATAGATCTGAATCCCCTGAAGCCTCAGGTGAGCTGCTACCACTGCCATCACTTTGGTAAACACCCTGGGGGTTTTGGTGAGACCAAAGGGTAGGGCTCGAAATTGGTAATGATTGGCTCTTAGCCGGAAGTGGAGGAACCTCCTGGAGCTTCTGTGCATCTTTATGTGATAGTAAGCATCCTAGAGATCTAACAAGCACATCCAGTCATTCTCTTGCAGGTACGGCATGATGGACTGTAGTGTGACTATCCAGAACTTTTCTTTGACCACTGACAGGTTCAGGGTAGAGAGGTTCAGAATGGGCGTTAAGTCCCCCGTTTTCATTGGCACCAGAAAGAACCTGGAGTAGATGCCTGATCCAGACTGATCTGGGGGGATGGTTTTGATGGCTCGTTTTCCTAGCAACTTGTAAATTCCTGTGCTGCTGCCTCCCTTTACATGGGTGGAGCGTCCGCGAGTGGGAGGAGGAGGGGATAGAATATCCTATGTATATGATTTGCAGCACCCAGCGGTCCATTGTTATAGACGTCCAAGCCGCTGGGTGCAAGGACAATCATCCCCCGACTGCCTCCAGAGTAGAGCAGTCGGGCAACCCTTCAGGGTTGCTACCCAGGTCTGTCTGAGAAAAGTTCTCGAGACCCGAAGTTTTGCGGATCCCTTCGGCCTCTGGGCCGGCGTCCATTCTGTCCCCCTCTGCCTCTGTGGGAAGAAGAGCCCTGAGTGTCCCGGGAATAATGAGACTTCCAGAACCACATCTTCTTTTGTCCTCTCTGGTTCCGGGAAGAGGACCTTTGAGGGTTAGAGAAGTGGATCCCGATGGCAGACAGTGTCTTCCTGTCCTTCTCACTCTGGACTAGCATCTCCTTAACGGTCTTACCGAACAGAGTCGAGCCGTCATAAGGGGCATTGGCAAAAAATTCTTTAAAGGGTTCAGTAAATTGGCACAACCTGAGACAGGCGTTACGCCTCATGGACATGAAGACCTAGCCACCCTAGCTGCTCCTTCCATTGCATGGGAGAGGAGTCGCATGGACATATTCGATACTGCTCTCAAACTGGCCATTTTCGCAGAGAACACGGCCTTGTCCTCCTGCAACATGGACTTGGGTGGAGACTCCTCCAGCTCCTTCACCAGGTCGCGTTGGAGTCTTGTGACATAGGCCAAGTAGTTCAGTGTCCTTATTGAATAGGTAGCTGAAGCATACACCCGCTTCCCTAGCCGGTCCATCGTCCGAGACTCTCGGTCAGGAGGGTGGACCGAGGAACTTTCCAGAGATAGTTACCTCTTCCTGGCTGCTGCTACCACCATGGTGTCCACAGGGGAGCCCTTGTTCCAAGAAGGCCTGTCTGTAGGGGGACTCAAAACCTTATCAGGGTGCTTGTGGATTGGCTCCATGGTATCAAGTTCCTTCCACGCCCGCGAGGTGATCAAATCCATTAAAGGATCCATGGGGTGACAGCCAAGACAGACGTGCCTGTGCCAAAGGGCTCCAGAAATGCACACTCCTCAGAGGAGGGCTTGGGGGCAGACTAACCTCCCCGCTGGTGCAGGATCTTTATGATGTCTCCAAAGAAGACATCGTCAGGAGGTGAACTTGGGGAGCCCTCTCCTTCATCTATGTCTTTATCCTCAGTTAAGGACTCAGGGGAGTCGAAATGCCTCCTCTTACACGTATGCTTGCGAGGCACATCTCCCGTGGGGCTCTCCGAGGAGTGCTTGCAAGCCTTCTGTTCCTGCGGGGGAACCGTCTGGGGCCCTTCGGGCACGGGCTGTCCCTCTGGTAAGACGACGGGGACCTGTAAACAAAGCCAAGGGGGTCTGGGTGGAGCCCGAGTGGGCGGTCAGGGGCCTCGATCCAACAGGGAGAGGACCAGATGTTCATCGTGTTTCACTGTTGCAGTCATTACAGTTGGGTTATCCTGCTGGCAGGCTACCCGCAGTTGGCCTGAGTTCCAAAGTCTAGGTCCGGCATCGGTTGCTGTTGTCTCTTCATTGCCGTCAGTGCGCCAGGGGTATATAAGATGCAGCCAATGCCATTTTCTTCAGTCTTTCTTGCCGCACGGTGCCCGAAGCAAAAACAGTTCGCAAGTGCCGGTCGGCCGACTCCCGAAGTTTTCAAATTCGAATTTCAGATACGAAGTCTTCATTAAAGCTAAGTACCCCACTGGGGAAACTTTTTTCTTGCTCCAGACCGATGTCAGAAAAAGTTAATAACTGTATTTCTTGTGGGAAGCAAATACCTCATAAGGATTTTCATTCTTACTGTATTCCTTGCCTAGGCCCTGACCATAACGTTGCTAGTTGTCGGTTTTGTGCTAGATTTAACCAACGCACTATTAAGCATCGGTACGATTTTGCATTTCATTACTTTGGCAGAAGATTTAATTATATAATGCCGTTGGATCAGCTGACTACCGGAGTTTACAAAAAATGAAAAGAAAAAGAAAAGTCCAGGCATCCGTGATCCAAAACCGATGACGAGGCTTCTTCTAGGCCTGTCGTCGGTTCGCCGGTTCTCAGTGAGGCGCTTTCGCAGCCTCTGACGCCCGCTACCTCAGAGCCACAGGCCGCTTCTGACTCCCACGTGGAGCCGACTGGGCCTCTGAAAGCTCAAGGTATTGGACACTCGGAAACTATTCCCTCAGATGGGTCCGGAGCCGCTGAGCAGGCATCGGCTTTTGAGGGTGTTTTCAGGCCTACACAGTTATATGTGAAACCTACTTCAGCTACAAAGACAAAGACTAAAGCAGCTCTAAAGACAAAGAAACAAGTACAGTATTCACCTGGACAGGCCTCCATGCCTAAAAACAGATGCTTAAAATGGCCAAAGACCTTATTACTTTGATCAGGGGTTCCCATCCCCCTCCTGAAAAGAGGCCTAGGCAAGAATTAGAATATGAATCTTCAGACCAGGTTTCCATTTCCTCTGATTCCTCCTCTGAACAGGATTACTCTATTCCTCCCTATGAGGATTCTGATGCTGAAGAATCTATCCCTTCAGCCTCTCCTCCCGAGGATTACTCTTTTGGGAAAACACTGCATACTATGAGGGAGCATTTCCACTGGGAGAGCCAAGATTACTCAGAATCCAAGAAAAGGCTCAGAGATTTCCTTTTGTTACCCCAGCACAGTCCCCTTGCTATCCCGCCTGTTTTAGACATTGTAGATGATGTATTTACAAAGTCCAGTTTTTCTCCAGACTCTTTACCACCAGCCCCTGTTAAGCCAGACAGATTTTACAGGGTTTCTGATTCACATAAATTTCTCTATAAGAACCCTGCAGCTGACCCAGAAACCATCTCTCATGGTCCCAAAGGGGTCAAGGCTTCTACTGCAAAAAACCCTATTCCCCCTGATAGGGATTCTAGGGCCCTAGACAGATGGGGCAAAAAGATTTATACCTCTGCTACCTTGGCTGTAAGAGCTTTAAATTGACAATTTCATATGCTTAAGTATTAGCAATATCTTATATCCTTGCTTAAACAGAAAATGCCAGCAAATGCAGAATGTGCAGACAATAAAGAAATGCAGGATTTATTGCATGCAGCTGAACAAGTTGGAAAGCATACTTTGCAATGTGGTTTTTATTCTCTTGAGGCCTCCTGCAGGGCTGCTGTTACAGGTTCTGTCATTAGGAGGCATGCTTGCTTAAAAGAACAAAATTTGCCGGATCATGTTAAAGCAAAACTATTAGACGCTCCTTTACAGCATGCTACTTTGTCTGGTGCTAAAGCAGAAGAGGTGTTGAAGAAAATGGAGGGCAAGGCTAAATCTATGCAAACAGTCAAGGATTTCTTACAGGTATAGCCTCCCAGATTTAGCAGGAACTGGCCTACAAAAAATTGGTCCTTTCCAGTGTCAGATAGACCACAAAGGGGCAGATACAGACACCCCAGAGGCAGATCACAGCCCCAAGGCTCATACAGGCCTAAACAATGGGGTGCTTCTACCTCCAAGAGTGGAGAGGAAAAATCACAGCCATTCAGGAAACAGTCTCAATGACTTTCCACTTCCAGCACCAAGCACTTATCTTTTGTCAGTCTCTTTGGGGGGAAACCTAGCACTTTTCTCACAAAATTGGCACATGATCACCCAGGACAAATGAGTTCTAAATATAGTTTCACAAGGCTACAGGTTTCACTTTCACACCCTGCCAAGGCAAAACGGTATGCCAGACCTGCCACGCAATCAATGGGCAGAGGCACAAAAACAGGTTTCATCCCTCATGGACATGAGGGCCACTCAACAAGTACCAGAACAAGAGCAGGGTCATGGATTCTATTCAAGACTGTTCTTGATACCCAGAAAAGACAAAACCTGGAGACCAATACTGGACCTATCTATTCTAAACACATATCTGGATATTCCAAAATTCAAAATGTTAACTCTACAGCAGCTTCTGCCCATATTGGGCAAGAAGGCATGGCTTGTGACTTTAGATCTAAAAGAGGCATACCTGCATGTCCCAATCAGACAAACATGCAGAAGATACCTCAGATTCAAAGCTGGCTCAATGCACTACCAATTCTCAGCACTGCCCTTTAGCTTATCTACTGCGCCTAGGGTCTTCACAAAGTGCCTGGCACCAGTAATTGCTTTTTGCAGACAAAGAGGAATACAAATATATCCTTACTTGGACGACTGCCTTATTCAAGCAGAGAACAAGGGCATTCTACTACAGCATCTGGCGTTTGTAAAAAGATAATTTAAACAAAACACAAAACAGCTCACACAGCAAATCCAAATTGTATCCAAAGGCACAGGACCCGAAGCTAAAGTTAGAAACACAAATTTTAATGAACCACGATACACCAATAAATCCAAGCGCTTTCACCCAGCTCCTGCCAGGCTTTTTCAAGGAAAGAGTTCAAACCATAGTGTCATTTCTCATTTATATAACGAGTTAATCACCTGACTAATAAATTCAATTCAATTAAATAAAATTCAAGTGTTTAAATTCAAACCATAAAACTATCAAAATGCAGTCTATGCAAAGGCAAACATTAATACATCAGCAATTTCAAGTGCTATAACAAACATAAGTTAAAATCAATACTATAAAATCAGATAATAATATGATGTAATGAATATGTAAACACCATAATGCTCATTCAAAGCTTTGCTTTCCTGAGCTTCAAAACACATCCTATGTTGATACTATCATTTAACCCAGGAGAGCTAGTGGCATCTAATCTCAACTGCCAAAAAAGTTCACTAAACTCTAAACGAGTCTCCCAACTTCCCCCTCTTACCTCTGGGGTGATTTGTTCTAGCACCATGAACTTTAAGTTCATTTTCTCACATTTTTGAGAGTGTTTAAAGAATGCATTAGACTCCTTACTTCTAGAAATGTCATAGAAGTGTTCATACACCCATTTCCTTAAAGATCTCTCCGTTTTATTAGCAAAAATGAAAGCACGACCACTGGAACCACAAAGCCGTTGACCAACTTTAATCCAAACCGATGTTAAAACAGTATTAACTCCTTATCCACACAGTAAAACAAAACAAAATAGCGTTTTCGTCAAATTCAATGACTTCATCAGATAACAATTGATTACATTATTCCCCTGTATTTATAGCAGGACAAGCACGCAATTGAATAATTAATGAACCAAATTGATTAATTAATTAATTCCCTCTCATATCTATTTTAAAGAAGAGGAAAAAACACACAGTATCTCAGACCTTAAATGTAAAAATATATATGTATGTCTAACATATTCTCCTAAACTCCCTTCAATGATTTCAAAAGGAATGCAGATGTAAAACATATATTATATATAATATGAAATGTAAGTTATAAAAGGGTGATGAAAGTTCCATAAAAATTCCTATGACTTGATCAGTATATTCCCTCTAGTGACCATATTATATTCATGAAAAATTAACTAAAATATTTGAATATTTAAATGTTAAAACCTAATTGAATGTTGAAAGACAGAAACCATGTTTTTAAAAAAATTATTAATGTAAAAACACATTCAAAAGTGGACATTTCTTAAACATATGGTTATAAAAAGTTAAAACAGTATAATGGATTAAGACAGTGTATTTGAAGAAACTTAAAAATTTAGTAGTATAGTAGCTAGTGACATCTTGTGGTGGGAACCTTAATTACAGCTTCCACTTATAATTTAGCTGCTCTTAGTCTCAATAGTGGCAAAATAGATATATTATCATTCAGACCAGGAAATTTGTCTGAATTCAAGGTCAGCTGCCACCACTACTCTCTATATTCTACTCTGTCTTCCCAAGGTTCCCCTCTGATGTTTTTCTTAATTTGTTCTATTACTAAAAATTTAAAATCATATTCCTTACATAACTTATGCTTAAAAAGAGCGTTGCTTTCCTTGCCAGTAGAAATCTCATACATATGTTCGTAAATCCTTCTTTTGAGTGTCCTCTCCGTCTTACCTATATAGAAGGATTTACAAAACACACAAAGGGCCAAATATATGATGCCCTTGGTCTCACAATTAAAATATTCAGGGCTATTAATCCATTTTTTTCTACTTTCAATATAAAGCCCTTCTTTATTTAAAACATGGCTACATTGACTACAACGCCCACATTTAAAAGTACCTTTTTTGTTTCTGTTTCTACTTCGTTCATGTTTATTTTCTAACATATTACCCAAGCTTTGTGAATTCTTATATATCACTTTCCTGGGGATTTTATTTAAACCATCAATGTCAGTTAAAGCCACAAATCTATCCCATTCCTTAAAAAATATATTTCTAATATTATTGTTCAGTCCGTTGTATTCCAGAACTAAGGCCCGTGTGAGTTCATCACCATTAGTTGTATCTTTCCCAGGCCAGTTTACATTTCCTACTTCTCCTTCATCATTTGTCCGTTCAGTCCCATTTGTAAAAAATATAGGGGTGAATCTACCTTTCCTACCTTTTTCAACTTCCTTTCTAATTCCATTGATGAATTTAGTAGGATAACCTCTGTCCTTAAACATATTTTCCAGGAGATCACATTCTCTTTGGAAATCCATATCGGAGCTAGTCATCCTGCTTCCTCTGACAAACTGCCCTTTAACTATGTTTTTCTTGCAATGCTTAGGATGGGCACTTTGATAATGTAGAAAGGAGTTGCAATAGGTGTCTTTCCTATATATTTTAGTCTCATACTTATTATCTTTCTTATACAATTCCAAATCCAAATATATCATATTGTTGTGTGATATCTTGTGTGTAAATTTCAGAAAGCAGGTGGTATGACTTATATATTCTAGAAATTCATGAAATTTTTCTACCCCTGCTGTCCAAAAAATTACAATATCATCCAGAAACCTTCTGTAAAGGATCCAACAGGATTTATATTCAGATTCGATTATATATTTCTCCTCCCATTTCGCTAAAACCAGGTTAGCATAGGAGGGGGCAGAGGCAGCCCCCATTGCAATTCCTCTGACCTGCTGGAAGAATTCACCCTTGAAATGAATATAATTATATTTCAAGACTAGGTCGATAAGCCAAAGACTGGCTAATTTATCATTGTGGGACAAATTACCATATTCAAAGACAATTTCCTCCAACATTTCTTTACCTTCCTGTTGAGGAATGGAGGAAAACAAGTCAACAATGTCGATGGTAATGAAAAGTATATTATCCTCCCATCTACACTTATTGAATTCCTTTAATAAGTCCCATGAGTCTTTCAATATATATGGTCTACTGGTCCATATAGGTTTAAGTTTTAAATCAACATATTTGGCAAGGGCCTGGGTCTTTGACCCTTCTGCTGATACAATTGGACGTAATGGGGGATCCTCTTTATTTTTGTGTATTTTCGGGATCCCAAAAGCCGTGGGGATTCTTGGTTTCTCAATTTTAAGATATTTGTAACTATTCAAGTCTATCAATTTTTCATGTAGCATGTCAAGCAGATCCATATCAATTTTATTATATGCTATGTTAATCTCATTTATGGATGCGGAAACATACCTATCTTCATCCCATAAAATGGAGTACATCTTACTATCGTATAATATGTTCATAATTACGATGCCTCCCCCTTTGTCAGGCTTCATTACTCTGATGTCAGGATTGTGCTTCATATTATAAAGTAATTCTTTTTCCTGTTTAGTAATATTCTCTTCCCATTTACAGTTGTTACCATACTTCCTAATTTCACCCTCCATAACCCTTTCAAAATTTTTTAACTGGGGATGAAGAGGGGGATTGTAAGTACTTTTTCTTTTCAAGGTATCTGGATGAGAGGAATACTTAACAGGAAGTGTGATACCAAGATTCACCTTTCTCAGGAATAATTTAACGTCCAGGATACTTTTAGTAGTATCCCCATTACTACTAGGTATAAATTTTAATCCTTTAGAAAGTAAGCCAAAATGTTCTTTGGTTATAGGGACCTTACTGAAATTATAAATAGAGAAATTTTTCCAAGTATGACAATGTCCATCAACAATTATGTCATTATGGTCAAAGTTATTGATTTCGCTGGAATCAGGGTGGGTTGGGCGGGTATTCAAAATCTCCCCCTCCCCCTTCTCCCTCCATTCTTCTGAAAATTCGTATGTTGCGGGGCCTGTCTATTCATTAATCTTTCCGATCTTCTTAAAGGGGGAAAGGCCTCATAATATTCCCTATCATAATTCAGGTACCTTCCATCCCTATCATTTTGGCCTTCTACATTAAAATCTATATCAAAATTACCATCTCTGTCATGGTTTTCTTGGTCATAGGAATTAAAATAATGACTAAGTCCCCTACGTCTGTATTCCTTTTGAAATCATTGAAGGGAGTTTAGGAGAATATGTTAGACATACATATATATTTTTACATTTAAGGTCTGAGATACTGTGTGTTTTTTCCTCTTCTTTAAAATAGATATGAGAGGGAATTAATTAATTAATCAATTTGGTTCATTAATTATTCAATTGCGTGCTTGTCCTGCTATAAATACAGGGGAATAATGTAATCAATTGTTATCTGATGAAGTCATTGAATTTGACGAAAACGCTATTTTGTTTTGTTTTACTGTGTGGATAAGGCGTTAATACTGTTTTAACATCGGTTTGGATTAAAGTTGGTCAACGGCTTTGTGGTTCCAGTGGTCGTGCTTTCATTTTTGCTAATAAGAACTGTTTTTTTTACTTTCTTGTGCCTTTGGCGTATTTTTGTTTGTGGATCTCTCCGTTTTACCAACATAAAAACTTAGACAATAGGTGCAAACTCCTACGTATAGCACCCCCTTGGTTCCACAATTATAGTGTTTATTAGTTCTCACTGTAAAATTTCTATGTGGTAAATGGAAGGTAGTATGATTTAACATGGCAAAACATTGATTGCAACTGCCACATTTGTATGTACCCCACTTCATTTTATTGCTAATGTTACATTTCCCCTTTTTTTTCAAAAAGTTCCTTTAAATTAGTACCCCTCTTTCTAATGAAATGTGGCTGCCTCGGAAATAGATGTTTCATTTCGTCATTGACCCCCAAAATGGGCCAGTATTTAAGAATAATAGATTCCACCTTATGTGAATTACTTGAAAAAGTGTGCAAAAATTTATTTCCAGTCTCAATGTCTCTCTTAGGTTCACTTTTCTGTTGTAGTTTACCTAATCCCAATAATGCTGGATATTTGGATTCCCTGTTTTTAAAAATTTCCTGGGTAACTGCATCTATCAAAGGTTCAGGATAGTCTTCCTCTAAAAATAATTTTTTAATAATCTCAACTTCAAGGCTAAAACTTTCCAGTGAGCTACATATTCTT
This sequence comes from Protopterus annectens, assembly GCF_019279795.1. Lineage (NCBI taxonomy): Eukaryota > Metazoa > Chordata > Ceratodontiformes > Protopteridae > Protopterus > Protopterus annectens. The sequence goes on from NC_056726.1 coordinate 439,020,579, forward strand.
GAAGCTCTAATGAGCTGCCCTTTAATAATAGCCTTTTTTTGATAAAAAGGGTGCCCACTACTAAAACGTAAGTAAGAATTGGAGAATTTGAACTTGAACACTTGAATTTTATTTAATTGAATTTAATTTATTAGTCAGGTGATTAATTAACTCGTTATATAAATGAGAAATGACACTATGGTTTGTACTCATTCCTTGAAAAAGCCTGGCAGGAGCTGGGTGAAAGCGTTTGGATTTATTGGTGTATCGTGGTTCATTAAAATTTGTGTTTCTAACTTTAGCTTCGGGTCCTGTGCCTTTGGATACAATTTGGGTTTGTAAAAAGATAACTGACAAGTCTAGGGTACACAGTAAATGAGAAAAAATCAAAACTCGTACCCTCTCAAGAGATAATATTCCTGGGAGCAAGCTTAAATACAACTGCCCAGATGGCTTATCTCACACCAGAGAAACCGACAACTGACTACTTACTTCAAAATGTTGGCAACAAAGACCCAGTTATCTACAAGAAAAAATCTGCAGGCCTTGGGTTTCATGGCATCCTGCATTCTGCTAATTCCATATGCAAGACTGCATATGAGGAAACTTCAATGGTATCTAAAAAGTGTTTGGACTCAACATTGCCACAGCCTGGAAACAATAATTACCCTCATTCCCTGCCTGCAACAGGAGTTTTGATGGTGGGCAAAAGCCTGTCACCACAACACAGGACAGCCATTCACCTTACCCACAGCCAGGCAGACATTGACAACAGATGCATCAGATTACGCCTGGGGGGCCCATATGGCAGGAAGATGTATTCAGGGCACATGGTCCGCAAGTCAAATGCATCTACATATCAATCAAAAAGAGATGCTAGCTGTTCAGAATGCCCTAACAGCCTTCAAGGATCAACTTCATCCAGGACAACTACTAATAAAGACGGACAATACTACAGTCATGTGGTACATAAACAAGCAGGGAGGCACACATTCCTACCCCTTCTGCAGGCTAGCCATGAATTTGTGGCACACAGCATTGACTTACCAAGTACATCTGCAAGCTCAATTCCTGCCAGGAAGGAAAAATACTTCGGCAGACGAACTAAGCAGAAATCTAATGGATCCCCACGAGTGGAAATTGGATCCACAAGTCTTCAGCATGGTAACAAGGACCTGGGGATGCCCGGACATAGACCTATTTGCCTCTCCTCACAACTACCAACTACAAAGATTCTGCACAAGGACTTATCACAAGCAAACATGGAAAGTGGATGCTCTATCCTTCAGCTGGAAAAATCTAACAGTGTATGCCTTTCATCCTCTGCCTCTCCTCCCCAAGGTATTCCTCAAGGTCAGAAAAGAGAAACCAAAAATGATACTGATTGCCCCGCCAGCACTGGTACCCAGTTCTAAAGAGCTTGTCGCACTGCCCAGCCTGGACATTACCTCAAATTCCTCACTTATTGACCGAACAAGACAGCCAGATACTGCACAGCCAACTCAAAACCTTAAACCTGGCGGGGTGGCAGATAATATAGCCTCTCAAGACACACCTCTTTCTAAAGCAGTGATGGATGTTATTTTGGAGGCCAGAAGGCCTAGCACCAGAAAATCTTATGCAGACAAATGGAAGAGATTCTGTGCTTGGAACCAAGCACAAGGCATTGACACGATTGTTCCAAATATTCCTCAGATTTTGCAATACTTAACTGAGATGCTGGATAAAGGCCTTTCCTTTTCATCAATTAAAATTCATGCCTCTGCCATTTCAGCTCATTACAGTACAGAACCACCTATTTTTTCTCATCCATTACTGAGGCAGTACCTTAGAGGGGGCAAAAACATAAGACCTCCAAGGAGAGAGCACCAATACCTGCATGGGACCTCAACTATGTCTTAGAAAAACTCACACTGCCTCCGTTTGAGCCATCCTCTGCAGCTGACATAAAATTCTTATCCTGGAAAACAGCTCTGCTCCTAGCAATAACCTTCGCTAGAAGAGTCTCAGAGTTACAGGCACTCATGGCTGTGGAACCTTTTATCATTTTCAATCCTGACAGGGTTTCGCTGAGGACAAACCCTACATTTATGCCTAAGGTAGTGTCCAGTGTGGCCCTTAACCAAACAATTAATTTGCCTACTTTTTATCCAAACCCACAGAATAAGGGTGAGAAAATTCTGCATTCTTTGGACATTCACAGACAGCTACGCTTCTACTTGGACAGAACTAAAGCTTTCAGAAAGACTGATCAACTTCTAGTGGCATATGCTGCAGCATCACAAGGAAAGCCTATCTCAAAACAGACTATTTCAGAGTGGATAGGCCATTGCATTCGTTTCTGCTATTCACAGCATGGCAAATCAGTGCCTAAGGGCATTAGGCCACATTCAACCAGAGCAGCATCCACTTCAGCAGCCTTCCTCAGAGGAGTACCAACCAAAGACATCTTAGAGGCTGCGACTTGGAGTTCAGTGCATACCTTTACAAAGCACCATCACTTACCTCTCTATTCTAAATCCAGGGCAGGCTTTGCCACTGCAGTTCTGCAGGGCCTTATAGCCTCTTCTAATCCTATTTAGCTCCAACCTCCCAACCATAGCTTTGGGATTCAACCCAATTGTAATGACTGCAACAGTGAAACACGATGAACATAGTACAGTTGTGTACCTACCATAAATGTAGATGTTCGAGTGTATTCACTGTTGCAGTCCAGGTTACCCTCCCACCATCCCCCTTTCTTCATTGCTGGGACCTAACTGTACTTTTCTGCTCTATACAACCTATGTGGTGTATTTGCTTGTAGATAAAGGAAAAGTTGTTTTTTGTGCATGCATGCTTATTGGCATAATTTAGCTTACCATTTTAGGGGCGCCTGACATCTGGGGCAAGAAAAACTGAAGAAAATGGTGTCAGCTGCATCTTATATACCCCTGGCGCACTGACGTCAGGGAAGAGGCGACAGCAACCGACGCCGGACCTAGACTTTGGAACTCAGGCCGACTGCTGGTAGCCTGCCTGCAGGATAACCCAATTGTAATGACTGCAACAATGAATACACTCGAACATCTACATTTATGGCAGGTACACGACTGTAATCTACCACATCGAATGCCAAACGAAAGCAGACCTCCTGTAAAGCCAATAAGGAGGCAGGTCTGCCTGGGTCCGATGCGAGAATCGGAGCCGGATCTGAAGTGGCTGAAGTTCTGAGACAGGAAACCTGGACCAATAACGTCGTGGCTGATGGTAAAGGTTCCAATCCGTCTGATCCGATCCCCACGCTCTGGTTCCGAGAGCAGCTCAGATCCAAACTGGTCGGATTCCAGATGCTCCATGCAGCTGCCGGTTTTGAGGACGCGAGGACCTTCAGCGCCAATGCCCCAACCAAGTCCAACCTCGGATCTGAGAGCTCCAAAGCCGAAATTCGGATCGGGGAAGGAGTAATAGGCTGAAAAAAGGGAAGCGAGCTGCCCCCTCATGAGGGAGGGGGAGCTGGCAAGACCCCCATCTGGATCTGCATACGGATAAAGTGCCTCATCATCTTATCCAGATCCATGTCCGAGAGACACCGGGTAGACCGAGACGAGGTCACAGACTCTGACCTGGCTGGTCGGGGAGCTGAGACCCGGGAGACTGGGCATGCCTCCTCTGGCTCCAGGGATCGGAGCCGAGGGGAGTCACAGATCCGAGCAGATTTACTGGGTGACGCAAGGTCCAGAGACCTCTTCCTCTTCTCTTTCGTCCTTGACTCTCTCGCTCACTACCCCTCCTCTACTCCACTGCCACAGGCTTAGAAGTGGGAGTTTGAGTCCCAGCCTAGGAGGGAGGGGAGGCCAGAGGCAGAGAAGCAGGAGAGGCAGCCACAGCAGCCGCCAAGAATGAAGCTGAGGACGAGGAGGGAGGATCAGTGGCAGGAAGGAGCCCCTTGAGGGCCAACTTGGCCTTTCTGTCTTTCAAAGCCCAGGGGGTGAATCCCGCACAGATGGCACAGTCAACATCAAGGTGGGCCACACCTAAACACAGTACACACAGAGTGTGGCCATCCGCTGGGGAGAGCTTATGGCCACACTCTGTGCAGCACTTAAAAATAAGCTTTTCAGCCATGCTAGGGAAAGAAAAGAAAAACTTTCCACTTAAAAACTTTAGCATGCACCCACTCACCACGCACTAAACTGACTAGAAGATGGGGGGCACACAGACAAACTACACTATCTAATAACTACTGCAAGCCTACACATGACCCCAAAGCAATGGGAGGAGGGAAAGGGTACCTACGCTAATCTAAAACGGCTAATAAAACAAAAAAAATTCAACTTACAATCCAAGAAAACTACCCTGCTAACTGGAGATGCAGAGACATGATGCTTTCACATTTCATGGCAAACGAGATCTGGGGATGGAAGGCAGGGGAGGTGTATTATGGATAAGGGGAGGAGTCTGGAGTTCGGAGCTGAAGCTAGTAATCTTTGCCGGCTCGGATCCGATACGGATCCATATTCCCACAGGTTGAAGATCAAATAAAGTAAACTACTTCAGATCCTCAGTTATGTTTCTTCTGACCAATTTGGGCTTTCACATAAAGATTGCAAAATCCTCCTTGATTCTGTCTTACAAAGTTGTATTTCTCCACTGCCATGTTGATGGCTTTCTGTTACAAGAGAAGAACATCACATTTCATTTTTAGGCTTTCTAGAAATGGAATGGCATTGGTGGAGACAAAGTTGGCTGAACCCAGGTCTCCCTTTCTCTTCTCGGACCCAGGTTCCATAGAGGTAAAGATGCAAGCCCCTTGGAGTCATTTAGATTGACCAGAGCACATCAGTATAAAGGAAATGATGGCTTTGATCCTTGCTTTGAAATCCATTCAGTCACCTATGGTAATCAGGACTTCTGCAAGTGACTACAAATAGTGCCACAGTTATGTGGTATATAAACAAGTAGTGACGTACAAGATTGTATCCCCACTGTAGTCTGGCTGTGATAGCTTGGGAGTTAGTTCGAAAGCATTCCTTAATCCTCCAAGCATCTTGCATTCCATCAGACCAAAATATAGGGCACACAACCTGAGGAGTACCAGGACTGACCCTCACAAATGGAATTGAATGAGGGGTGCTTCCAGGAACTGATCTAGTTGTGGAAAGCATTTCAGATGATCTGTTTCTCTCCTTTCAAAACAGACAGGCTGCTTGCAAGCAAGCCTAGAAAACAGATGCATTTTCTTTCCCTTTGACAGGAATGTTCCTTTATGCTTTTCTACCCTTTCCACTGGTATCCAGTGTAATTTTGAAGATTAAGGAAGACTCCCCAAAAGTCATTGTGGTTGACCCCCTTTTGAACCAGGCAACATTTGGTTCTCCCTTCTTATGAAATAAGAGAAAGGCAGTTACCACAAGCTTCCTCACAATCTGGAATTTACTCACACAAGGCGGGGAGTTTGATACGTTGCAATATCAGTCAACTTCATCTGAGTGCCTGGATGATTAAATTCTAACACCTTTGATGCACTTGTTTTATGGGGACATGTGACGGGTACTAAATTAGGCAAGGAAATCTCCTACAGGAAAATCCTATGTTGGTAAGTTGAAGCAATTTTGTAGTTGCTGCCTAGCCAGTAACCAGGAGTCCATCAGTAATTTTGTGTCACTGATGCTCCAGTATTTGTGTAAGTTAATTTCTTCTGGCCTATCTTATTCCTGTATAAAGGTTAATCTTATGGCCTTTTCAGCATGTTTGCCCATGGGTCCTTCTTTTTCTTCTCTGTTTGTGGTAATGCATTTTTGAAAGTTGTTTAACACTTGAGACCTCCCCATGAACATGTTACTCCTCCTTAGAATTTCAACTTTGTGGTGGAGAAGATGTCACCTTTTGAACCTGTTTGTCAAGCTGATTTAAGGTTCTTAACTTGGAAAAACAGAATTCATAATTGCTCTGACATCTGCAAGAAGAGTACCTTCTGTTTAAAGCTCTCATGGTGGGCGAGTCTTTTCTCATATTCCAAAGATGTAATGTCTCATTAAGAAGAACCCTCTCTTATGCCCAAAATGGTCTTAGAGTTTACTTTGAATCAAGTACAGTAAATAAACTCCCTCATCTTTACTCCTGGATAACATTACACTGCTCAGATATCCTCTGCATCTCTGAAACATGGACAAAACCTCACATATCAAACAAATAAATCCTCCCACTGGCTACAATATCTTTCTACAGGACAGGCTCACTAAAAAAGGTGGTGGGGTAGCTGTCCTCCACTCAGAAATCCTCTCTCTCCATCCCTTACCATACTCCCCCCTCTAGTTTTCACCCTGCCGAGATCCTCATAGTTAACTGTAACCTAAATGATCATAAAAAGATTTCCATCCCTACTGTCTACATACCTCTCAGCAACAATATCCACATACTAGAGAAGTTTCTTACTTGGGTGTCTGAAACCATCTCCTAGGAAACCATTAAAATAAGGGATGTTAATATCAACTGGAATTCTCTCACCACCAACTCCCCCACTGCTAGCATTAATCTATATGGCTTCACCCAATTGATCACCTCCCCAGCTCGTATGAATCAGCAATCCAATACCAGCTCCAGTGTAGACTGGATATTTACCTCCCATCCTGATCATTATCATAACCTCTTTATTCTTCCTGACATATTTAGTGATCACCACCCTATTGCTATACATAGTCACCTGTCCCAACCCTCTAAAATGCACATATACAGGGACTGTCGTAATCTATCCAACTTTAACCCTGATGTATTTAATCAAACACTCTCATCAATAAACTGGTCCTTTCTCTAGTACCTCCTTCTTGAAGAAGCTGTTCTCACATTCAGCAGCATCTTCCTTAACACTCTTACCTCCCTAGCCCCTTTAAGAAAAGTTTGAATTAAAACAAACTTTGCTCCATGGATAAGTAAAGCGGCTCTCTCCTTCATGCAGAAAAGAGACACTGCATGGAAAACCTGGAACAAACTCAACACTCCTTCCAGCCTACAGCACTATAGAGAACTCTGAAACGCCACAAAAAACAAATCACCCTTGATAAGAAAAACTTCCATTTGAACCCCCCCAAAAAACCCACTCCAACTTCAAAAGATTCTGGAGTACCATTAATAAGCTTTTACACCTAGGTAACCCTTCCCCTCCCAACCCCTCCCCAAACAGCTGCCCCCGTAGAAACTGCCACATTTCTCAACTCGTTCTTCATAGACTCTATACAGAAACTAATCAAGCCTAACACTAACATTAATCATGATATCCCATCATCTCCCTCCAGCCAAACCACCTTCTCAGTCAAGCCTGTCTCCACAACCATCATCAGATCCCTACTCTGTAAACCCTGCTCCCCTTCAGCTGATAACCTTCCTCCTCTATACCTCAAACTAGCAGCCCCCCTCCATAGCCTATCTTGTCTCCATATTTATTAATAGGTCCATTCAAGAAAGCCTGGTCCCCAAATATGGAAAAAAGGCCTACATTATACCCCTACACAAAGGCAATAACTCCACCAACCCCTCCAATTTCAGGCCTATCACTATTCTATCCCCTATCTCAAAGATCCTAGAAAAGTGTATTCACAAACAGCTCATTGCACATCTCATTCAAGAAAATTTCCTTACCCCTACCCAACATGGCTTTTGTCCTCATCATAGTACTACTACCGCTTTACTATCCTTCACTAACTCCATCACCACTTCTCTCAATAACAACAAACTAGTGTCTTCCCTCTTCCTTAACCTCTGTAAGGCTGTCAAAACTGTTTCTCGTAACCTGCTGCTCTGCAAACCTGCTTCCTTCAACCTCTCTATCTCCACCCATAACTGGTACTCTTCATACCTATCAAATAGAGCTCAATCTGTCAAATGGATGTCAGCTACATCTCCATTCCTTCCCATTCTTACTGGAGTCCCCCAAGGCTCCATCTTGGGTCCACTACTATTTAACATTTTTACTAATGATCTCTTCCAATACTTGCTCCCACTCTACACTCATAGAATATGCAGATGACTCTACTTTCATCTCTATCTCTGACAGTCTATCCCACCTACATACCCTCACACAAGACATACTACACTCATTCAAAAGATGGCTTGCCACTAACCAACTACTACTTAACCCCAATAACACTAAACGTCTTCTTTTCCTTCCCACACCCCTCCAACACCTCAGATCTTCCTTGTCAATCTCTTCCCTAAACAGCACAATTGTTCAGGTCAAGTCTCATACTAAACTTCTTGGTATACTCGTAGACGACAAAATAAAATTTGATACCCACATCAACAACTGTATCAAAAGACCCCACCAGAAACTAGGATTGCTATACAGAAACAAAAAATTCCTTACTCAAGAATCCAAAGTATCCCTTGTTCAAGCCTACCTCCTACCAACTTTATTATATGCCGGCCCTATATTTATCAACCTCCAAAAAAATCTCGAACAAAGTTGAGCTAACATGCAATAAAGTTGCACGGTTCACCACAAATCTCCCCTATCGTGCACACCACTGCCTCTAATTAACAAAACTTCACTGGTTAGAACTCCATAACCAACTCCTTCTACCTCAACTTCACCTGACTCATTCCATCTTACAACAACCCCTAGCCTGTCCTTCACTAGCAACTCTCATCTCCCCCTACATCCCTAACCAGGAGCTTCGAAACTCAAACCAACAGCTTCTCCAAATTTCCAAACCTAATAAATCCATAGGAAAAAGCTTTTACAGTCATGCAGTCTCCACATCTTGGAACAAGCTCCCTCTCAATATCAGAACTCACCAAAATTTACCCAATTTCAAACTAGCCCTAAAGGGCTACCTACTCAACTCCTGGACCTGCCCCCTGTAAAGACCCTACTTGAGTCAATTCCTACCGAGCCATTCTTCTCCCACCAAGCCTCTGTCTCCATTTCCTGCACCTTAGTCTCTCCTGATTGTATGTTTCTACTTCCATATCAGTAACAAGTGTACCTGTTTCTTAATCACTATTCACTGTGTCAGACAACTCTCACTTATGTCCTTTCATCCTCTTACCTTGTCCCTTCCCCACTATTTTGTCTTACTTGTCTCCATGCTGTAAGTAAACATAGCCTACTTACTTGTCTTCCTTTTCCTCCTATTTCTTACCATACCACTATATCATTTACATGTTATTTTAAGATTACTAAATGTATCTTTGTAATGAATGTTAAAAACGAATAAGATTCTCATTTTATGTTATTGTTTTTATCTGTATTGCTGTTTTGTAACTAATTGTAATGTTTGTATCTGGAGCTTTTCTCCTTGGGTCTCTGCTGAAAAAGGGCATCTTCCCAGCCAGGCTAACCCGGTTAACAAATGGCAAATAAGTAAAAAAAAAAATAAGCTATTGATTTCCCAGTTTTCTACTTTAAACCTAAAAAACAGAGAAATGATTCTGCACACTGGGGATGTGCACAGACGGATTCATATGAATTAAACGACATCTTAGTATATCGACACCCACTACATCGACACCACTTAACCGAAACGTCAAAACAACGAAAACTAACATAAACGAAACTCACTCAACCGACAATTCTAAACTACATACTAGCACTAAACAACACATATCTGCAAAGTACAATCACTACCACATAAACACATACACAACTGCATACATACTCGCGCTGCTACCTACGATATACACCTCATACACTCCACACCACAACAACAATAATTAAAAAACAAAACGAATCCCCACTCCAAACACCACACACACAACACAAGCAAACCAAAATCCTACCAAAGCAACACTAAACCTGACATACACACCTATCGACATCCCTGACCCAAACCCTAACCCTAAGGTCTGTCACTCTCGTACACTCACCTAACCCGCGCCCTAACTCACTTAACCCACCCCTAACCCAAAATATATCACTACTACACACTTACCTGACCCGAGCCCTAACCCTAACTCACTTAACCCACCCCATCCCCACAGACCGTGAACATCGCACACTTACCTTACTCGCACCCTAACGTCCATCACTACTGCATACATACACATCCCTTACACATTTCGCTTACCTCCACGTCGGTGTCGGTTGACTGACTTTCGTTTATTTAAGTTTTCGTTCCTTTGACATTTCGGGTAATTGACTTCGATCTACTCGCTGTCGATAAAACAATGTGTCGTTTATTTCATAGGAACCCGCACAGACGGTGCAGGTACTATTTTGACAGAACTAAGTCTTTTAGAAAAGCTGATCAGCTATTTTTTTCTTATCAAGGGGCATCCTGTGGCTAAACAGACAATTTTCAAGTGGATTTCCTCAGCTATAGCTTTTTGTTATTCCTACTTTGGCAAGTCCATTCCAGGAAATATGGAGACACATTGCACTAGAGCCTTTTCTTCTTCAATGGCATACTGAAAAGGGTGGACCTAGAAGCATTCTAGAGGCAGCTACATGGTCCTCAGTACATACTTTTACAAAGCGTTAAAAATAGGATTATTTTTCAAGTTCCAGGGTTAGATTTGTTTTGGACTATTCTCCAGCATCTCCAGAATCAGTATTCTCCTTCCTCCCAGGCTGGATAGACTTTGGTAATAAACCCATATAGCCTAAAGGCCACTGCAGGAGTGGGAATGATGAATGAATTTACCCATAACAGTAGAAGTTCGGATTCCTCACTGGTGCAGTAGCCACATCCACCCTGTATCACTCTATTCTTCTATATAGCTGTACTTGTGAAATAAAGTTTTTTTTTTTTTTTTTTTTTAGGATTTTTAGACACTTTTCTCTCTCTCTCTCTCTCTCTCTCTCTGTATGGGCAAGAAAGTCCTGAAGAAATCTTTACTCTGACTGCTGATTTCTCTCCTTGGGACTATGCAGTCAGCAAGTCAGAGAGAATGTGTTGGAAGAGCCAGAGCTTTTGACGCTGGTTGGTTGTTTCTTGGGCAAGGAAATACCCCAAATGGCCTAAAGGGTACTGCAGCAATCATGAATTTGAACTAAGTACAACTTGCACAGCTATATTCTCTCTCTCTCTCTACATTTTTTATCAGAATTATTTTTACCCAGTTCTGTGTCACATACCTGCTAGTGCTCTTCTCTTTATTATCAGATGCAGTCCCTTTTTAGGCAGTCTTTTCTTAATCTACAACATTACTAGAAAGCAGAAGTATAATTGAGTTTGTTAGAGCTTAATGTGTTGGCTGATGGTGCTTTTTCAGTGTGTGTAGTTCTGCTGTACAAAGTGGGCAGTTATTGGCCACAAGTTTATTTTTATTTTGTTTTAACACTGTGGCAGCTAACATAAGAGTGCTGCATGCTGTCTTTCTGTCCCTCTTTTGTCTTAACAGAGATGTAGTAGAAATACAAAAAGCTTATTATACCAAGTAATAATTAGTAATGCTTAATCTGTGATAGCACAATAGTGCGTGTTTCCCCCTCACTACCACCAAAAAAGGAGAAAGAAATACAGAGAGTAAAAGAAAACTTGGAGCAGCATTTTGACTCTTTGCAAATATTATTAGCTCATCTTAAAATAAACGTGATTTGCTTGTTTGTAATCATTCTGATTATTGAAAATCCCACAAATGAGATGCACAGTTTTTCTAATAATGATTGCATTTTGTTTTAGGTCATTTTCAGAACTGATAATGATTGCAGTATACACTGCTGCAGAGCATTACTGTGGAAGGATCCAAGAAGTAGATGAGAATGTGTGTACATTAGACAAGGAGTGAGCATGGAATTAAATCTTTTCGCAGTAGAAGTTTTGAGACAGTAGTTGTAAATGGAATTATGGGAATAAAAAAGTACAGTGCATGTAGGAGGATGTGTGAAGTATGAGTTAAGGAGGCTATTTTGTGTTGGTGTAAATGGGTTTAGTCTCTTATTTCCATTTTTAACAGGAATATTGTTTAGCAAAAGATTAGGTGGCTAAATGTAAATTGCCCTCCTACTATAAGGGCTTACCACCAGGTGGTGCAAAAATTGTCTCCAAGTGATTTGATCACATTGATTAATGTTGATGCAACTCTCCAACCCCACATAAAAATGAGAAATAAGGGGGTTCATGACAATGACTTTGATGGTGCACTACTTAATTTGTATTCTGCAAGAACAGTAAATAATTTTTGTACTGCTTTTACATATGTTATTTAAACTATTGCCTAGTGTAAATAAATGAGAACTTCATTAACACACAAAAAAGGTTTGCAGCTGATATTTCCAAAGCATAAGAGAAATCATTTTCAATTATTAACTATGCTGCCAAGTTATACGTTTTGAAATGAAAATAATGCTGATTGCTTTAGAATATAAGAACACTATGCATATCCTATTAGTTAATTTAAAAGAAGATCGTAAATGACTAAAATAAGAAAAAGTCGTTCTGGTTGCCGAGTAATTTATTTTGCCTTTTAGAAAAAGCAGTCCTTGATAAACTAAGAGAAACAGTACTTCTTAGTTTTATACATGATATTGTAGTGATAGAGAAGCAGTACTTAGTTTTATACATTATATTGTAGTAATATTAACATTTGTCAGATTAGTACAATGCATTACAGACTTTTGAATGGAGAATTGAAAAAAGTAGGGTTGAGTTTAAATATAGATACTGTAAATATAAACTACTGGGGAAAATACAAAGTGTAAAGTTGCATTAGTGAAAAAGAAGAGCTAGGTAGTAAATATGGAGGAAAAGAACCACATGAAAGAGAATGGAAGACGATTATAGAGAAAATGAAAAGCATTGGAAATTTTCAGAAATGCCTTTTAGAAAAACAGCCAGCCAGTGAAATTATCAGTTTATAAGTAGTGCAGCAGGTAGCCCACTCACCTTTGGTGCAGAAGGCTGTGGGTTCTATTCCCTCAACAGGTAGATGGAGCACTAACACAGCAGTGCAGAATAAGGGGGTGCTGCAAAACTGATTGTACCGTCCTTCGGGTAAGACATTAAACAGAGGCCTCATCTGCTTAAGTTTATAGTAATTCAGGTGGATTGTAAAGGATCCCACAGCATTTATCGAAAAGAGTAGGGATCCTTTATTTATATGCAAAAAGAACTCTTATTTACATATTTACAAATGTACACATATTCCTAATTTACTCTACAGTCACACTAAATTTTCATCCTTATTAGACCCACACTCCTTTTTACATAACCACCATCTGATTTTACTTAGTATTGTTACTAAAATCCATTTACCATTAAAGTTAATTTCATTTGTTCTTTCGTTCCATATGACACATATAACATAAAATAACTTGTCTATTCTTTTAACATATTTACTTCTGTTCTTATAATATCCATATTTATTTTACCCACTTTTTATATCTTTGGAAAAATGTTCTTTACATAGTTTTCCCCATAACTTTTTTATCTTTTACATTTCAAAAACACGTCCTGTAGTTATTTCTTCTTGACAATGTTAACATGTTATGTCACCTTTCTTTTTATATGGCTTTATTTCCTTTTATTGGCAGTTTATCCATTACCAGTCTGCACAAAAAGTCTTGACATTCTACTTTCTGATTACACCATTTTCTTATTTTTTATAGCTTCACGTGCTTTTGCATTGCACTTTTTATTATTACATTCTTATACAATACTTTCCTATCTTTTTCTATGTTATCAATTTTTATTTCCCACAAAATATTTTTTCTTGGTAACATTTTATTTCTTCATTTGTGCACTTTTTTTTTTATTTTGCTTTTTTTTACCATACCTCCAAATTTATCATACTTATATTTACACAGTTGTATTACTAATCTCTCATCTTTTTCATTTATCCACTTTAACGTTTTGTACAAATTTGATGAAGTACCATATACCACCAAGTTAGTGAACCCTAAACCTGCTTTACTTCCATACAAAACTCATCTTTTTACCTGATTTAATCTAGAACCCAATGTAAATGAAAAAAAGTATTTGCAGTAATTCATTTTCAAATACTGTTGGCAGCATAAGTACATTTGCTAAATATGCTGTTTTCCCTTCAGTGCTAAATTTATAAAATAAGCCTTTTTTCTGAATGATAATTTGTATGTTATCCAGAAAAGACAGGTTTGTTTTATTTCTTCTATAGTTTTTTTCCCCATTCATTTCTACTTGTATCTTTATTCCCAACTTCTATACCCAACACAGAAATTTCATTCATTGTAAAATATGTACCTCCTGCCTTTACTACATCACCTATACCTTTACTTTTCTCTTTATTTAAAGTCATCCCTATCACCTCTAGACACTCATTTGTGCAAATTATTGCTTCCTTTATCCAAATTTTGTGTTTGCAATTATTCATGTCCTCTGCATATGTTAACAGAACTGGCATTCTTAATCCTGCTTCTTTCATTTTGCAATTTATTTCACATCACATTCATAAGTAATGCAGAGAATATACAACTGATTGAACATCCCCATCTTGCACCACTCTTCATATGTACCTTTTGGCTTAACCAGCCATTTACAAATAATTTTACTTTATTATTATTATTATTATTATTATTATATGCTGACATGCATAATATCCTAACTTTCTCACTTGTATTTTTTCATTGTTACCTATAAGATTTAATGTCCAGTTGTGTCAAATCCCTTATTAAGGTCTTACATTATGATTTTCATGTCTTCTTTATAATAGCCACAATTTCTCTCGATCATTAATAATTCTTAACCCTTTCACATTGTACTACATATATTGTCTTCCATAAAATTTTCCATTTTATTTTCAAATCTCCTTTGTATTATTTTCAGAAAGATTGTATAATCTGTATTATTCATTACTGTCAGTCTCTAGTTTTTTTTTGTTTTCTATATTCCTTCTTCCATATGAATAAGTATTCCACTACGTAATTCTTTATACATAAAATCTCCATTTAATCATCAGTTCAGAATCTTTAAAGTATTTTTTTGTCAATCCCCTAAATTTTTAATTTCATACCCTATTCCATCTTGTCTTGCAGCCAGATCTATATTTACTTGTCTTAATACTTTAACTGATTTAGAGAAATCCCCTTTTCCAACTTTCTCTTTTTTCTGTTAACATTTTTTACTTTTAGTGTTTTTTCACTTCCTTCTTTTTTCTTTAAATGTTTCTTATACATATTGTAACACTGTTCATAATCATTTCCTGAGTTTTCTATTTTTTCTTTTACATTTTTTCTGTCATTACCATCTTCTTTTACTCATCTATTTAAGTAACTCCATACTTCACCTTTTCTTTGTAAACAATCTTTGCTTATATAACAATTCTTGTGTTTTGTCTTGATTTCTTTCATATAATTCTTTTTTTTGTCAAAGTACTTCTATCATTATGTTCTACTGTGTGCTATTTTCTATATTGCCACTGTAAAAAAAACTTTTTTATATAATTTTTCCCTATTATCCACTGTTCCAACCAATGTTTAGAAAATGTTCTCGTACTAATATGATCTTTCAATAAATGTATTACAAATCTCTTTCCTTCCTCATTGTATGCTTTCTAATTTATCCTTTTTATTCCTTTTCCAACTTTATACATTCCTTGTGTTCCTTTATCTCTAACCATATTTCAAGATGATAGGAAAATCCTCGTTCAACTACCTCTCCTTCTCCTATAACTAAACCTTTTGGTACTATAAAATAATCTGTTTCAGTTCTATACGTACCCCTTTTGCAAGTCCATGAATTTTGTCCCAAAGTCTTAACTTACCACATCTTATAACTTTAAACACTTTTCTTATATTGTTTATCTTCTTTTTACGCTTGCCTCTTAAATCACAATTAAAGTTTGCTGTTATTATAAATATTCATATTTGTCTTTACGTAGTATAAAATCTGATGAAATAAGCTTTCCCTTTCTTTACAATTAGTGTAAGCATATAACATTATAATTCTATATACTTGTTCTTTCCATTTTAACTCTACAATGGTTAATTCTTCCATTTTTGCTAAAGTTGCATTTGATATTGTAACTGTATTTCTACAGAATGTGGCTATTCCAGAACATCTCTCATTTCCGAAATTCCAGATTATCTTTCCTCCCCATAGTTTCTCTGTTTGTAATCTTTCTTCATTTGTTAAAAATCTTGTGTCTTCTTATTTTACATTTACATTACATATATTACACCACTCCAAAATCCCTATTTTTCTTGCAATATTCTTAATTCTGTTCACCTTTACAGAAAGCACTTTAATATTTTTATTTTCCCTTAGATTCATGGTTTTGTAAGTTCATAGCTAATTACTAGACTAGCTTCCTTAATAGGCCAGTCTATGTCTAGCCAATTTCTCTCCCAAAGATAAGAATCAAATACTGTACCTTGAGTCTGTGAGTCAAACACCTTAACCATTATACTAACCCCCAATTACTAGCTGTGTATATTTTTTTTTCATCCAGTTCCTTTTTGTCTTCTGTACATGTCCTTCTATTCACATGTTGCAGTATTCTGTACAGTTTGGTTTTCTCCTCTTGCTACCCGAATGTTCTGCCATTATGCAAAAGTTTGCAATCACCGCTTGGTGTGTGGGACATCTGACGTGGCTAGCAGAGTGTGGGCCAAAAAAGTGATGTCTTTGAGCACCAGACTTCAGAACTTCTCTACTTCCAGTCGACCATCTGGTGTTCCTGCCTTCCCGGGCATCGGATCTTTGAAAAACTCAGATAAGTACCCTGCTGGGGAACCTTTAATTTAGTCATTGCATGTTGGTGCTTGTTCATGTCCTTCAGAAAGGGCAAGTGTAAGTGTGGCCATCAGATACCCCACAAAGACGCCCATGACCTCTGTCTATTCTGTTGAGGGAAGTCGCATGATTACAAGGCCTGCCCTGTCTGACAGGCCTTTGTACCCAAGACCTTACATAGCAGACTTCATGCGCTCAACCTCTATCTTGAGAACCAATGTTTGAAACCCCTAGTGCAAGGTATGGAGGGACCTTCCAACTTGCCTGCTGAGCCACCGAAGAAAAAGGCCAAGACCACAAGGCCTGCTACTGTTACTGCACCTCCATCGCCTGATGCTCATCCTGTGGCCGACGTCGGCCTGGATGACCACTCTGGTTCCACTGTTCTGGGTATAGTGGGTACTGTAATGGAACATTCAGAACACATTGTGGAAACGCCCTTGAAGGCTCCGCAGACATCAGTCTCCGACACTGAGGGGGAACCATGGCTCTCGGCAGACCAACCAGATTCCTCCACTCCTTCGCAGTCATCCAGTACTAGGCCTTCCCTTGTACAGACGCCTGCTAGGCCTTCTCTTAAAAAGAAAGAGAAGAGAAAGCATAACTTTCCTGTTAGGGAAAGTCAACCAGATTGGCAGGCTTTTTCACAAAGCCTCTTTAATACATTTATAGCCTTGCGGCCTACTGCAGCAGGGACTTCCACAATCCCTCCTCCAGTACTGATCCCTAGGCCTCAGGCCTCAGAACTGTCACAGGTGGAAGAAGAGGAGCACTCTGATTCTTCCTCAGAAGAGTCCCTCTCTTACACCTCCCAACTCCTTTCCCCCTTGGATATGGCTCTCCAGAGGAGGCATCTGCTGATGCTGATTCCCCTGCAGAAGATCTCAGCTTTGGGGAAACCATAGCAAAGATGAGAGAGCATTTCAAGTGGGATTCATCGGAAATGACTGAGGTACAAAAACGGTACTATGAGCTCCTCCAGATGGACTCCCCAGCTCCCACAGCTGTTCCACCTATACTTCCAGCCTTTCTTGATGCCTTGTCTGCAGCATCCATGAATCTATACTCTCAACCTCCAGCTCTTTGCAGACCTGATAGGTTTTACAAGGTATCTGAGTCAGCTAAATTGCCAGTAAAATGCCCAGCTGCAGACCCAGCCACTATCTCAGTCTCTACTGACAAACCTTCAAAATTGCTGCCTTCCATTACTCTCCTCCCTTCTGACAAGAACAGCAAGGCCATGGAATGTTTAGGCAAAAAGGTGTACGCATCTGCACCTCTGGCCTTCAAAGTAATCAATTACCAGATGCACATGTGTAAATATGCCTTGGCCCTTTTGGAGAAAATTTCCAAATGTCTTTCAGACATCTCTGACTCTCAAGCCAAAGCTCAACTATCTGCCCCTGTTTCCCTTACCTATCAAGTTATCAGGCACTCTGTCAGGTGCAGCTATGATGCTGCTGAGGTCTCAGTTAGGTCAGCAGCATCGGCTTCTACTCTAAGAAGGTACTCTTGGCTACACCTTCAGCCTTTACCAGACAGTTTTAGGGCTAAGCTAGAAATGCACCATTAGACAGTTCAGCCCTATTGGATCCAAGGTTGCAGAATTGTTTAAGGCCTTGCAACAAAAAGGTTAGGAGTTGCAAGATTTAAAGCATCTGTTTGTATCTCCAGTTCCCAAGTTTCAAAGGAATTACCCACCCAAAACTCAGTTTATCGGGAAGTGTTCAGATCCTGCTTCCTTTTCCAGACCAAGAAAACCTCCCAGGAAACAATCCATTCCTGCCAGGACTACACCATCTACCAGCCAGAGGGCGCCCTTTCAAGACAGGGCAAGTAGTGTGTAACTCATGCTAGTTTTGAACACCCCTCCCTCCGTTCCTCTCTCCTTGTGACTCTTACTGTCTCCAAGTGTAGAGACTCATCACTTCAGAAAAGTGGGTACTTTCAGTAATAGAACACGGGTACTTCATGACCTAGATCATCCCCCCCCCAAAGAGAAGGGGAATCCCCCATCCCCCAAAAGAACAGCTTCTCCTTCTTACAACCAGTTCTGGACAACCTTATGGCCCATGGTACCATCCAACCTGTCCCACAGTCTGCAATGGGAAAAGGGATTTACTCTAGGATGTTCTTCGTGTTTCACTGTTGCAGTCATTACATTTGGGTAATCTGCTGGCAGGTTGCCCTCAGTCGGCCTGATTAACAAAGTCTTGGGTCCTGCGTCTGTTGCTGTCCCTTCTTCCATGATGCCAGGGGTATAAAACATGCAGCCGACGCCATTACATCAGTCTTTCTTGCCGCGTGGTGCCTGAAGCAGAAGCAGTTCGCAAGTGCCGGTCGGCCCACTCCTGAAATTTTCATTTTAGAGTTTCAGAACCGAAGTCTTCAACTAAAAGCTAAATACCCTGTTGGGGAAACTTTTTCTTGCTCCTTACCGATGTCAGTAAAAGTTAATAATTGTATTACTTGTGGGAAGCAAATACCTAATAAGGATTTTCATTTGTATTGTATTCCTTGCCTAGGCCCTGACCACAATGTGCCTTGCTGTCGGTTTTATGCTAAATTTAATCAATGCACTATTAAACATCGGTATATTTTTGCTTCTAAATATTTTGGCTTGAGATTTAATTATCCAGAAATGTCGTCAGTTAGCAATCTGACTACCAGAATCCCTAAAAGACGCAAAGAAAGAGACCATCGAGATTCAAAACTGACAGCGAAGCTTCTCCTAAGCCAGTCGCCGGTTCACCGGTACTCAGTGAGGCGCTTTCGCAGCCCGATACCCGTTACTTTTGATTCGCAGGCCTCTACTGAGACCCATTTGGAGTCCGGTATGCTGCGAGATTTATTAAGTATTGAACCCGCGGGTGTCTCTACCTTGGATAGGTCTGGAGTCGCTGAGCAGGCACTGGCTTCTGAGGGTGTTTTCAGGCCTAAAGATTTGTATATTAAACCGATGCCATCTTCAAAACTAAGGCCAAAAACTACTTCTATGTCTAAAAAACCGACGCTTGGGCCACGTGTACAGGCCCCAATGCCTAAAAAAACAAATGATCAAAATGGCTGAGGATTTACTTACCTTGATCAGGGGTACCCATCCCCCTCCAGCTAAGAGGCCTAGGCAAGGCACTGACTATGAATCTTCAGATCAGGGTTCTATTTCTTCTGATTCCTCTTCTGATCAGGAATTATCTATACACCCTTATGAGGACTCTGATGCAGAAGATTTCATCCCTTCTGCTTCTCCTCCTGAGGATTTTTCTTTTGGAGAAACTTTGCATACCTTAAGGGAACACTTTCATTGGGAGAGTCAGGATTTCTCAGAATCTAAAAAAAGACTTAGGGATTTTCTTCTTCTTCCTCAGCATAGGCCTTTGGCTATACCTCCTGTTCTAGACATTATTGATGTTTTCTCAGAGTCCATTATGACTCCTGATTCCCTGCCCCAGGCTCTTAGTAAGCCAGACAGATACTACAGGGTTCCTGACTCCCACAAATTCCTTTTTAAAAACCCTACTGCTGACCCTGAAACCTTTTCTCAGAGTCCCAAGGGCGTAAAGGCTTCTACTGCTAAGAATCCTACCCCTTCTGATAAGAGATTCCAGGGCGCTGGATAGATGGGGTAAGAAGGTTTACACGTCTGCAACCTTGGCAATCAGGGCTTTAAACTGTCAATTTCATATGCTTAAATACCAGCAGCATGTCATGGGTTTACTTAAACTGAAAATTATGTTGATTTCTGACTGTGTGGAAAATAGAGTTGCAGGATTTATTGCATTCAGCTGAACAATTTGGAAAACATACTTTGCAATGTGGTTTTGATTCCTTGGAGGCCTCTTGCAGGGCTGCTGTAACTGGATCTGTGATAAGAAGGCATGCTTGGCTCAAGGAGCAAAATTTGCCTGACCATGTTAAAGCAAAATTGTTGGATCCTCCTTTGCAATAGGACAGTCTATTTGGTAATAAGGCTGACAACGTTTTGAAAAAGATGGAGGATAAAGCTAAATCTATGCAAACTGTGAAAGATTTCCTACAAGTGCAGCCACCCAGGTTCAGTAGGCACTGACCTACTAAGAACTGTTTCTTTCCAGTACCCACTAGAGTCACTTAGGTTAAACCCATACATTCCAAAGGCTCCAGGTTTCAGTCGCAAGGAACTTATAGAACAAAGCAATGGGGTGCCTCAACCTCCAAATCTGGAAGTAACAAGGCACCTCAATGACTTTCCACTGCAATCACCAAGCAACCAAGCACTTATCTTTTGGCCGCCCCTTTGGGGGGGGGGGGGAACTGGCACTTCATGCATGAAACTGGCAACTGATTACCCAGGACAAATGGGTTTTAAATATAGTATCCCAGGGATACAGATTTCATTTCCACACGTTGCCAATCCCAAACGGATGGCCAGATCTGCCTCCAAATCCGTGGGCAGAGGCCCAGAAACAAGTTATGTCCCTCATGAATATGGGGGCTATTCAACCAGTACCAGAAAAGGAAAAGGGACAAGGTTTTTATTCAAGACTTTTCCTGGTACCCAGAAAAGACAAATCATGGCATCCAATTCTGGACTTATCCATTCTAAATACATTTCTGGACATTCCAAAATTCAAGATGCTGACTCTCCAACAGTTACTACCTACGCTAGGCAAGGATGCCTGGTTGGTAACACTAGACTTAAAAGAGGTTTACCTGCATATCCCAATCAGGGAATCTTGCAGAAGATACCTCCGCTTCAAAGCAGGCTATTGGCATTACCAGTTCTCTGTACTGCCCTTTGGCTTATCTACTACGCCCAGGGTCTTCACAAAGTGCTTGGCACTAGTAATTGCATTTTGCAGGCAAAGAAATATTCAAATTTATCTATACCTGGACGATTGTCTAATTCAGGCAGAAAACAAGGACACTCTTCTAAAACATCTGGCGTGTGTAAAAAGGCTTCTAACTTGTCTAGGGTATACCATAAACGAAAAGAAACCACAACTGGTACCCTCTCAAATAATTACATTCTTGGGTGCAAGCTTGAATACAGCTGCCCAGATGACTTCCCTTACACCAGAAAAACAACTTCAATTGATGACTTACTTCAAACAGATGGCCACAAAAACCCAGCTATCTGCAAGACAAATTCTGCAAGCCTTGGGGTTCATGGCCTCCTGCATTCTTCTAATTCCATATGCAAGACTGCATATGAGGAAACTTCAATGGTACCTAAAAAGCTTATGGAGTCAACATTGTCACAGCCTGGAAACAATGATTCTTATCATTCCTTGCCTGCAACTTGAGTTCCTATGGTGGGCAGAGGCCTGCCACCAAAACAAGGGACTGTCGTTCATTCCACTCCCTGCCGCCCAAATCCTGACTACAGACACATCAGATTATGCTTGGGGGTGGGGGGTGCATCTGGCAGGGAGATGCATTCAGGGCCAATGGAGCCTAAATCAAATGCACCTACATATCAATCAGAAAGAGATGCTAGCTGTACAGAATGCTCTGACAGCCTTCAAGGAATATCTTCATCCAGGAGAACTATTGATAAAGACAGACAACACCACAGTCATGTGGTACATAAACAAGAAGGGGGGGGCCCATTCCTACCCCCTTTGCAGACTAGCCATGGCATTGTGGAACACGGCCTTGGCTTATCAGATACATCTACAAGCTCAGTTCCTGCCAGGAAAGCAAAATACTCTGGCAAACGAATTAAGCAGAAATTTTATGGACCCGCACTAATGGAAACTGGCTCGACAAATCTTCGGCATGTTGACACGCAAATGGGGGAGCCCAGACATAGATCTTTTTGCCTCACCCCAAAAAACTATCAGTTGGACAAATTCTGCACAAGAATTCATCACAAAAAAAAGCTTGGAAAGTGGATGCCCTATCCTTCAGCTGGAAAAACCTATCAGTATATGCCTTTTGTCCCTCTGCCTCTGCTCTCGAAAGTCTTATTAAAAGTCTGACAGGAAAAACCAAAAATGATTCTGATTGCTCCAGACTGGCCTCGCCAACACTGGTACCTGCTCCTGCGCAAAATGTCGTACCTTCCTCCATGTTACCTGCCTCAGATACCTTACCTACTGTCTCAGCAGAACTATCAAATTCTGCACACTCCGCTCCGAACTATGAATCTTGCAACATGGCTAATCAACTAATTTCACCAGTTACATCTCTCAGCAAACCTGTGATGGATGTCATTTTAGAGGCTAGAAGGCCTAGTACTAGAAAATCTTATGCTGACAAATGGAAAAGATTCTGTGCCTGGAACCAAGCACAAAGAATAAGCACAGCAATGCCCAGTATTCCTCAGATTTTGCAATATCTTCCATAAAAATCCATGCCTCTGCCATTTCAGCTCATTACAACACAGAGCCCTACCCTCTTTTCTCATCCTCTGCTAAAGCAGTACCCCAGAGGGACCAAAAATTTAAGACCTCCCAGAACACCAACTCCTGCATGGGACCTCAATTTTGTTTTGGAAAAACTCACTGTACTTCCTTTTGAGCCAGCAGCTACTGCAAACCTAAAATTTCTCTCTTGCAAAACAGCTTTTTTTTTAGCAGTTACTTCAGCTAGAAGAATTTCAGAACTACAGGCTCTTATGGCAGTGTAGCCTTTCATTATTTTTTTACCTGGACAGGGTGGCTCTCAGGACCAATCCATCCTTTATGACTAAAGTGGTATCTAGTGTGGCCCTCAATCAGACCATTCATCTGCCAACTTTCTTCCCAAATCCACAGAACAAGGGTGAACGGATTCTGCATTCATTGGATGTATACAGACAACTAAGATTCTACTTAAACAGGACAAACTTTAAGAAAATCTGAACAATTACTAGTGGCATTTGCTGCAGGGGCAGAGGGAAAGGCTATTTCAAAGCAGACTATTTCCAAATGGATAAGCCATTGTATTAATTTCTGCTATATGCACCATGTAAACTTGTCCCCAAGGGGATCATATCTCATTCCACCAGGGCTGCATCTACTTCTGCAGCCTTTCTCAGAGGGGTTCCTACCAGAGACATTCTAGAAGCTGCTACCTGGAGCTCAGTTCATATGTTCACCAAACATTACCATTTACCTCTCTTCTCTAAATCCAGAGCAGGCTTTGCCACTGCTGTCCTGCAGGGCCTTATAGCTGAACCTAATGCTGTATAAATCCATCCTCCCAACCATAGCTTTGGGATTCTACCCAAATGTAATGACTGCAACAGTGAAACACGAAGAACATAGTACAGATGTCCTTCAAGAATGCAACTGCAGTCCTGACATATGGGTTGTCCTGCCTCAGGCAGCCCTTCGGTCGGCCAGATTCCAAAGTCTGGGTCCGGCGTCGGCCTATGTCGCCTCCTCCCCGACGTCAGAGCGGCTGGAGTACAAAGGCATCAGCCGACGCCATCTTCTTCAGTCTTTCTTGCCGCGCGGTGCTCGAAGCAGAAGCAGTTCGCAAGTGCTGGTCGGTCAGCTCCTGTGTTTTCAGTTACCGAAGTCATCTAAAAGCTAAGTACCCGTGGGAACATTTTTTCTTGCCTCAGCCGATGTCAGAACAAATTGAGAAAGTTAATAATTGTTTGTCTTGTGGTAAACAAATACCTCATAAGGACTTTCATTCCTACTGCCTCCCTTGCCTGGGCCCAGACCACGACGTCTCGGCCTGTGCCGCCTGTGCTTGCTTTAATAAGCGCACTCTCAGGCGCCGGGCAGAGTTTGCCGAAGACTTTTTTGGCGAATCTTATGCTTACAACATGCCGTCGGAACAACCGACAACACAAACTACCAAGAAACGAAAGGACCGGGACCGACATCCTCGGCCCGCGTCTTCCACCGATTTAACACCTAAGCCCTCCGCGAGTGCTTCGGTCCCTTCGGAGGCAGTAATTCAACTGCTCCAGGCCGACGACACCGCGTTAACTCATCCCTCGGTCTCGGAGGCTACTCCGGTGCCGGTTGTTGATTTTCCTCCGGAAACCGAAGTTCTGGATCTACCCGACACCATTCCAGTGGACAAGGTTACCCCTGCACGTGGGGCAGCTAGGCCTCCTGTATCCATGTCAATCAAGGCCTTTGCACGTGCCAAGGCCGCCAGCCAGGCCAAGGCCCATCCCAAGCCTGCTTCTCAGGCCCCTTCTTCTGACAAACAAATCATGTCTCTGGCTGCAGATCTTATTTCTCTTATTAGGGGGTCTCAGCCTCACCCAGACAGAGGTTCTCAGCCGCCTGCAGATAAGAGGCCTAGGACTGAGCAGGCAGACAACTTCTCTTCAGATAAAGCCTCTGGGGATTCAGAGCATTCAGAAACCCAAGAAGAATCCTTCCAGGCCTATGAGGGCTCTGATGCTGAGGAATCTATTCCCTCTGCCTCCCCTCCAGAGGATTTTTCTTTCGGTGAAGTCCTCCACTCCATGAGGGAGCATTTTAAGTGGCAGGGTCAGGAATTTTCTGATTCCAGGAAAAGGCTACGTACCTTCCTTAAGTTACCCCAGCACAGACCTTTAGCTATCCCGCCAGATGTCCTTCAAGAATGCAACTGCAGTCATAACATATGGGTTGTCCTGCCTCAGGTAGCCCTCGGTCGGCCGAATTCCAAAGTCTGGGTCCGGCGTCGGCTGGTGTCGCCTCCTCTCCGACGTCACCACGGCTGGAGTATAAAGGCATCGGCCGATGCCATCTTCTTCAGTCTTTCTTGCCGTGCGGTGCCTGAAGCAGAAGCAGTTCGCAAGTGCCGGTCGGTCAGCTCCTGTGTTTTCAGTACCGAAGTCATCTAAAAGCTAAGTACCCCGTTGGGGAACATTTATTCTTGCCTCAGCCGATGTCAGAACAAGTTGAGAAAGTTAATAATTGTTTGTCTTGTGGTAAACAAATACCTCATAAGGATTTCCATTCTCTCTGCCTTCCTTGCCTGGGCCCAGACCACGACGTCTCGGCCTGTGCTGCCTGTGCCTGCTTTAATAAGCGCACTCTCAGGCGCCGGGCAGAATTCGCCGAGGACCTTCGGTCTCGGAGATCTCTCCGGTGTCGGTTGTTGATTTTCCTCCGGAAACCGAAGTTCTGGATCTACCTGACACCATTTCTGTGGACAAGGTTACGCCTGCATGTGGGGCTGCTAGGCCTCCTGTATCCATGTCCATCAAGGCCTTTGCACGTGCTAAGGCCGCCAGTCAGGCCAAGGCCCATCCTAGACCTACTGCCCAGGGCCCTTCTTCTGATAAGCAAATCATGTCTCTGGCTGCTGATCTTACTTCCCTTATCAGGGGGTCTCAGCCTCATCCGGAGAGGGGTTCTCAGCCACCTGTAGATAAAAGGCCCAGAACTGAGCAGGCGGACGACCTGTCTTTGGATGAAGCCTCTGGGGATTCTGAACATTCTGATACCCAAGAAGAATCCTTCCAGGACTACGAGGAATCTGATGCTGAGGAATCAATTCCCTCTGCCTCCCCTCCAGAGGATTTCTCATTTGGTGAGGTCCTGCATTCCATGAGGGAATATTTTCAATGGCAGGGTCAGGAATTCTCTGACTCCAGGAAAAGGCTTTGTACCTTCCTTAAGCTTCCCCAGCACAGGCCTTTAGCTATTCCACCTGTTATGGATGTTTTGGATGATGTTTTCTCTGACTCCAGTGCGAACCCTGATTCTCTTCCTCCGGCTCCTGTTAAGCCGGACAGATATTATAGGGTCCCTGACACCCACAAGCACCTTTTTAAGGCCCACTCTGTGGATCTAGACACTATTTCACAGGGCCCCAAGGGAGCGGCTACCTCCTCTGCCAAAAACCCACTGCCAGCAGACAGGGAAGCAAGGTCCCTGGAGAGATGGGGTAAAAAAGTATATACTTCTACTACCCTGGCCATGAGGTCACTAAATTGCCTCTTTCACATGTTTCAGTACCAGGATTTTCTCCTGGATGATTTACAGAAAAAGTTAGCCTCTCCTGAGCCTATTGATAAAAAGGCATTGCAGGATCATATACATAACACTCAGCAGGTTAATTACCATTTTCTTCAGTGTGGTTATGATGCACTGGAAGCTTCATGTAGGGCAGCTATGACTGGGGCTGTGATACGTAGACACGCTTGGTTAAAGGATCAGTCTTTGCCTGACCATGTTAAAGTAAAGTTACTTGATGCACCTTTGGAAAAACAAAAGCTTTTTGGTGCTAATGCACAAGATGTACTGGAATCCATAGAGGAAAAAGCAAAGTCAGTACAGACAGTCAAGGATTTCCTTCAGGTTCAGCCACCCAGATTCAGCAGAAACTGTCCCTCAAAGAATTGGTCCTTCCCCGGCTCAGACAAGTTTCAAAGGGGAAAAAGCAGACGTGCCCGTGGTAGAGGGCAATACCGAGGATCTTACAGGGGACGCCAATGGCAACCTCCAAATCAAAGAAGTGGTACAGACAGTTCAGCTGCACCACAAGGACAATCGCAATGACTTGATTTTCATTCCGCCTACAAAGGTTCAAAGAGAAGCACCCTTGGGCGGAAAATTATCCTTATTCTCAAAAAACTGGCATATTTTAACCAAGGACAACTGGATTCTGGATTTGATAGACAAAGGTTACAGATTCCACTTCCACACATTATCAATAAGACAAGGCATGCCAAACCTGCCACATCATCAAAGGGCAGAGGCGCTCTCTCAAGTTTCCAAGCTGTAAAGTATAAAAGCAATAGAAAGGGTACCTCCTCAGGAGCAAGGCCAGGGATTGTATTCAAGGCTGTTCCTTGTTCCAAGAAAAGAAAACAAATGGAGACCCATACTGGACTTGTCTTCTCTAAACACTTTTCTCATAGTGCCAAAGTTCAAAATGCTGACGTTGCAGCAACTCCTTCCCATGCTGGGCAAGGGGTCTTGGCTGGTCACTCTGGACCTCAAGGAGGCATACCTGCATGTCCCCATCAGACAAAGCTGCAGAAGATACCTCAGATTTCTTGCAGGGACAGAGCATTATCAATTCTCAGCATTGCCGTTTGGCTTATCTACTGCGCCCAGAGTGTTCACGAAATGCCTGGCATCAGTAGTGGCACACTGCAGACTGCAGGGGATTCAAATATACCCCTACTTGGACGACTGCCTCATACAAGCAGACAACAAACAAACCTTAAAAGAAAATTTGGACTATGTCATGCATCTTCTGCAGGCCTTCGGATACACGGTCAACATTCAGAAGTCAAAACTACTGCCATCCCAACAGATTATATTCTTAGGAGCCAAACTGGACACAGAACACCAAATGGCCTACCTCACAGAGGAAAAACAGCAGCATTTACCAGAGTACTTATAAGGCCTAGCAAAACTCTCCCAGCTGACTGCAAGGAAAATCCTGCAGGCCCTGGGGTTCATGGCATCTTGCATCCTTCTGATACCTTTGGCAAGACTTCGTATGAGAAAGCTGCAATGGTATTTAAAAAAACTTATGGTCTCAACACAGCCAAAGCCTAGAGGACATAATCCCACTTATTCCATGTCTGCAAAAGGAATTTTTATGGTGGGCTCAAGCCAGTCAGCAAAACATAGGCATGTCTTTCAACAGACCTCAAGCAGGCCAAATGATTACAGCAAACGCCTCAGACCATGGATGGGGGGCACACATGGAGGACAGATGCATTCAAGGGCAATGGACCCCAAAGGAAAGACATCTGCACATAAACCAAAAGGAAATGTTGGCAGTGATACATGCAATCGGGACTTTCGAAAAATCACTACAACAAGGGCATTTACTGATAAGGACGGACAACACCACTGTCATGTGGTACATAAACAAGCAGGGAGGCACTCATTCTTATCCCCTCTGCAGACGAACAATGCTTCTCTGGGAAAAGTCCCTGAGCCTGAAGATACATTTACAATCCCAGTTTGTACCAGGCAAGGACAATGTACTGGCGGACAACCTGAGCAGAAATTTCATGGATCCACACGAATGGATGCTGCATCCTCACATTTTCTCTCAACTGACAAAGACATGGGGAAGACCGGATGTAGATCTTTTCGCCTCCCACTTAAATCATCACCTGAAAAAGTTCTGCACAAGGACTCACCATCCTCTAGCCTGAAAGGCGGATGCTTTCTCCTTCAGCTGGAATTCTCTAAAAATTTATGCATTCCCTCCTCTGCCTCTGCTGACCAAGGTGATTCTGAAGATCAAAGCAGAACAACCAACAGGTATTTTGATAGCTCCAGACTGGCCAAGGCAGCACTGGTACCCATTGCTATTGACCATAACTCGGACCAAACCATGGCTTCTGACCCTATGGCCCCTGCTCCTAACACAACACAATTACAGGACTACACATCAAGACCTGAAATCATTACATCTGACAGCCTGGAGGCTAACATGATTTCTCCTCCTAACTCTCTATCAAAATCGGTTCAAGAAATCCTGCTGGAAGCATGCAGGCCCTCCACAAGAAAAGCATATTCAGCCAAATGGAAGAGATTCAGCATCTGGAATGCTAACAGGGGTCAGGACACAGCATTACCAAGTATACCTCAGATTTTAGAATACTTGGCAGAACTACTTCATACTGGTCTTTCATACTCCTCAATAAAGATTCATGCCTCAGCAATCTCAGCAAAATACAACTGTGATCCTCCAGTGTTTTCTCATCCATTGCGAAGACAGTTTCTAAGAGGAATAAAGAATATCAAACCTCCCAGAAAACAGCCAGTACCTGCATGGGACCTCAATTATGTGTTGGAAAAATTAACTCTGCCTCCATTTGAGCCAGCAGCAAGTTCAGAAATGCAATTTCTTTCATGGAAGACGGCCTTCTTATTGGCAGTCACATCTGCAAGAAGAGTTTCGGAGATACAGGCACTCATGGCAGTGCCCCCCTTCCTCATTTTTCATCAAGACAGAGTTTCTCTAAGAACCAATCCTACATTCATGCCCAAAGTTATTTCCAGGGTGTCTCTAAATCAAGCTATTCACCTGCCTGCATTCTTCCCCAATCCTCAAAATAGGGGGGAAAAGCTACTGCATACTTTGGACATACACAGACAACTATGTTACTACTTGGACAGAACTAAGGCCACCAGAAAGTCTGACCAACTATTTGTAGCCTATGCTGCTGGAGTGCAAGGAAAAGCAATCTCCAAGCAAACAATTTCAAAATGGATTGGACATTGCATCAGATTCTGCTATTCTTTCCATGGAAAAGGTGTGCCAGCCAATATTAGGCCACATTCCACCAGAGCTATGGCCACTTCCACAGCTTTCCTAAGAGGAGTGGCAACAAAGGACATTTTAGAGGCTGCTACATGGAGCTCCGTGCATACATTTACCAAGCACTACAACCTGGCATTATATTCCAGATCCCGAGCAGGCTTTGCTTCGGCAGTCCTGCAGGGGATTTTAGCTACATCATCCTTATCTTAGTTCCATCCACCCCCAGCTTGGCTATGGTATTCAACCCATATGTTATGACTGCAGTTGCATTCTTGAAGGACATAGTACAGTTTTGTACCTACCATAAATGTAGATGTCTGATAGATATGCAACTGCAGTCGGATTTACCCTCCCTCCTACCCCTCTGTATCCTTCTTTTTGGGTCCCTACCCCTTTTTCCCATTAGCTGGGGGTATTCCTATGGTGTATCTGTTTATTACTGTTGTGCATGTTTGGGATTATTTTTATCCATTTATCAAATTTAGCCTTCCTAGGAGGGCACCTGGCATCTGGGGCAAGAAACACTGAAGAAGATGGCGTCGGCCGATGCCTTTATACTCCAGCCATGGTGACGTCGGAGAGGAGGCGACACCAGCCGACGCCGGACCCAGACTTTGGAATTTGGCCGACCGAGGGCTGCCTGAGGCAGGACAACCCATATGTTATGACTGCAGTTGCATATCTATCGGACATCTACATTTATGGTAGGTACAAAACTGTACTTTTTGGATGTCCTGGATGATGTTTTCTCCAACTCCAGTGCTTCCCCTGATTCTCTCCCTCCTGCTCCTGTCAAGCCAGACCGATATTACAGGGTCCCTGACACTCACAAGCATCTCTTTAAGGCCCACTCTGTGGATCTAGAAACTATTTCACAGGGCCCCAAAGGAGTGGCTACCTCCTCAGCCAGGAATCCACTGCCAGCTGACAGGGAAGCAAGGTCCCTGGAGAGATGGGGTAAAAAAGTCTATACCTCTACCACCCTTGCCATGAGGTCTCTTAACTGCCTTTTTCATATGTTTCAGTACCAGGATTATTTACTGGATGATTTACAGAAAAAGATAGCCTCTCCTGAGCCTATAGATAGAAAGGCATTGCAGGATTCAGTTCATAATACCCAGCAGGTTAGTAATCATTTTCTACAGTGTGGTTATGATGCATTGGAGGCTTCATGTAGGGCAGCTATGACAGGGGCTGTTATCCGTAGACATGCTTGGTTGAAAGAACAACCACTGCCAGATCATGTTAAAGTAAAGCTCCTGGATGCACCTCTGGATAAACAGAAGCTTTTTGGAGCTAATGCTCAAGATGTGTTGAAATCTATTGAAGAAAAGGCGAAATCAGTTCAAACAGTAAAGGATTTCCTCCAGGTTCAGCCCCCAAGGTTCAGCCGGAATTGGCCTTCAAAGAATTGGTCCTTTCCAGACTCTGATAAGTTTCAAAGGGGAAAGAACAGGCGTGCATGAGGTAGAGGGCAATACAGAGGCTCCTACAGGGGACGCCAGTGGCAACCACAAAGTCAAAGAAATGGCACAGGTAGTACACCTGCACCACAGGGACAATCACAATGACTTACCTTTCACTCCGCCTACCAAGGCTCAAAGAGAAGCAACTATAGGCGGAAAATTATCTCTATTCTCAAACAACTGGCACATTATAACAAAGGACAATTGGATTCTGGACATAATAGACAGAGGTTACAGGTTCCACTTCCATACCTTACCAACAGGACAAGGCATGCCAAACCTGCCACAAAATCAAAGGGCAGAGGCACTCATAGAAGTCTCAAAGCTGTTACACATAAAAACAATAGAGAAGGTTCCTCCTCAGGAACAAGGCCAGGGATTTTATTCAAGACTGTTCCTTGTTCCAAGAAAAGAAAAACAATGGAGGCCTATTTTGGACTTGTCCGTTCTAAATACTTTTCTCATGGTGCCAAAATTCAAGATGCTGACGTTACAGCAACTTCTTCCCATGCTGGGCAAGGGGTCTTGGCTGGTTACTCTGGACCTCAAGGAGGCATACCTGCATGTCCCTATCAGACACAGTTGCAGAAGATACCTCAGATTTCTTGCAGGAACAGAGCACTATCAATTCTCAGCATTGCCGTTTGGCTTATCTACTGTGCCCAGAGTATTCACGAAATGCCTGGCATCAGTAGTGGCACATTGCAGGCTCCAAGGGATTCAAATATATTCTTACCTGGACGACTGCCTAATACAAGCAGACAGCAAACAGACCTTGGTAAGACACTTGGATTATGTCATTCAATTGCTGCAAGCTTTGGGATACACAGTCAACATTCAAAAATCAAGATTACTGCCATCCCAAGAGATTACATTTCTAGGAGCAAAACTGGACACTCAGTTACAAATGGCTTTCCTCACAGAGGAGAAACAAGAACAGTTAACAGCTTACTTCAGAGGCCTAGCAAAATTAACCCACCTGACCGCAAGGAAAACTTTGCAGGCCCTGGGGTACATGGCATCTTGCATCCTTCTAATCCCTCTGGCAAGACTACACATGAGAAAGCTGCAATGGTACCTAAAAAGCTTGTGGTCGCAACACAGCCACAACCTAGAAGACATAATACCACTCATACCATGCCTACAAAGGGAATTCCTGTGGTGGGCTCAAGCAAGTCACTTAAACGAAGGCATGCTTTTCAACAAACCTCCAACAAGTCAAACTATTACAACAGACGCCTCAGACCTCGGATTGGGTGCGCACATGGATGGCAGATGCATTCAAGGGCAATGGACTCCCATGGAGATGCATCAGCACATAAATCAAAAAGAGATGTTGCAGTGATGCATGCAATAGAAGCCTTTGGAAAATCTCTTCAACAAGGTCATCTGCTAATAAGAACAGACAACAACACTGTCATGTGGTACATAAACAAGCAAGGGGGCACTCATTCCTACCCCCTCCGCAGACTAACAATGAGTCTTTGGGAAAAGTCCCTGAAACTGAACATCTACTTGCAAGCCCAGTTTGTTCCGGGCAAGGACAATATTCTGGCAGACAGATTGAGCAGAAATTTCTTAGATCCACATGAATGGAGGCTACACCCACGCATTTTCACACAAATAGCATCTGCATGGGGAAGACCAGACATAGACCTCTTTGCATCTCATCTCAGTCATCGCCTGGAAAGGTTTTGTACAAGGATACACCATCCTCTAGCTTGGAGAACGGATGCTCTTTCTTTCAGCTGGAATGCTCTAACGATTTATGCATTCCCTCCTCTACCTTTGCTCACCAGGGTGTTACTGAAGATCAAGGCAGAACAGCCAAGAAGAATCTTGATAGCTCCAGACTGGCCAAGGCAACATTGGTATCCACTACTATTGAGCATAACTCACTCCAAACCGTGGCCCTTGCCTCAGTGGCCTCAGCTCCTGACTCAGCACAGTTACAGTACTGTTCATCAGAACCTGCAAACCCTAAAGCTGACAGCCTGGAGAGTCCCATGACTTAGGCCCATGATTCACTCTCCGAAAAAGTTCAGGAAATTTTGCTGGAGGCACGCAGACCTTCCACCAGAAAAACCTATTCGGCCAAATGGAAGAGAGTCACCATCTGGAATGTCAACAAGGGCCAGGATGCATCATTGATGAACATACCTCAGATATTGGAATACTTGACAGAAATGTTTCACAGTGGCCTCTCATACTCCTCCATCAAAATCCACGCTTCAGCTATCTCAGCACATTACAACTGTGATCCACCTGTGTTCTCGCATCCTTTGCTAAGACCGCTTCTAAGAGGCATAAAGAATATCAAACCTCCAAGGAAGCTACCAATCCCTGC
This sequence comes from Protopterus annectens, assembly GCF_019279795.1. NCBI lineage: Eukaryota > Metazoa > Chordata > Ceratodontiformes > Protopteridae > Protopterus > Protopterus annectens. The sequence continues at coordinate 439,054,163 of NC_056726.1, forward strand.
ATGGGACCTCAATTATGTCTTGGAAAAATTAACTCTTCCTCCTTTTGAACCAGCAGCATCTTCAGAAATGCAATTTCTCTCTTGGAAAACGGTTTTCCTGTTGGCAGTCACTTCAGCAAGAAGAGTCTCAGAGATACAGGTCCTCATGGCAGTTCCTCCCTTTATCATCTTTCATCAGGACAGAGTTTCCCTTAGGACCAATCCTTCATTCATGCCTAAGGTGGTATCCAGAGTGTCTCTAAACCAAGCAATTCACTTGCCAACTTTCTTTCCTAATCCTCAAAATAAAGGGGAAAGGTTGCTGCATACTTTAGGCATTCACAGACAACTACGCTACTACTTGGACAGAACAAAGTCCACCAGGAAGTCTGACCAACTGTTTGTAGCCTATGCTGCTGGAGTGCAAGGGAAAGCAGTCACCAAACAAACTATCTCAAAATGGATTGGACACTGCATCAGATTCTGTTATTCTTTTCATGGAAAAAGTGTGCCAGCTAATATTAGACCAAACTCCACCAGAGCTATGGCCACATCCACAGCTTTTCTAAGAGGAGTGGCAACAAAAGACATTCTAGAGGCTGCTACATGGAGCTCTGTGCATACATTTACCAAACACTACAACCTGCCATTATACTCCAGATCCCGAGCAGGCTTTGCTTCAGCAGTCCTGCAGGGCCTTCTAGCTACACCATCTCTTGCTTAGTCCTACCACCCCCAGCTTGGCTATGGTGTTCAACCCATATGTCAGGACTGCAGTTGCATTCTTGAAGGACACAGTACAGTTTTGTACCTACCATAAATGTAGATGTCCGATAGATATGCAACTGCAGTCAGGTTTTCCCTCCCTCCTATCCCTCTGTTTTTCCCATTTTGGGTCCTTACTCCCCTTACCTATCAGCTGGGGATATATGTTATGGTGTATCTGTTTATTACTGTTGTGCATGTCTGTTTTTATCTGTTTATCCATTCACCAAATTTAGCCTTCATTGGAGGGCACCTGGCATCTGGGGAAAGAAACACTGAAGAAGATGACGTTGGCTGATGCCTTTATACTCCAGCCGCTCTGACGTCGGGGAGGAGGCGACATAGGCCGACGCCGGACCCAGACTTTGGAATCTGGCCGACCAAAGGGCTGCCTGAGGCAGGACAACCCATATGTCAGGACTGCAGTTGCATATCTATCGGACATCTACATTTATGGTAGGTACAAAACTGTACTTTGTGTACACTTACCATAAATGTAGATGTTCAAGTGTATTCACTGTTGCAGTCCTGGTTACCCTCCCTCCAGCCCCCTGATTTTTCTCTAACTATACCTCTCATTTCTGTTACTATCTTTAAAAGCCTTTTTGGAGTATTTGCTTTTGTTTGTAGGTATATGATGTTTATCTTGCGGCACTGCTGCAGTCATTACACTTGGGTTATCCTGCTGTCAGGCGGTTCCCCAGTCGAACTGAGTTCCAAAGTCTTGGTCCGGCATCGGTTGCTGTCGCTTCTTCCCTGATGTCAGTGCGCAAGGGGGATATAAGATTCAGCTGACGCCATTTTCTTCAGTCTTTCTTGCTGTGCCTGAAGCAGAAGCAGTTCGCCAGTGCTGGTCGGCCGACTCCTGAGATTTTCAACCCGAATCCAGAACCGAAGTCTTCTAAAAAGCTAAGTACCCCGTTGGGGAAACTTTCTTGCCTCAGACCGATGTCAGTAAAAGTTAATAATTGCATTTTTTGTGGGAAGCAAATACCTCATAAGGATTTCCACTCCTACTGTATCCCATGCCTAGGCTCAGACCACGACATCACTGGTTGTCGGTTTTGTGCTAGATTTAACAAGCGCACTATTAAACGGTTTGATTTTGCCCGACATTATTTTGGCAGAAAATTTAATTACACCATGCCGTCGGACCTTCCGACAACTGGAATTCATAAAAAGGACAAGGACAGGCATCCGAGGCCCAAGACTGACGACGAGGCCTCTTCTAGGCCGGTCGCTGGTTCTCCGGTTTCCAGCGAGGTGCCTACGCAGCCCCTGACGACAGCTTCAGTAGAACCACAGACCGCCTCCGACTCCCATGTGGAGCTGGCTGGGCCTTCGGACGCTGTTGGTATTCAGATTACCGTACTTAATCCTACAGAGGGAACCTAAGTAGCTGAACAATCCACAGCTTCAGAGGGTGTTTTCAGACCTACCCAGTTAACCATTAAACCCTCTGTTAAGTCTAAGCCTCCTTTAAAAGCAAAGAAACGGCAGCAATCTCCAGGGCAGGCTTCCATGCCTAAGAAAGAAATGCTAAAAATGGCCGAAGACCTAATCACCCTGATCAGAGGGTCCCAACCCCCTCCAGATAAAAGGCCCAGACAAGATGCAGACTATGAATCTTCAGACCAGGTGTCCATCTCCTCTGACTCATCCTCAGACCTAGGGTATTCCTTACCCCCTTATGAGGATTCTGATGCTGAGGAATCAATTCTATCAGCCTCTCTGCCTGAGGACTACTCCTTTGGGGAGACCTTACATACCATGAGGGAGCATTTCCACAGGGAAGGCCAGGATTACTCAGAATCCAAGAAAAGGCTCAGAGACTTCCTTTTATTGCCTCAACACAGACCCCTTGCTATTCCGCCAGTGTTAGACATTGTGGATGATGTATAGACTGAATCCAGCTTAAACCCTGACTCCTTACCACCAGCCCCAGTTAAGCCAGATAGATATTTACAGAGTCCCTGACTCTCACAAATTTCTATACAAAAGCCCTGCTGTTGACCCTGAAACTATTTCTCAGGGACCCAAAGGGATTAAGGCCTCATCAGCTAAAAACACAGTCCCCTCTGACAGAGGTTCCAGAGCATAAGACAGATGGGGAAAGAAAGTTTATACATCTGCAACTTTAGCCATGAGAGCCTTGAATTGCCAGTTTCACATGCTAAAATATCAGCAATTTTTTAATGTCTCAGTTGAAACAAAAGATGCTTCCAGATTCAGATCCGCCTAATTTGAAAGAAATGCTGGATTTATTGCATGCAGCTGAACAAGTGGGAAAACATACTTTAGAATGTGGTTTTGATTCCTTAGAGGCCTCCTGTAGAGCAGCGGTTACAGGCTTTGTCATTAGAAGGCATGCTTGGTTAAAAGAACATACGCTACCAGATCATGTTAAGGCCAAATTACTGGATGCACCATTGCAGCGGGATGTGTTGTTTGGAGTTAAGGCAGAGGAGGTATTAAAAAAGATGGAAGATGAGGCAAAAAATGTATGCAAATGGTCAAAGATGTCTTACAGGTTCAACCTCCTCGTTTTAGCAGAAATTGGCCAACAAAAAATTGGTCCTTTCCAGTCACAGACAGACCTCAAAGGGGCAGATATAGATGTCCAAGAGGTAGAGGTCAGACACAAGGCCCTTACAGACCTCGACAATGGGGTACAGCAGGCCAGAAAGAAGGGGAAGACAGATCTCAACCTTATAAAAAACAGTCTCAATGACTTCCCACTACAGCTGCCAAACAACTCTCTCTTGGCAGCCCCCTTAGGAGGAAAACTGGCTCTTTTCTGTCACAATTGGCATTGCATCACCAAAGACAAATGAGTTCTCAACATCATATCTCAAGGTTACAGATTCCACTTCCACACTCTTCCAAGGTTAAAAGAAATGCCAAATCTGCCACCAAATCAATGGGCAGAGGCTCAAAAACAAATTACAGCACTCATGGACATGAGAGCTATTCAAAAGGTACCACCACAAGAGCAAGGACAAGGATTTTACTCGACTCTTTCTGGTTCCCAGAAAGGACAAAGCCTGGAGACCCATTCTGGACCTTTCTTCTCTGAACACTTACCTGGATATTCCGAATTTCAAAATGTTGACACTACAGCAGCTTCTTCTCATGCTGGGCAAGAAAGCTTGGCTGGTGACTTTGGACCTCAAAGAGGCATAACTGCATGTCCCTATCAGACAAAACTGCAGAAGATACCTCAGATTTCTAGCAGGTTCAATGCACTATCAAGTCTCTGCACTGCCCTTTGGCTTATCTACTACACCCAGGGTCTTCACAAAGTACCTGGCACCAGTAATTGCATTTTGCAGGCAAAAAGGAATTCAAATTTACCCATACCCGGACGACTGCCTAATCCAAGCAGAGAGCAAGGACATTCTTCTAAAGCATCTGGCGTACGTAAAAAAGGTATTAAGTTGCCTGGGTACACAGTAAATGAAAAGAAATCAAAACTAGTGCCCTCACAACAAATAATATTCCTGGGTGCCAGTTTAAACACAACGGCCCAGATGGCTTATCTCACACCAGACAAGCAGGGACAACTGACTCAGTATTTTCATTTAATGGCATCAAAGACCCAACTCCCTGCAAGAAAAATTCTGCAGGCCTTGGGCTACATGGCATCTTGCATACTACTAATTCCATATGCCAGATTGCATATGAGGAAACTACAATGATACCTAAAGAGTGTATGGTCTCAACACTGTCAAAATTTGAAAACAGTTATACCACTAATTCTTTGCCTACAACAGGAGTTTCAGTGGTGGGCTCAAGCTTGTCACCTCAACAAGGGACAGCCTTTTACTCAACCCACAGCCAGGCAGACACTGACAACAGATGTATCGGATTACGCCTGGGGAGCACACATGGCAGGAAAATGTATTCAGGGGGAGTGGCCTACAGAACAAAGACATCTCCACATCAATCAAAAAGAGATGCTAGCTGTACAAAATGCAATTATATCTTTCAAGGACCTGCTACATCCAGGACAACTACTAATAAAGACAGACAACACCACAGTTATGTGGTACATGAGCAAGGGGGCACACACTCCTACCCCCCTCTGCAGACAAAGCCATGAACTTGTGGAACACAGCTTTAAACTACCAAATTCATCTGCAGGCACAATTCCTGCCAGGAGAGAAAAACACACTGGCAGACGACATAAGCAGAAACATCATGGATCCTCATGAATGGCAATTGAGTCCACAAATATTCAGAATGGTAGCACAAAAATGGGGGAAACCAGACATAGATCTGTTTGCATCCCCAATGAACTGCCAACTACATAAATTCTGCACAAGGAGCTACCATCCACAAGCATGGAAAGTGGATGCCCTCTCATTCAGCTGGAAAAAACTACAAGTATACGCTTTCCCTCCTTTACCTCTCCTTCCAAAGGTACTCATAAAAGCCAGGCAGAAAGAGCCAAAGATGATCCTGATTGCACCAGACTGGCCACGCCAGCACTGGTACCCAATCTTAAAGAACTTAGCACAAGAACCACCCTGGATTTTGCCTCAAATCCCACAGCTGTTGACACAACACAACAATCAGATACTTCACAGCCAGCTAAAGACCTTAAATCTAGCTGCATGGAAAACTCCTTAACCACGCAAGCATTGCCTCTCTCCAAAGCTGTTATGGATGTCATTCTGGAGGCCAGAAGGCCTAGCACCAGGAAAGCCTACTCGGATAAATGGAAGAGATTCTGTGCCTGGAATCAAGCACACAGCCTTGACCCTCTTGTCCCAAACATTCCTCAGATACTTCAATACTTAACTGAGATGCTGGACAAGGGCCTCTCCTCATCCATCAAGATTCATGCCTCAGCCATTTCTGCTCATTACAACACGGATCCACCAAATTTTTCAAATCCTTTGCTCAAACAGTACCTCAGAGGGGCTAAAAACATGAGACCGCCCCATAGAGCACCTACACCAACTTGGGACCTCAACTTTGTTTTGGAAAAATTAACTTTACCTCCTTTTGAGCCAGTTAACACAGCAGAATTAAAATACATCTCTTGGAAGACTGCTCTGCTATTGGCAATAACATCAGCAAGAAGAGTTTCAGAATTACAGGCACTAATGGCAGTGGAACCTTTCCTCATCTTCCACCAGGACAGGGTGTCCTTAAGAACTAACCCTACGTTTATGCCAAAGGTTGTATCGTGTGGCTCTAAACCAAACTATTCACTTGCCAACTTTTTATCCAAAACCACAGAACAAAGGGGAGAGACAACTGCATTCCTTGGACATTTACAGACAGTTACACTTCTACTTGGACAAAACCAAAGCTTTCAGAAAATCTGAGCAATTATTGGTAGCATACGCTGCAGGAACACAGGGAAAAGCCATTTCAAAGCAGACTATTTCAAAATGGATAGCTCACTGTATACGTTTTTGCTACACCCACCATGGGAAACCTGTACCTAACAGCATTAGATCTCACTCCACCAGGGCAACAGCCACTTCAACTGCCTACCTCAGAGGAGTGCCTACCAAGGATATTTTAGAAGCAGCAACATGGAGTTCTGTACATACCTTCACCAAACATTACCATTTGCCTTTATATTCCAAATCCGGAGCTGGCTTTGCCACTGCTGTGCTTCAGGGCCTTATAGCCATCCCTAATGCCTTATAGATCCATCCTCCCTACCTCAGCTTTGGGATTCCACCCAAGTGTAATGACTGCAGCAGTCTCACACGATGAACATAGTACAGTTTTGTACCTACCATAAATGTAGATGTTCGAGTGTAGACACTGCTGCAGTCCAGGTTACCCTCCCTCCTTCCCCTCTTACTTTCTGGTACGTACCTAGGTCTTCTACCCTTATTTCCTAAGGGAGTTTTTGCTGGTAATTGAAAATGGTTGTTTGCTTTTCTATTATATATTTTACTAGCAATTTGAAAGGCCTACCTATTTGGGGGCACCTTACATCTGGGGCAAGAAAAACTGAAGAAAATGGCGTTGGCTCCATCTTATATCCCCCTGGCGCACTGATGTCAGGGAAGAACTGACAGCAACCGACGCCGGACCAAGACTTTGGAACTCAGGCTGACTGGGGAACCGCCTGACGGCAGGATAACCCAAGTGTAATGACTGCAGCAGTGTCTACACTCGAACATCTACATTTATGGTAGTTACAAAACTGTACTTTTTTGTGGTTTTTATTATATATATATATATATATATATATATATATATATATATATATATATATTTTGCTCTCCATTTGGGGGGCACCTGACATTTGGGGCAAGAAAAACTGATGTAATGACGTCGGCTGCATGTTTTATACCCCTGACGACCTGACATCATGGATGAAGGGACAGCAGCCAATGCAGAACCCAAGACTTTGTTAATCAGGCCGACTGAGAGCAACCTGCCAGCAGACTACCCAAATGTAATGACTGCAACAGTGAATACAGTCGAACATCTACATTTATGGTAAGTGTACACAACTGTACTATCTTCCTAGTGCTAAGGAAAGATGGACCCTGGAGGCCAACTTTAGACTTCTCCCGTCTGAACCTTTTCCTGCATGTACTCACCTTCAGGATGCTTACATTGCCAACTCTTTCTTCTGATCCTGCCTCAAGGGTTCATGCTTATCTTGGACATCAAGGATGCCTACCTACACATCCTCATAAGGCCCAGCTTCAGGACTTTCCTCTGTTTCTCATTGGCCTCTTCTTGCTATCAGTTCTCGGCCTTGCCCTTTGGTCTTTCCACAGCACCTAGAGTCTTCACCAAATGTATGGCACCATTGATTGCCTTATGCAGGACTCAAGGGATCCAAATCTTCCCTTACTTGGATGACCTACTCATCCAAGCAGACTGCAAACAGCCCCTCTTGCTTCATTTGCAGAAAACCATTGCCCTCCTTTAGTCTCTAGGGTTTCAGATAAACTTACACAAAAGTCCACCTGGACCCTACCCAGGACATAGTCTTCCTGGGTCATGATTCAGACAAACATCATGAAAGCCTTCCTTCCACCCTAAAAGGTGGAAAGGCTGACACAATACCTAACTTTGGTACTTCAAACCAAGGAAATGACTGCAAGGCAGTACCTCAGGCTCCTGGGCTACATGGCTTCCACTGTACATATGCTGCCTTTAGCAAGACTTCACATGAGGAAACTGCAGTGGTACCTCAGGTCTGTTTGGTTGCAGCACTCCCACCCCCTGGAGTACAGGGTGCCCCTCTTGCCTTACCTCAAGCAGGAGATCCATTGGTGGATGACCTAGGTGAAGCTCAACCTAGGTCTTCCACTCCAACCTCCTCCACCAACACATGTAATATACACAGATGCCTCAGACCTCAGTTGTGGAGCAATGCTGGGGCTCCAAAAAGTGCAGGGAGTTTTGGCCAGAACCACACAGGAAAGAACACATCAGTGTAAGAGAAATGAGAGCAATACTACTGGCCTTGAAGGCCTTTCAGCCCAGGCTACAACAGGGACCCCTAAAGCTTTTCACAGACCATACTACAATGTTGTGGTATCTTAACAAGCAAGTAGGAACCAAATCTTACTTACTTTGCAGACTAGTTCTCCTTGTGTGAGAACTGGCCTTCAGTCAGGGAGTTACTCTTCAGGCAGTATACATCCCTTCCCAACAGAACTCTCAGGCAGATTCCCTCAGCAGATCCATGACAGTGGCCCACAAATGGATGCTACACAGGGATGTCTTCCTGGACCTTGTCCACCAATTGGGTTACACCTCAACTAGACCTGTTTGCCTCCACTATGAACAGACAACTGCCCTCCTACTGCACCAGACTGCCAGAACCTCTGGCAATGGCAACAGATGCCTTTTCAATCTCCTGGAAAGGGATGTTTCTCTATGCATTCCCCCCTTCCTCTTGTTCAGAAAGTTCTGCTGAAGATCCAGCAGGACAAGTCGAAAATGTTGCAGGTGACTTCCTATTGGCCAAGACAGCATTGGATCCCCTCCTCCTGCAATTAGCCAAGGGCAGTCACCACAAGTTACCCCTCAGAGTGGACCTTCTCACACAAGACAAGGGAACCCAAATCCACCCACAATGGCAATCACCTCACCTTGTGAGTGACAGGATTCTGATCCCTTTCAGACATCTGTACAGTGAGGACATGCTAACTGTCCTGCAGGAGGCCAGGAAACCTAATACCAGGAGATCTTGCGTATCCAGTGGGAAAGATTCTCCATATGGTGTCTTATAAGGCAGTTGGACCCATTACAAAGTGAGGTCCTCCTAGTGCTGTCGTACCTGTGTGAACGTTTGCAGCCATGGTTAGCATTCTCCTCCATTAAGGTCCATTTGTCTGCCATTTCTTCCTGTCTACATCTGCCCCCCCCCCCCAGCTTCCAGATTTCCTGCAAAACTGTTGCTTAAGGGGTACTTCATCTCAGACCACCAAGGGAGCCCATTCTGCCTCCATGGGACCTGAACTATGTTTTATAGAAGCTCACAATCCCTCCCTTTGAGCCAACATCCAAAAGTTCCCTAAAATACTGCACATGGAAGACTGTTCTGGTGGTCCTGCCCTCAGCTAGAATAGTTTTCTGAGTTGCAAGCTCTCATGGCTATTCCACCTTTCCTCATCTTCCACAGAGATAGGGTAACCCACAGAACCAACCCATCCTTCATGCCCAAGGTGGTCAATGATCTTTCCTTAAACCAAGCCATCCACCTACTCACTTTCTTTCCCAACCCACAGGGAGACAGTGAGAGAGTACTTCATTCCCTTGATCTGCACAGACAGCACAGATTCTATCTGCACAAAACAAAGCCCATCAGGCAGTCTGACCAGTTGTTTGTCTCCTTCCACCCCAGGGCCCTGGGGAAAGCAGTAACTAAGCAAACCATTTCAGCCTGGATTTCCAGGGCTATTACCTTTTGCTACACACACCACAGGAAACTCTTGTGTGGCAGTGTTAAAGCATATTCCACAAGGGCAATGGCTTCATCTGGAGCCTTCTTCAAAGGCCTGGACAGGTCCACTGTTCTTGAAGCAGCCACTTAGTCATCTGTGCGCACTTTCACAAAGCATTACAAAATAGACCAGATTTCCAGGTCAAGGGCTGGATTCGCTAGGGCTATCCTCCATGGATTCCTGGAGAATTCTACTAGGCCACCACCCCCTTCCTCACAGTGAGCTTTGGCACTCACCCAACTGTGCAGAATACTGCAACATTTAACTAGAAGGACATAGAAAAGTTGTGCAAAATCTTACCATAACCAAAGATGTCCTTCTCTTCCTATTCCTTCACTCCCACCTACCCTCTTGATATTAGGCATTTCCTTTCTTGGATGGCATAGGGCTTGCACTACCTTCTGTGAGACTGGTTCTGACTGAGGCGCTCAGTTCTGAAATCTGGTGCGTGCAGATGTCACTTTTATGTCCCACGCTCTGCTAGCCACATCAGACATCCCACGCACCATACAGTGACTGTAAACCTTTGTATACAGACATTCAGGTAGCAAGAGGAGAAAACCCAGCAGTACAGAATACTGCAACATGGAAGAGAAGGACATCTATGGTTATGGTAAGATTTTACACAACTTTTCTTTATGAGTCTATTCGGAATGTATATATCACAGATAATTCTTTGACATGCATTATACAAGACTAGGTACACACACACACACATATATATATATATATATATATATATATATATATATATATATATATATATACAGTTAAGTTCATGTTGTTGCATATTTCACAATGGGCTTAGATAGTCTTCCATATTGTGTGACATAAAACCGGGAATTGATTTTATCAACTGGAACTGTCTCTACAAAATGTTTGACCTTTGGAGTGTTTGGAACATTGTCAGGAATGGAATCAGATGTTTGAACACAATCTGGTATAGGAACAACATCTAGTATGCTTTTAGATTTGGAGTCTACATGACAGAGGCAATTTTGTGATGATGAATCTGGTACAGAAAGATGTCTATGATTCCTGTTATACTCTATACCCTTGGAATCTACCAGTTAAGATCTTGATTTGGCACAAATGCCTGTAATCTGACCGATTCAGTCAAAACCTTTCATCGTCTGGATTCGTACCTTCTCTCCTTCCCTCAATGGATGAAGTAATTTGCTCGCTCTGTCATTACTGGACTTCTGGATATTACGCTTCTTAAAAAACTGAGCCTTGATGGTTTTATTATTGTTAACTTTAGGCCTCAATAAACTGGAATTAATGTGTAGCATAGTTCTGGTTTGCCTGGAAAGTAGTCTTTGAGCAAGTGAACCAAGAATATTGTCACGGGGTATATTTCTGAGATTAAACAAATTCAAGATCACATCGGTATTGTCACGCTTTGACTTCTCAAGTAATTGCTTTGCACTCTGCACAGCATGTTCAGCTAGAGCATTTGACTGAGGATGTTCAGGACTGCTAGTGACATGTACAAAGTCCCATTCTCTTGCAAATTTCTGAAAAAACTGACAAGTAAATTGAGTACCATTGTCAGAAAAAAACTTTGTGCGGACTACCATGGACTGAGAAATGGTGTTTCAATGTAGTAATAACAGCACTGGATGTTAGGTTAGGTAGTAGATCAATCTCGTCAGTTTGAATAAGAGTCTACCAAAACCAAGTACCGCTGATTGTTCCACTCGAAGATGTCAGTGGCCACTGCTGACCAAGGTAGTTCAGAAACTGGACTTAGCTGAGTGGTTCTTTTTGAAAATGTGGTCTAGTACTATTGCATACTGATCAAGAAGAAAGTACTTTATCAATGTCTTTTGGTAATGAAGGCCAAAATACCAATTCCCCCACTCTTCTCTTAGTGGATGTGGAACCTATGTGACCACAATGCAAAGTCTGGATATATTCTTGTTGTAAGGAAGCAGGAACAACAATTTTAGGACCTTTGAAAATAATGCCATCTTCCATCAACAATTCATCTCTGTAAGGAAAATAGGTTTGCACTTCAGGTGGTACACTAGATTGCTTTGATGCCATCCAGCATTAATATAGTGATTGAGCTTTTGCAAAATTGGATCAGTCATTGTGTGATCTCTTAACTCATTAAGTCTAGTGGTAGAAAAATACACACTGCCATCACGTCAAAGTCAAAATTCTCTGCACCAAGCTGTTCCATCATATTTCTTGGTGATCTGGATGAGGTATCAGCCAGACAGAGCAGTTTGCGTTTTGTATAGACCATTTTGAAATTGTACCTTTGCAATCTGAGCATCATTCTTTGTAATCTCGCTGGAGCAGAATGCATAGGCATCTTTAGAATAGTAACTAGAGGTTGGTGATCAGTTTCAATCTGAATAGCTCGACCATAATTATAATCATGAAACTTGGAACATGCAAATACAATTGCTAAAAGCTCCTTCTCAGTTTGAGCATACTGTATCTCATTTTGGGTAAGTGTTCTAGATGCATAGGCTACTGGTCTTCCCTCTTGAAGTATAACTTCACCAAGGCCAAACTTTGAAGCATCACAGGAAACAGTGACTGGTTTGTTCACATCATAGTATCTTAATGTAGGTGGGGTAGCAATTTTCCACTTAAAGTTGTCAAATGCCTTCTGATGCTGTTCTAACCATGACCGTGCAACATTTTGCACATTAGATCTCTTAAAGGTGCTGTCAACTCACTGAAGTCTGGTATAAACTTGCATAAATAGTTGACCATGTCTAGGAAATTCTTGTACATTGTCTGGTGCTGACATCTCAAGAATAGTTGCTTGCTTAGTTGGGTCTGGTCTCAAGCCAGTACTGGTAAATAAATGACCTACATATGTAACTTCTGCAAGTCTGAATTTGCACTTCAGGGGATTGAGCTTCAGGTTTACTTCACATGCTCTGTCTAGAACCTTCTTTAGCTTTCTGTTATTGTCTGCTTCACCATTGCCTCTGACTAATATATCATCTACTATTATGGCACAAAGATGACCCAAAAATATTTGTTCCATTGCACACTGGAAGACTTCACTTGCAGAATTTATTCCAAATTGGCATCCTTAAGAATCTGTATCTGCCAAATGGAGTACCAAAAGTGGTTAGAAATGAGGATTTGCAATCAAGCATCACTTGCCAAAATGAACTCTTTGCATCCAAGACGGGAAAAACAGTGGCATTCGGTATTAGAGCTGCGACCTCTTCAATTGTGCGCATTGGATGATATGGTCTCTTCAATGCTTTGTTCAAATCTCTTAGGTCAATACATATTCTGATTTTTGTCTGAGCCTTTTTTGTGAGCTGCCACCATGGACGACACCTATTCAGTTGGTTCTGTGACTGGACAAATCATGTCTTGCTGCACCATCTTATCCAGCTGAACCTTAACTTTATCCTGCATAGCTATTGGAACTCTTCTCACTGATCTGACTACTGTAGTGATCTCTGGATCTAACTTCATGGAATACACAACTGGAAGTTTTCCCAACCTGTCATTGAAAACATCAGCATACTCTGAGAAAATGGCTTCAGAAAAATTAGAACTCGGAAATGCCCTTATGTAGTGAATTTCTTTAGCAAAAGAAAGCAGATTTATTCTCAAGCTATCTTTGATACCCAATACAGACTCTTCTGGTCTTCAGACTACAGAGAATAACAAGCTGTAACAGCTCTTGGCCAAATAACATGAAAGCATCACTGAATCTTTGATTTGAATTTCTTCACCTCCATAAGCAACAAGTTTCGCACTATTGGACACATTAAGTTGCTCATTAGTTCTCACTTTAGCAAATGTGTCTGCTGATATAGCATTACACTTAGAACCTGTGTCTACTTTAAACTCTGTGAATTTTCTAGTAATCTAGACAGTACAAAACACCTGCTTCTTGCTAATAAATTCATTGCATCATCTCTTTCACCAAGCACTGATACACCATTTGCATAGAAAGCTGACTGCCTTGACTCTACTTGATCAACTTGCTTCTTTGTGTGACCCTTCTTTACAACTGTGTGAGGCTTACTTGATTTACAAAACTTCTGGAAATGGTTCCATTTTTTTACACTTGTGACACTGCTCACCAAATGCTAAGCACTTCTCTCTTTTAGACATATAATTTGCACCACAATTGGGACAGTTAACAATAAAGCTAGATTTGGGTTTTGCTGATTCATGCTTGTACTGCACTGACCTTGCTCCTTTCTTAGAACTTGCTGGAAAGCTATGTGGTTTCCCTGGTGAACCAGCAGAGGTTGTGCCTGCCATGCTCTTGGGCCTGCTTCTGTTTGCCACCTGTTGCATGCTATCTACATTTGCTCTAGAGCTTACTGAAACTATGCTCTTGTTACTCGCAAGCATACTTGCGTGTTTCTCTGTCACTCATGGATCTGACAAATCTCTATGGCTTTGCTCAACATTAAATCACTGTCATGAAGGAAAATCTTTCTCACAGCAGTATTATTAATGCCACACACAAGCCTGTCCTTTTTTAATACTACACACAAGCCTGTCCTTTATCAACTCCTCTTTTAAGTCACCAAACAGACATGTTTTAGCTTTGTTTCTCAGGTCAGTTATATAAGCTGCAAAAGTTTCCCCTGGTTTCTGATCTCTCATGTAAAACAAATGCCTCTCTAATGTAATATTTGTCTGGGGGTTACACAGTTCTCTGAACTTGTGCTTCAAACACTTGGGGTCTTCCCTTCATTCAGTCTGTACAACAATAAAACGTTTTTCACCTTCTCCTTCATATACTGCTGGTACATACACAAATGAACACTCTCTTTGTATGGCCTCTGACCCAGCTAGGTTTAGCAAAGTGAATGCCCTGGTAAGTGCATCTCTATCTGCATGAGTTGCGTGTATAAAAATATTGTACTCCTGCTCAAATATTCTCCAATTATGTGCAATATTCCGATCAAATACAAGTGGTAGGGGCTTTTGAAATCTGTCTGCCATATTACTACATACCAGTGAAGGGCTTTGTAAATAAGAATGAACATACACAAATGCACATATGCCAGAAACTTATGTCAGTATTTAAAACTTTGTTCAATGCCTTTGAGCCTCTGAATTTATGCTTTTTTTGGGCTTCTTGAAATTATCCAAGTAAACAAACTTGTAATACCTTTGAATAACTGGACTTTGTGAAATAAAACACTGGGGGACTGTAATACATTTGTAATATCATTTTACAACAAATCACCTCTTACCAGTGTATGAAACATGTCAAATAACTGCACGAAGCAAATGAACTGAGCTTCATTGTAATTATTGCATTGCTAAAGCCATTATCATCATTTTAAGAAATATGTCAAACAACTCCACGATGCAAATGAATTGAGCTTCTTTTGCCCCAAAGACAATAACATTTTAAAGTAATTGCACTTTGTAAATAAACTGTACACAGCACACTGAAACTTCCCCCAAATGGTGGCACCTTGCTAGGCAACTCTCTACACTCTGTAATGGTGGCACTTTGTGAATAGACACAACCAGCACAAGAAACTTTTCAAAATGGCTATACTTTGACAATATTTCATGAAACAGTTCTACCTTGCACACAATAAACTCTTCAAAATACATGCACAGTAATAAGCACCCGCTGTAAGCACTTTTACATACTTTGCGATACTTCGAATAACTTTAGTTAATGCCCTTGATGCAATACAAAGTTGTAATTATGCCAAAACACAGCACTTCGCCAAAACACATGCAGTCGCCTTGCTTTATTTTTGCTTAATGTGCCCTTTTTATATTTGTTTTGCTCGTTTAAGCCCTTTTAATGCCCATTGTACTTTTCTTGTGGTTGTTTTACTCTAAACATGCCCGTTTCACTTCAAACATGCTTGTTTTGCTTTACTGTTAATCATTTCATCAAATACCTTTGTTTCAAACATTTCCCCTAGCTAATAAACCTGTTGTGCCTTCCGCTTGCTTAATAATGTGGTTTGTGCCCTTGTAATGCCCCATTTTGTCTTTTTTTCAAATAAACAGTTTGTGCTACTTTTCATTATCTTTGATTCTTTTCCGGCTCTTTTAGTTCTTCTTTCTCTTACTTTTACCTTCACTGTCATCTGTGCACTTCATGGCTCTGAATATTATTCTCTGCCATCCCGGTTCTAATTCCATGTCACTCTCCTACTTTGGACACAATAGAAGAGTCTTTGTGGGTTCTGTTCAAGCAGTTTTATTTTATACAAACACAGCACTACAGAGGTTTACTGACTTTAACCTAGGTAACTGATATGAATGCTGCCAGTCTAGCCAGATGAATTGTGCAGATAATTCTATCATTTGTAAATATCAATATAAGACACAGGCTTGTTGTCATAAATGAAAAAAAAAATGCTGTTACAAAAATGTGGCAACAGTGCTCTCTACTAACCCAGTAAAAGCATGTTGTGACCCTTTGATCTAAGGTCGGCTCCAGTCCATCTAGATGAAGACATTCTTTCTATTGTTTTAACCAAGAGTTAAATTTCTAGATTTAAACATGCAAATATATATTTTATTGCTCTGCTTCCTGACCAGCTGCAAGATAACACAAGGAGATGTTAAAAGTGTAAATGTAGGTAATGTGTAGCCTGGGAACAGCAGGAAAGTGTAAAAAAATGATGTAATGGGAATCAGGACTGAAAATAGCAATTTAAACAGAGAGAATCAGAAGGCATTAAGCATTTTTGTCTTGACCATCTAACTCACAGCACTGTCTTGCTCTAGATGTAAGTTATCTTTTAGAAATAACTAGGAACTAGAAAGATTAGACTAAGTGTTTTTCTGGGGTCTATATTAGATGAACGAAAAGTTCATCTTAGCGAACCCTCATGAGCGAATATTGCGGAACTCGAAACCGCAATTGTGAGATTGCGGTACAGTGAAGATGGGAATATTTGCCCTTTCCTTACTGTAGTGCAATCCCAGAGTTGGAATATATATATTTAGTGGGGTGTGGGGGGGCGCAGCCACCCACAATTGCAGTTTTGAGTATCTGGATATTCGCTCATGTGAGCGTTTGCTAAGATGAACTTTCGTTCATCTAATATAGACCCGTTTTTCTGTGATGTCAGAACTGTACTACTGATTTATTTTAAGTATTTTTTGTGATCTCTGAACTTTTGACCAGCTCTGTGTAGTAGAAAGTATTGTCTTGTGTTTATTATTAAATATTTTAAAACATTTTAACTGTGGCTGGTTTGTGTAGAGATAAATTAAGCTCTTAAGAGTACTTGCATGCCTTTGGTAAAACTGTACAAAGCCACTCTGATAGCTTTAGCCCTGGGTTATATTACCAATTGGATAATAATATTGCGTAGTAATAATTGGACACCCTTTTAAGGGCCTTTGAGTAGCTGATAAATATTAGCTGGGTGTTGGCAAGTGGTACTACTGTATAGTCTGGGTAAAAAGGGCACAGCTGGAGAACATGTGCCAGCCTTCCCCAGGAGTGTCTGTGTGGTTGTATAAACTTATCTGAAAGTGTGTGTGTGTGTCAGTTACTTGGGCAGGGACATGAAGCACTGGTTGGACAGAGGAGGGTGCTGGAGATTTTAGCTTGCCCAGCTGGCTGAGATCTGGACCCTATAACTGTGCCAGTGGGGAGTCTTATTGGGGACCTGGAGAGCAAGGGAATGACCAGCCCCGGACTGACTGTGATCTCTGTGTGCTCTTAAGGGAAATTGCACTTTACTGTGTATATGTGTTATCCTTTCCTCATATATGAAACACCCTCTCTGGTGTTAGTGGTGAGGATTGAGGCTCCTTGATTGCTGGGCCAGGGCACGGGCATCACAATGTATATACAAACTAACAACTGCAATCATGCATGCTCATTGTCTGGTTGCTCTTTCAAAATAGCACTAGGGATTGCACATGTCTGGAATTTATAAGTGCACTTACAGTCTTTAACATGCTTCTTAAAGATACAGCACACATCTCTTACACTAATTTACAAGCAGTTTCAAAATAAATAAAGAACATGCAGATAAAACTTGAGATGTTCTGCTGTGCCAGGGAAATTGGAAAGAATAGAGTGCATTAATTTTAGTAAGCTACAAGTAAACAACTGGACTGGGATTTCACAGCAGGATTTGTTAATTGAAAGGGCACACTTTGTTTATACTCCAAATTAGGCCTTGACAAAGAAGCCAATACTTATAGTTGCAAAGATACAGTTATGCCAGCAGAAACAGCTGCTCTTCACAAAATTGTTAGAAAAGCACTAATTATTATGGACACCATAGTGTTGGGGCAAAACAATTATTCATTGTAGATCAGGCAGAAGAGAAGTTAGTTTATCTCTGCAGTTAGAGGATGCTGATAGGAAGGTGTGAGATTCTAGTTATTTTCGTCTATTTTTAGAATAATTGTAATGGAGGATCAATTACATTTTTTGTATGCAGAACAGGTTGAGGAGGAGATAGTTTCATAGGTGTATACTGTGTTAGTAACCACTGGGGCCTTTATAAGCCTAGTCATTCGACTCAAATGTATCCCACAAGTTATTGTACCTTAGAGGTTATTTTAAGAAGAAGATGTTAGGGCATTATTTAATGGCTGCCTTTGTCCATAAGAGATATAGGTGTCAGACCAGTGTTGAATTTCTGATTTTCCATTCAGTGATGGTACAAGTTGCATGTGAACATAGTTAAGGAAGAGCTCTACTTCACAAAAATGGGAAGCCTCTTCCAGAGAATGGAAATTCTCAGAGATACATACCTGCCCTTCCAACATGTCCTGTTTGTCACAAGTTTAAATCTTTAGGTCAAGTAGTTCTTGTGCTGTTTGTTTGAGTGGAATCCCAGAACGCCTTGTATGCCATGCATAAATCACCTCTCAGCAGTCTGTAGGAAACAGAGTATAGAAAAAGGGCTTTGAGGCATTCTGCATTGGACATTGTGTTATATACCTTGCCTTCTTTTTCTGAGGCACCTCCGTAGATATGAAGTTGTTTCATGTGCCAAGTCAAGTATATACAAAAAGGGGCACTATACTGAATGATTGGTCTGATGAGGGTTGAGTAGAGTGGCATGATAACTTAAAAACAAACAGAAGTGGAGCTGATAATTTCCTTTACTGCACAATCAATCTGGTACCTCGGCAGTTTTGCCTTCAATCCGTTGAAGACAAAACTGCCAAGGTACCAGATTGATTGTGCAGTAAAGGAATTTATCAGCTCCACTTCTGTTTATTTTTGCGTTTTCATTTTGTACTAGTGGTTTCTTCTGTATATATTATGGTGTGATAACTTCCCTGGACTTAGGTGCCATGCCCTTACTTATAAGTGGAGTGACAGAGAATTGTTTTCTTACTACCTTAGACACATGGTCTAAATCAGGTTACTATCTATGTGAGTTCCCAAATCCCTAACTACTGTGTCTGCTTTTAGGGGTATTTTATCAAGGGGGTAGTTTCCCTGGGTGTCCTATTTCCCAAAGGTGGTATTATGCATTTCTTGGCGTTGAGTCTTAAGCCAGCATTTGTCTGTGTTAGCCCCTCCTGTAACATGTTAATGTATTGGGCACGGTGGGGGGAAGGGGAGGGTTCAATGATTGCTCTTAGCTTGAAATCATCTGCAAACTTGGTAAGCCAGAGGCCCTTAATATTGGCCTTGACATCTGAAAAATAGATGCCAAAGAGAAGTGGGCCCAGCACAGAGCCATGGGGACTCCATTGGTGACTGGCCTCTTTGTGGCGATGGTCTCTCCAATCCTAAATTCCTGAGTCCTGTCTGTGAGCCAGCTGGATATCCATGAAGTTACATTGGGTTTATTCCTAATAACATGAGTTTGTTTATAATGACTAAATGGGGAATTGTATCAAATACCTTAGCTAGGTCAAGGTAGGCAGTGTGCACCATTTTGCCCTCCTCAATTTCCTTGCTGTCTTTCTCAAAGAAATTCACCAGGTTCAGTAGGCATGGACTGCTTTTGACAAAAATCAACCTGTGTTGGGCCCAGTGTCATCATTCATTTCCATGGATTTGCATATGAGACTGGTCAGACTAATGGGTCTGTAGTTCCTGGGATCCATTGATGGTTCATCCTTGTGCAGAGGGATAACCATTGCAATCTTCCATTTGAGTGGCATAAAGCCTGTGAGGAGGCTGTAGTTGAATAGGGATACCACTGGCCCTGATAGATTATATTTCAGGCTATGTAAGAAGAATCCTGGGATTTTATCAGGCTCATTGAAGCTGTAGTCTTGGCCTAAGGGAGTGCATCTAAAACCTGTCCCCTGCTAATAGTTGGAGGGGTTATGTTCAATGATGTTTCCTAGGGGGCAGTTGTGGTGAGGCGACAGGGTAAAATTGGAGCTGAATATGTCAGCCAAAAGATTTGCTATATCTCCCAGTTCTATGATCCCTGCTTCATTTACCAACAGCTCAACACATGGTTGTGTGCTGCATTTGAAATTTTGGACATAGCAAAATAAGGCCTTGTGGTTGTTCTTGACCTGGGACACTGTCTTTACCTCAAAATTTGCTTTCTTGGGTTTAGTCCTGCTATCTGTTCAGTTTGAGAGCATTTTTTTATCTTTTTTGGTGTAAACTTTCTAATTTCAACTATGACTTTTTTCTTTTATTGGTTCCTCGGTTCAATTCTTGCCTGCGGTGCTTTCTATGCAGCGTCTGCATGTCCTCCCTCTGCTTGTGTGGGTTTCCCCTGGGTGCTCTCATTTACTCTTACACTTCAAGGATATGCATTAAGTGGACTGGACACTCTAAATTGGCCACAGTTGTGAGTGTGCATGTGACTGTGGTGTGGAAGAACTACCAGTGCAGGGCTATAGACACCCAATGGTGTAAACTTTGGCTCTAGATGATTGTCACTGTTGAAGTGACACCCTAACCCCATGTGAAAAAATGGGAAAAAGGGGCTGTGAGTGGATTTACAACCTTTTTAATTTTGTTTTCACTAGGTTGGTTTGTTTTTTGAGTTAGTTTTATGTTTATTCTAGTATGCACAACAGCCTCTATGCAGTCATTGACATGGTTGTACAAAGCTTCTATGAATAATTCCACATAGGCTGCAGTCTGGGTTTGGATGGGCTTGACATTTTGGCATGCTATCACTTAATAAAAGATAGTGTTGGAGTAGCTTCTAACTTTTACAGGGTTTGATGGTGTTACACAATTGATACTTATTACTACTGCTGTGTGATGGTGACTGGCCTCTTTGTGGCGATAGTCTCTCCAATCCTAACTTCCTGAGTCCTGTCTGTGAGCCAGCTGGATATCCATGAAGTTACATTGGGTTTATTCCTAATAACATGAGTTTGTTTATAATGACTAAATGGGGAATTGTATCAAATACCTTAGCTAGGTCAAGGTAGGCAGTGTACCTTACAAGGGAGGACACAGCACAACATTGGGGAGCAGGGTTTTTCCATCTTTGTGAGTACCATTTCCAGTATGTTTGCATGTCTAGTAGGCTTAACTGGTCCAGGGTGTTTGTGTTTACAAAGTCTAGGAATGTCTGCACCTGCAAATTTGGGGTCATGTTAAATTTCCAGTCTGTACCTGGATAATTAAAGTTCCCCATGATTATGGTCTTTGAATGGTGATTGTCTCTAATTGGTCTACGTTTGAGCTATGGGTTTCATGGGACACAGAGGGTGGCCTGTGTGCTAGGCTGTGGTATGGAACTTTGGAGTTCCATGTCCAGATTGCCATAGACAGTGTGTCATCCTGTTGAACCAACCTAGAGATATGCTTGTTATTGATGCAGATCAAAACAACCCTCCACTTTAGTCCTTGTCTGTGCAGTTGCTGGTCTAAATTTGTGGGAGGCACTGAAGCCTTGTGTGAAAAAAATGAAAACACTGTCATCTGTGTTAGCATGTTTGGAAGATTTGTGTATATTCCCAGAATAAATTGTATAGTATGCCAGCATGCCTAATTGTGAAACTGAATAAGTTTTAAATGCTGAATATTTCCCTGTTTACACAGAATGTTCAAAGAATATGTCAGTGTTTTGATGTATTTCTAATTGCAGGTGTTTGTGAGGGACATTTAAAGTACAAACTGTGAGGAATCCACTGAACAGTAGATGATGCCATTAGAATGTTCCTGGTTACTAGGTGATTATTTGAACAGCTGATTGACAGGAAAAATAACTTTTTCTAACAGCTGACTGTTATTTTTAAAATAAGATAGTTGAGACTGTTAAGCTGTGTAGTTAGAAGTACTGAGCAGTTTGTGTAGAACAGCTGTTGGTGAGGAGTTCCAGTCAGTGGACACCCATGAAAGAGAATGCACCAAAACTGTAAGCCTGCCTTTGCCTTGCTGTTATGCTTTAGATTACATCAGGGACAGTATTCTCTAGTTAGATTATGGAAGTTTAGTTATTCAGATAGAGTTTTTTTCTAGAATGATGGACTTCTATCCTATAGTTTAATTTTACATTTCTGGTGATTGAATTCTGGTGTTTATTGAAAACTATTGATTTACATTCTTGTAATCATTTTACTTATTAAATGTTTTGAATTGCTTTACATTGTGGCTGGAAATAAGTGTTTTTCTTTAGAGATTAGAGAGTGTTTATACCTGTTTGATACCCCCCAGGTCCCCTTGAAGGCCTGCCTCCTCTGGTCATAGCTATCATTTATTTTTATATTTTACATAATTGGACACCCCTTTAGTAGGGCATGAAGACACTTTGACTGATGGCAGCATTACTTTATTATTTTAGGAAAGGGACACAGCTGGAAATCTGTGGCAGGCTTTCCCAGAAGTGTTTGGATGTGTGAGATTTAAATTTACTTGAGTGTGAGTGTGTTAGAGGTCTTAAACTGGGATATATTGCTCTGAAGTGTGTAGTAAGGAGTTACATTAGGGATGGACAGAAGTATACAGTCCAGTCCCAGATTATTGAGAGTGTTCCTGTTGTGCTCTTAGGGGAAAATTGTGAAATATTACTCCTGTTTAAGTGATAGTCTCACATTGGAGTCAGTAGTGAGGATTGAAGCGCCTTAGTTACTGACTCAGGATAGTAAGAGACGTCACATTTATTGTTGGCAGTCCAGTGGGATATTGGTAGAACATCACATTTAATTGGTGCCAGTGGTGTGGGATTTTTAATTGGATTCCAGTAGCCTGTGGGTAGTTGTCATTAAGTTGTGCACTCTTGACAGCCACAAGGTAAACATTCAGAATCTCAATCCACTACAGTTTTATTTACTTTTTTAGTTAAGATAGTCAGGGATAGCAGGAAAGGATGTCAGCAGAAGGTTTTAGCAAGGTGACAAAGATCCTGTTGGCTAAGGAATGTGAAGCCAGAGGAGTGGTGCATGCTAACCTAATCAAGAAAGCAATGATTTTAGCCTTGGTTGCAGCCACAGCTCAGACCCGGTGTTCGGAAGATATCCAGTTTGGTGTTGGTGAGGTGCAGCCTGCTGAGACAGGACAGTCCACATTTTCTTCCGAGGATCTGAAAATCTGTCTGAAGTTAAGGAGATTGGAACTGGAGGCTGAGGAGAAGTGGTGCCAATGTGAACTGGAGGCCAAATGTCTAGAGACTGAGGAGACATTATGCCTGGAAGCCCAATGACGGGAGGCTGAGAAAAGGGAGAAGCAGCGTCAAAATGAACTAGAGGCCAGACATTTAGAAGCCGAGGACAATGAGAGACAGTGCTGGCCTGAAGTGGAGTTTCTTACCCTTTGAGAGGGTCGTGGAGGTAATGGGGAAGGGAATAACTGAACCCCAGAAGCTGTAAAGGTCAGTAAACATTTTCCTCAGTACAATGATGGGGATGACTATGATATTTTTATTCATATATTTGAGAGGGTATGTAGACAATATGATGATGACTGTGAGCTCTGGGTTCGACTCCTGACTCTCTTACTCCATGGTTAAACTGTTCAGGCCATGTCAAAACTGCCTGATGTACATTGTTTGAATTATGTTAAAGTTAGGAACTGTCTTCTAGATTGTTTTAATCTAAATCCTGAAGGTTATAAAAAAAGTTTCATTAACATAGACGCAAGGCAGATGAAAGTGTAAGTGATTATATTGCTGACTGGAGTACTTACTTTCATAGATGGGTGAGTTGGTGTCAGGTCACTAGTTTTGAGGGCCTGGCAGACCTTCTGGTGAGGGAACAAGCCCTCAGTACTTTGCCTGATGACATGAGAGTCTGGTTAGCAGACTGTGAGTGCAACTCTACAAAGGAGTTAGGAAGGAAAGGGGATTTCTAAATGGCAAGCAGAGCACCACTGCATAGGAGAGGGACACCCAGTGATGTACATGGACATAAAGGAATGCATGGGGGGCAGTCTAAACCACTCCAACAGAGTACACCAGTAACAGGGGACATTACTAATCCAAGTGCACAGTTAGGAATTAGATGTTTCAAGTGTAACCAGAGAGGACACATAGCAGCCAGATGTCCATCAAGGCAAGGTGAGAAACAACGTGAGAGAGCCAGCAAGTGGTGATGACAAACTGCCAGTGATAAGTTGTTTAGAATTAACTGGGATGCCAAATTATCCCCAACATATGGATACAATCTTAGTAAATCATAAACAGGTAACTGCTAAGAGGGACACAGCTTCTGATATAACCATTGCAAGGCTTGAAGTTGTTAGAGAAGAGCAGTACTTGCTTGGGCAGTCCACTCCAGTTAGAGTGTTGGGAGGGACCCCATTCCAAATACCTTTGGCTAGGGTTCTTGACAGGCAGGGTGGAAGAGGAAGCAAGTAAGTAAGTGTGTTTGAGGATATTCCTGCAGATGTCCTGATAGGGAATGACTTTGATGATGCAGTACCTTGTGAACATGCAGTGACATGCAGTGAGGCTTGGAGAAAGGCATGTAGGTCTGCTAGTCTGTGAGAGATCCAGAAAGATCTCATACCTGAAGCTGGGACTGGCATGGTGGCTGTTTCAGAGATGGTTCTATCTGGTAGCAGTAAGTCTGAATGTGAGCCACAGCTGCTGGTGGGTACTGATGCTCCCTTGGACACAGTGACTGTGAGGATGGAGGTGAGTGCTGGTACCCAGAGTGACAGTGAGGCACAACTGTCAGAAGTTACTAGGCTTCCTATGGAAGGGGAACTTGCATTTGAGAATATTCCTGCAGATGTCCTGATAGAGAATGACTAAGATGATGCAGTGCCTTGTGTGCAGACAGTAACATGTAGGTCCGGTCGCCTGGGGGAGACCCAGACAGATCTCATACCTGAAGCTAGGACTAGTGTGGTGGCTATTTCAGAGAAGGAGCTATCTTGTAGCAGTAAGTCTGAATGTGAGCCACAGCTGCTGGGAGGTTCTGATATTCCCTTGGACACAGTGACTACAAGGATGGAGGTGAGTGATAGTACTCAGAGTGACAGTGAGGTACAGCTGTTGGAAGATACTAGGCTTTGTATGGAAGGGGAGCTTGGGAGGGTCGCAAATGTACAGTTGAGTCAAGCTCAACTTATGGGCCCTACAGTACAAAGCTTGGAGGAGATAGTTAAGGAAGCACCTGAGGCTCAAGAATAGTGGAGTCTGTATATGGGACCAAATGTTTGTTGTATAAAAACTGAACAACTAAGGAAGGGCTGGAAGGTGAGGTAGCATGGAAGTTGGTACAGCCTAGATCCTACTGTCTGCCACTTCTAGCTATAGTTAATGATATTCCTTGGAAAGGGGATATTAAGGCAGAGAAGGAAGGTTTGTTATATAGAAAGTGGACTCCTAAGGGAAGACTGGAAGGTGAGGTAGTGTGGCAGTTGGCAGGCCCTAGAGCCTACCATCTGCCACACTAGCTAAAGTTCCTAATATTCCTTTTGCAGCTGATCTTGATGAAGAAAATATGGCAATTGCTTTGATAGGAATATTCAGCAGAGTAGGTTTCCCACTGGAAATATTGACTGACCAAGGTACCAGCTTCATGTCAGATCTGCTGACTTGTCTGTGGAAGTGTTGTGGGGTGAAACAT
The DNA here is from genome assembly GCF_019279795.1 of Protopterus annectens. NCBI lineage: Eukaryota > Metazoa > Chordata > Ceratodontiformes > Protopteridae > Protopterus > Protopterus annectens. The sequence continues at coordinate 439,079,764 of NC_056726.1, forward strand.
CTAAAGACCTCCCCCTACCATCCTCAGACTAATAGTCTTGTGGAAAGGTTAAACTATACATTGAAGACTATACTATGGGCATTTGCAGACCAACATGTTAGGGAGGTCTTGGATAGATTAAGTAAGACAGGATTTACCATTAAACCCAGTAAGTGTCAAGTCAGTATGGCAGAGGTCACTTACTTAGGACACAGAGTGGAAAGTGGTAAAATTAGGCCAGACCCTGACAAGGTGGAAAGCTATTCAAGAGTGGGCAGTTCCTGTTACTAAGAAACAAGCGAGAGCATTTTAGGGACAGCAGGATAATTTAGGAAATTTGTGGCCAGTTATAGTACCTTAGCTGTACCTCTTATGGACCTAACTAGGAAGAATAAGAATAAACCAGATAATGTAGTGTGGACAGCAGATTGTGAACAGGCATTCCATAAACTTAAAGTGATTTTGGGAGGTCCGCCTGTGTTCGCCAGTCCAGATTAAAATAAAGAATTTGATAGCAACAAAAAAATAAAAAATAAGTGATAAATCCAAATACAACGACCAAAGGAAAGATCCAACACTGATTTATTAGCAGTTTCCCTAGCGCCTCGGCTCACGCCTTCAAGGAGAATCTAAGAATTTATTGTACAAGTAGATGCTTCAAATTATGGGGTCAGGGCTATGCTCAGCCAAGTTTCCTCAGAAGGAGAACATCACAGTGGGGTTAATAATGCCAGTGCAGATGGATTGTCCAGGAGAGGAGTAGGTTAATATTCCTAGGTAGATCAGTTTTTCTCAAGCGTCAGTTTTCAAGGGTCACTTGAAAATTGTGCTTGAGTCATAAGGGGGATGTTGAAGAAAATGAAAACACCGTCATCTGTGTTAGCATGTCTGGCAAGAGATTTGTATATATTCTCAGATTAACTTGGATGCTAGCATGTCTAATTGTGAAAATGTAAATAAGTTTTTTAAATGTTAAGTATTTCCTTGTTTAAACATAATGTTTAAAGAACCTGTCAGTGTTTGATACATTTCTGCTTGCACATGTTTGTGAGGGACTTTCTAAAGTACAAACAGTGGAGAATCAGCTGAACAGTAGGTGATATCATTAGAATGTTCCTGGTTGCTAGATGATGTTTTTGAACAGTTGATTGACAGGAAAAAGAACTTTTTCAAACAGCTGACTGTTAGTTTTAAAATAAGACAGTTGAGACTGTTAAGATGTATAGTTAGTCAAGTGCTGAGCAGTTTGTGAAGTTGCAGTCAGTTACAGTGCTGTGCAGCATCCGGCCAATATTCCACCGGATTGCCAGCAATAAATGTGACACCCCTTACTGTCCTGGGTCAGTAACCAAGGAGCTTCAATCCTCACTACTGACTCCAGTGTGAGACTGTCACTTAAACAGGAGTAATATTTCATAATTTTCCCCTAAGAGCACAACAGGAACATGCTCCATAATCTGGGACTGGACTGTATATTTCTGTCCACCCCTAATGTAACTCCTTATTACACACGTCAGAGCAATGTGTCCAAGTTTAAGACCTCTGATACACTCACAGTCAAAGTAAATTTAAATCTTACACATCTAAACACTTCTGGGAATGCCTGACACAGATTTCCAGCTGTGTCCCTTTTTCTAAAATAATACAGTAATGCCGCCACCAATCAGAGTGTGTTCATGCCCTTCTAAAGGGGTGTCCAGTTATGAAAATTAAATATCAAAATAAATGATAGCTATGACCAGAGCAGCCAGGCCTTCAAGGGGACCTGGGGAGTATCAAACGGGTATAAACACTCACTAATCTATAAAGAAAAACACTAATTTTCAGCCACAAAATAAAGTAATGAAAAACATGTAATAATAAGTAAAATGACTACAAGAATGTAAATCAATAGTTTTCAATAAACACCAGAATTCAATCACCAGAAATGTAAAATTAAACTGTAGGATAGAAGTCCATCATTCTAAAAAAACTCTATCTGAATAACTAAACTTTCCTAATGTTGTTGCGTCTTTCGGCTTTTCCCGGTTAGGGGTCGCCACAGCGGAACTCCAGTCTGCTAATGATTGACAGTAGATTTTTACATGCCGAGTTGTCAGCTCTGACGCACAACCTTCAACGAAGGTACGCCCATTCACGCATGTTTCCACACAGAAGACGCTCTAGCTGAGTATCGAACAGGACAACGTCTTACTGTGAGGTGACAACGCTACCGCAGCACCACCACCGCAGTGAACTAAACTTTCCTAATCTAATTAGATAATAATGTCTCTGATCTAATCAAAAGCATAACAGCAAGGCAAAGACAGGTTTACAATTGTTGGTGAGTTCTCTTTCATGGGTGTCAACTGACTGAAACTCTTCACTAACAGCTGCTCTTCACAAACTGCTCAACATTTGACTAACTGCTCAGCTTAACAGTCTGAACTGTCTTATTTTAAAAATAACAGTCAACTGTTTGAAAAAGTTATTTTTCCTGTCATTCAGCTGTTTAAATAATCACCTAGCAACCAGGAACATTCTAATGACATCACCTACTATTCAGCTGATTCTCCACAGTTTGTACTTTAGAAAGTCCCTCACAGACATGTGCAATTAGAAATATATCAAAACACTGACAGATTCTGTGAACTTTTTGTGTAAACATGGAAATATTTAACATAAAACTGATTTACATTTTCACATTTAGGCATGGTGGCATACAAGTTAATCTGAGAATATACACAAATCTCCTGCCAGACATGCAAACACAGATGACAGTTTTTTTCATTTTCTTGACACCTTGCACTGTAATCGTACTTTCTGTGGCTTTAAGCCATATTTCAGTAACTGCACAGATGTCTATTTCCCAGGGTTAGTCAAGCTTGGATGGAGTGGAGCTTCTTGTTTAGACTCCTGGTATTGAGCAGTAATACTTTTAGATTGCCTTGCATAGATATTGCAATGTTGGAATGTTTGTCAGTTTGACATTGCATAAAAAGGCTCTATCTGGGAAGGACAATGTTTTAGCCCACATTCAAAAGCCTTTGTCATTAATGCTTGGAAGGATAATGAAGGGGTAGATGTAACTAAGTTTTGTACTAATGTGTATAATGTTTTGAAGTTAATTTCATGTTAAATTGTGAAGTAGTGTTGCGCAGTAGGCAGAGATATTTTAAATGTGAGTTGGGGGAATACTATTGGTGACTGCTGTTTATCCTAATGATGTTAAAGTGAAGTACTTTTTCTCGACCGTAATGTATCTAGGGTTTGTACTGTAACAAGATAAAGGCTAGGAATAAGCAGTATAATGTTGTGATCTTGGGCTGCTGGGTCGATATGGAATTATGCTAACCATATATGTATAGTAAACTATGGTGATATCCCCTGGTGTTTCACAGGTAGAGGCATAGACTACAGGTAGAGGCATAGACTACTGTTCTTGGTTTGTGCAGTAGACAAAAGAAATGTTCTTTGTTCTGTTCAAACAGACTAAGAAAAAACAAACATGTAATACAATCGTTTCTGTGCATTTGAGAAGTGATATCATGCATTTTTGCACTGTTGGCCATTTTTCTTTCTTTCTCTCTGACTTTCTCTCCACCAACAAAGCCCTGCAGCTGGAGACACTCTGTCAACAGGTGTAAGCAATTACTCAGGAAATGACTGATCCATGAACTCTGAGGCATTTGCATAAGAAACCATATAATTAGTAGTTAGAGGGGAATTGATGAGCAGCGTGTGACTCACTCAATGCAATACTTTTACAAGTAGATGCAGTCTTAGCACTTCAGTGTAAAACTCAGCAGTGCACATACTGATTTTTGCATTTGTGCATAAGGAATGCACTTTATCTTAAGGCTAAAATTCAGTTAACTGGCAATATGCAAGTTGTTTTTTCACATCGGGGAGGAAAAAAGAGATGGAACAAGAATGGATGGTACATGTGCAAGAGGGAACACAGGATGTTATGTGATCCTATCTCGCCTACATTCTGACTGATGGGTTCGGAGCCGATCCCTCGGCTCCGACTCGGCACGCTTATGCCAAAGAGCGAAGTCTCTTATTGGCTGAGCTTACTATATCCCAGGATGCACCACTACCAGTCCCCCAGATCTCGTTTGCCGCTAACAAGCGAAGACGTGGTCTCGAGCTTGGCTGAGCTAAGTAGTGTTTTTCACTTACTTTCCTGTCAGGAATTTCTTTAAAATTCAACAAAAAGCTGTTTTAACAGCTATCTAGTGGTTTTTGTGTATGAATGAGTATTTTCCTTGGTAAAATATTGTGTAGTGACTGTGTTTTGACAGACTAGAGGTCCCATCGGAGTTGAAGGGCCTTTCCCTGTCAGTTCGTTGTTTGACTAATTCCCTATTATTTTTAGGGGTCTTGGACGTTACTTCTTTTTGGATATTGTGTTTAGTCCTTGTTTAAAAAGAAAAAGAAAACAAAAGAAGTAGAGGAGAGAGGAAAGAAAATTCTTTAATGTTAGTCAGTGTGTTTTTTGTGTTTCTTCTTGGCTAGTTCACTGTATTTGGATTGTCATAATGTCACAGGCTCCTAGGCCTTCAGGATTTAAGAAGTGCACTAAGTGCAGTTTTAAGATGTCGATCACAGACGACCACTCTCTCTGTGTGTATTGTTTGGGCGCCAAACATTTGCAGGAGTCCTGCAGCATGTGTCACGCGTTTTCCTCGAGGGTCCTCCAAGAGAGGAAAAATAAACTTATTTTGAAAGGCCTTATAAAACCCTCTTTTGAAGAAGCATTAGCATCCTCTCCTTCTCCTGCTAAAAAGAAAGGGCGGCTCCGACCAGTCCGTCGGACCCGACCGCCAAAAGACATAGGCAGGCTTCTCCTTCGGCTCCACGGACTTCGGAGCCGAGGGTGGAACGGTCTGCCTCGATGCCTCCAGTCTCGACTCCTCTGGATTCGGAGCCGACGGCTGGAGCATCGAGAGGCGGGTCACCTTCATCGGCTCCACTGATCTCGGGGCCGATGAAGGTTGTCCGCTCAGACACTTCCTCCTCGAAGTCCTCTTCGGCACCGATGGAAATTGGTTTGGACACTCCTTCGGCGCCGATAGTTATCGAGTCTCCTCGGAGCCGGTCCCCTAGTCCCTTGGAGCCGTTGGGGAGACCTACTCGGACCCGTTCGGTCTCTTCCAGGTCATCGAGGATGTCAGATTCGGACATAGACAGGGTGCTCCAAAGACTGTTCCAGTCCCCAGTCTTTCAAAAATTTGTTTCGGCTCCGACCCAATTGGCTTCGGAGCCGATAGCCCACTCCATTGCCATTCCTCCTCCGACCGCTTCGGCTCCGTCGGAGCAGGTGCTGATGGAGCCAGTAGAGATCCTAGGGTCGGCTCCGACCCTTACTCCAACCCCGGCCTTCGGGTCCGAGTTTAGCACGGGGACTTCCTCGGCCGGACCCGGGGGTGACGTTTCGGGACCAATGCTGTCGGTTCCGAGCCTCCCTCTCGGTGCTTTGGCCGCAGGAGTTCCGTCTGCTATCATGGCTCCGGGAACCAGACACTCCCAGGATTCTGGGGGTCCGGCTTTCAGAGCTATGAGGAGTGCCTTGGCCAAGTCTTCTTCGGCCATCTCTACGGCTTTACTGGCACCTTCCCTGGGCATGGAGACTGGGTCTTTGGCAGTTCCCCTGTCTCTAGGCAGCGGAGCCCCGGGGCCTGAGGTTACCCCCACTGGGGGTTCCCCTCCTCCTGAGGGTTCTTCGGAGTTGTCTTCGGAGGAGCCCCCAAGGAAGAGATCGTGCAAGAGGAAGCAGGTGGACTCCCCCGACGAGTCTCTTACATCGGACACTGATCTTGATGATGCGGAGGGGTCCCCAAAGTCGTCCTCAGATGATGTCTCATTTGCAGACATTCTAGAGATCCTTAAGCAACGAGGCGGCTGGAATTCCAAACCCCCCTCCGCTGATGAGTCAGTGTTTCTCAAGGCCTTCGGGGCTCAGCCCTCCGCCTCCTGGGTGTCTCCGCCCTTCGACGAGCTTCTGGATTTGGTTTGTTGAAGGGCGTGGGAACATCCAGATACTGTGGAACCAGTGCCTTCTCGCCCTAACAAATTTTTGTCTGCCCCACCCGAGAAGGAGTTCTTAACGAAAGGCGTGGCTGTAGATGCCATGGTGGTGGCATCTGCTACCCAACAGGACGTGGCAGAGGCTTCAACGTCCGTCCATCCTCCTAATAAGGAGTCTAGGAGCATGGACCGGTACGGGAAGCGCACCCTGACTTCAGCGGCCTTTACTCTGAGGTCCCTGAATTATTTGGCACATTTCACCAGACTACAGAGGGATCTGGTCAAGGAGCTGTCAGACTCCCTCTCAGGTAACCTACCTGAGCAGCTAGCCCAGTCGGTTAGCTCTCAGTTGGCTATCCTTACCTCGATTTCTAACTCGTCCATGAGGCTCATTTCATATGCGGCCGAAGGGCGGCAGAGCGGCAGGCACAGGCGTGGCTCTACGGAGACAAGCCTGGCTCCGTTGTGTCATTTCGCGAGGCCTTCAAGTCTTCCTTTGCCGGCTCCCTTTGATGGGTCCTCTTTGTTTGGACCCAAGGTAAAAGACACTCTTACCGCTGTGAGCAAGAGGGAAAGACTTTATCTGCCGTAGAGCACGTTATTCCACTCCCTTCGGCCTTATCCCAAGGCTAAAGAGGAGGGAAGATGTGGTTCCGCAAATCACAGAAGTTCTTTCCTCAACAGCAGGAAGATTCCCTTCCAGAGGCAGAGGACGGAAATTTTTCTGGGAGACGCCGTCCCAGAGGCGGCAGAGGGCCCCGCAACACTGGAGACCGCGAGTCCTTTCGTGGCTCTTCAGCCTCCCACACTTCATGAGGGATTGCCCGGCTGTGCTGCTCCGGAGCCAGTCGGGTGCCGTTTTGCCAAGCACCTAAAAGCCTGGCAGTCTATTACTCAGGACAGATGGGTGCTTCGGATTATTGCCGGAGGTTACACCATTCCCTTCACACACTCACCCCCACCGTCCAAAAATCCCGGACCCATCACCCAGTCAAAGGGAAATTGCAGCCGTAGAAGCTTCAAAGCTGCTAGAAAAAGGAGTCATCCAACCGGTCCCCACAGACCAGATCGGATCCGGAATTACTCAAGGTTCTTTTAGTGCCAAAAGACAGGGGACCTGAGACCCATTTTGGATCTCAGCAAACTAAACCAGTCCGTCATGAAGTCCAAATTCCGAATGGTCACTTTACAATCCATTCTCCCATTGCTGGAGAAGGATGTTTGGATGTGCTCCATAGATCTCAAGGACGCCTATTATCACATACCGATACATCAGGCGTCCAGGAGGTATCTGCGCTTCAGCCTGGGAGACAGTCATTTCCAATTTTGTGCACTGCCCTTTGGTCTCACCACAGGCCCCCAGGGTGTTCACCAAGTGTTTGGCAGTAGTGACTGCTCACCTGAGGAGTCTCGGATTCCAAGTGTTTCCCTATCTGGATGACTGGCTCCTGACTGCCACCACCAGGCATCTACTACTAGAGAACCTACAAGCCACCATCTCCCTGGGTACTTCCCTGGGAATTACATTCAACTGGTCAAAGTCTGTCTTGCTGCCCTCTCAGCGCATAAGATTCATAGGAGCAGAGATAGACTCAAAATTGATGCGTATCTTCCTTCCTACCGAAAGGATACAAACATTACAAGGTCAAGTCCGAGCCCTGCTTCTAAGATCCAAAGCCCCAGCCAGGTTGGTCCTGCAACTTTTAGGTTCAATGTCTGCCACGGTTCTTCTAGTTCCTCTGGCACAATTGCACATGAGGATTCTTCAGTGGCTGTTATCGACACAATGGTCTTTTCAAGATCTCCCCCTCAATCATCACATACTGATTACAGAAACGTGCAAACGGGACCTCCGCTGGTGGCTTCAGCCATCCAATCTGAATCAGGGAAGACCTTTTGTTATACCCCCTCCGGTAGCCACCTTGACAACGGATGCCTCCCAGACGGGGTGGGGGGGGCATTGTCTGGGCAGGTCAGTTCAGGGTTCTTGGCTTCCAAACAAAACATTTCTCCATATCAATGTGTTGGAGATGAGGGCTGTACTTCTGTCCCTACAAGCCCTCCACAAGTTTCTCCCTCAAGGCATTATCGCTATCCACACAGACAACATGTCGGTGGTCTGGTATCTAAACAAACAAGGAGGGACCAGATCTTACCCCCTTTGCAGAGAGGCCATGAGGGTGTGGGAATGGGCAGTAGCTACCAACCGCTTCCTGGTAGCGACCCACATTCCAGGAAAATCCAATGTATTGGCAGACAGACTAAGCAGGTCTATTCTCTCTCCACACGAGTGGTCCCTGAATGAAACAGTAGCAGCTCAGGTTTTCAAAAGATGGGGGACCCCGTGCTGCGACCTGTTTGCAACACCGCAAAACACGAAGTGCAGGAGGTTCTTTTCCTTGACCCCGCGTCAAGGGGAGGCAGCTACGGATGCTCTAGTCCAACCTTGGCCAACAGGACTACTTTATGCTTTCCCTCCGGTTCCACTCCTTCCCAAAGTCATCCAGAAAGCTTCCCAATTGGGGTCCACAATGATTCTAATTGCTCTGTACTGGCCTCGTCAGGTATGGTTTCCCTACCTAAAGAAATATGCTCTGGACGGTCCTTGGTTTTTGGATCTAACTCCGGACCTTCTGATTCATCAGTCGGGACAACAGCACCAGTCCCTTCACACTTTGAAATTGACAGCTTGGCTCCTCCACTTCCGACTTTAGTCAGAAATCACACCTTGGACCCGGAAGTTATTCACATTTTATCTTCAGCCCACAAACCCACCACTAAGAAATTGTATCACAGTAAGTGGAAGAGGTTTGCTTTCTGGGCTCAACTCAGAGGCTTAGACCCTATTTCTGCCCCGATACCAGAGGTCTTGAAATTTTTAACATCCTTGTTTAATCAAGGATCTTCAGTCTCTACTATTAAAGTCCAACTAGCAGCTATCTCCAAATTTCATGAATCCATAGACCCACCGTTGATGAGCAGCAGATTATGTAAAACTTTCATGAAAGGTGCTGTGCTTTTAAGACCCCCAGTTTTTCATCCTGCGCCTCCGTGGGATCTTGATTTGGTACTTCGTGCCCTAACATCTTCCCCTTTTGAACCAGCTGCTACATGTGAATTGAAATATCTGTCTTGGAAAACTGCCTTCTTAGTTGCAATTACCTCTGCAAGAAGAGTTTCAGAACTTCAAGCCCTATCTATCAAACCACCGTACTTGATTTTTCACCATGATAGAGTATCACTTAGGCCTAATCCATCTTTTCTTCCAAAAGTTTGTTCTAATCTCTGTCTCCAACAATCTCTAGAGCTACCAGTTTTCTTTCCAAAATTTTCAAACAAAGCAGAATACACCTTGCATAAATTGGATGTTCACAGGCAATTGCGCTTCTATCTAGACAGGACTCAACAAATTCGAAAAACAGACCAATTGTTTGTGTCCTTTTCAGATAATAAAATGGGAAAAACCATCACTAAAGCTACTATTGCCAAATGGATTAGAGATTGCATTACTCAGGTTTATTCCTCTTCAAATAAGCAACTTACAACATCCGTCAAAGCTCACTCTACTAGAGCTATGGCTACCTCTGTTGCATTCCATTCCAAGCTCGCTATTTCTGAGATTTGTGCTGCGGCTACTTGGTCCAACCCGCACACTTTCATTTCCCACTATAAATTGGATGTAGCATCTAAAGGGCGAGCATCATTTGGTTCCACGGTACTCAGGAGTGTTTTCCAGTGAGCCACCCAGGATTCAGGTGCTAGGGACGCTGTCCCATCAGTCAGAATGTAGGCGAGATAGGATCACATAACATCTTTTAGTTATGTACTCACCATAACTTCAGATGTTTGGGATCCATCTCGCCTACATTCCTAATACCCACCCTCCTTCCCCCTGCCTTGGAGATCAGAAGAAATTGAACGGTTTGAGTTCTACTGTTTTTATCTTGTATCATCTGTCAATGTTATATAAGCAGTGCATGCATGTGTGCATGTATGCGGACAAACTAGATCTGGGGGACTGGTAGTGGTGCATCCTGGGATATAGTAAGCTCAGCCAATAAGAGACTTCGCTCTTTGGCATAAGCGTGCCGAGTCGGAGCCAAGGGATCGGCTCCGAACCCATCAGTCAGAATGTAGGCGAGATGGATCCCAAACATCTGAAGTTATGGTGAGTACATAACTAAAAGTTTAACATGCCTGTGGGTATAGCTCTCTATGTGAATCATTTGTACTACATGAAGGGGTAATTTCTCTTTTTGGAAAGTGTTTATAGTTTTATGTGTTTGCTGTGAGTTTTAAAGATGTTGAGTAGTTAAAAATGAAAATGTGAATTATTTTTTATTTCTTGATTGTTTTGTGGAAGTGAAAAATCTGGGAAATATGACCTGGGCTTAAAAAGAGCTGAGAAGCTGAAGCTACATTTAAGATCAACCATTGTATGCATGAAAGTTGCAAGTTGGAAACATATATTTCAAAAAACTGTCATGTAAACTTTTAAAAAGTAATAGCCTCTTATCAGAATGATTACCTTATCAATTATATCATGAAATTTAAATGGAAGTGTTATTGTGGATATAATGTAGAGAGTATTGAATTATATCAGGATTTGTTTGGTGAAAATAGCAGTGTTACAGGGAACACACTTGGACAGATATGAGCACGTGAATTTGGCAGGGAGGATTTTAGAATGGATATTCTGCACAGTATCAAGGACAAAGGAAAAGGTAGTAATACTGATTGAAAGAGGGGCTGTGATAGGGATGTAGAAAGAGAAGAGGGACAGTAATGATAGATTTCTTGCAATAAGTAGTTATTGGCAGGGAAAGTTGACTACACTGTCATGTATTTATACTTCACCTAATACAGCTATTATGGAGCTTAAAAGAATTATGGGAAAGGTAATTAACTTTCATCGGGGAATATTATTCATGGGTGGTGACTAGAACCTGCTTTACAATAGTGTGGATGTATTGGGGCAGAGAACAGAAAACATAAAAAAGAGGGGCGATTTCTGAAGAAATATTTCAGAATATTTGGAATGGAAGATGCAAACTTACTAGCAGGAACTCAGAGACAGAATTTACATATTGTTCCCTAAAATAAAATAACTGGGTTAGACGGGTCTATTATTAGAAGACTGAATGTTTAGGTGATCAAACACCTAAACATTGATCTTCTAATATCGAAAAAAACAGCGAATGGCCAATTTAATGTAGGGAAAGATTTCCCTACTGTTGAGCAATCTCAGAGTTGGTATATTTAGTTAGGGGAGATGTGGGGGGCACAGCCCTCCACTTAATTTAGATGTAAATTAATGTTTTTTGTGTTATGGCCGAGGGACGTGTTTCCCTGGCACATTTGACATTGTGCGGTTTGATATTAGAAGATCGATGTTTAAGTGTTCGATCACCTAAACATTCGGTCTTCTAATATAGACCCAGGTTAGACTGGGTAAGATTTACAGTTCACATGAGCATTGATATTTCATTTGAAGTACTGTCAGTAACTGTTTCAGAACATACACCAGAAATACTAAGCTAAAGGAGCAGAGCAAACAAGTACAATGAGACAGTGGCACTTTTTTTTACTATTAATTAAGAAGAGAAGAATTTAAGAAATAGGTAGTGGAAATAATTCAAGAGTTACTAGAGAAAAAAATAAAAATAAAAAAGAACTATTAGAGGAGATACAAATTTCTTCAGAAAGGATAACCTGGAAGTGGAATAAAATGAAATGTAAAAATATAGTGTAAAAAAGAGAAAGGAAGAAGATGAAGTAATCTGAATTATGTAGAGGGATTAGGAAAAGTTAAAGGTATTGCAGATGAAGGGGACTTGTATAGAATAAGAACAGGAAAAATTGCTGATTTGGTTAAGGGAAAGTAAAGGAGTATTTTGATAATATGCATGTTTAGGTGGGTTGCAATTGTTTTTTATAACAACTCCTGTGCACAGAAACTAGTAGCACAAAGACTTAAGCAACAGAAAATAGAAAGGGGTTTTGTCAAACTTGGGGGGGGGGGGTCATATGACATAAATAGCTAGAGACCCTATAGAGATATTATAAAAAGTCTATGAAAATGTGTAGAAAGCAGAGGAACAGGGAACCAAGGAAAGGCACAAATTAAAATACTTGTGGAAGTCTTAACTTGGATAAAGATGAAACTCAAGAATTAATGGCTAAAATGGGAGGGGATGAGAAAATGATGTATAATCAATCAGCAGGGAAGTTTCCAGGAAAATATGGTATTCCTGTGGGAGTTTGTAAGTTAGTAGGGAAGAAAGTGATAAAAATATGAAAAGTTTTGTTTCATAATATTTTAAGAGGGCCAATACCAACATCTCGGAAGAAAACTGTGGTGACTGTACTACCCAAAGAAGGTAAAGACGTGTGGCTCTGAGGGATTGGGATTTCTTTAAGTGTAGCATGTCCAACAGCTCTGGGTTTGACATGGCCTTGTATGTTAAGCAAAGATCGCCTCTGAGTAGACGATATGCGACAGAGTATAGCTGGAGTTTTTTAAGGCGGTCAGCGTAGGCATCTGCTTTAGGCCTGTGATTCTTTTAGTGAGGTATTTCTGTGGCCTTTCCAGTTGTTGCAGATGTCTTGAGAGGTACATACCAAACGGGGCATTGTATTCTATAATGGGTCTAATGAGGGATGAGTACAGTGGGACAATGACCTCCTTTTTTCCGGATGAAAAGCCCTTAGTGATGAGGTGTGCCACTGTTGTTAGTGTTTTTCTCCCCCCCCCCCCTTTGGGGTAGTGGTTAGGCCTGTCTCTTTTAGTATTGTTTTATATATGTATGTATATATATATATATACATATATAATTTTTGTGTTAAGTTTTTTGTTATTTATAACTGTTGTAGTTGTAGCGGTATAGTATTGTTAGTTCTAGTGCGTGTGTGTCTGTGTTTTGTGTTTTAAGCACTAGTTTAACTTCCCCCTTGGTATCTGTTCTATCATGTCTAAGGATACCAAGGTTTCAGGTTTCAAGAAGTGTGACTCGTGCTGTCAGAAGATGTCTCTGACAGACGGTCACACTTCTTGTGTTTATTGTTTGGGCCCCCTACACCTGCAGGACTCTTGTTCGGTCTGTCATGCTTTCAGTCCGAGAGTCCTGCAGGAGCATAGGAATAAACTCATTTTGAGAGGCTTGTTAAAGCCTGAAGAATCCCCAGCTAAGCCTTCGTCAGGGTAATCCTTAAAGCCCGCCAAACCGTCGGCTCCCTGTTCGGAGCCGACGCCGAGCGGTGCTTCTGCCTCCTCGTTGGTTCCGGCCGGAACCGACACTTCAAGACCTCAGTCGGCTCCGACTTTATCGGAGCCTTCTCTGAGCCAAAAGCATTCGAGATCCCCCTCCTTAGAGTCCATTCGCTTGGCTCCCAGGTCCCCATTACTACAATCGGAATGGAGCCATAGATCCCATTCCTCTCGGTCCTCCAGGCTATCTGACCATGACTTAGAGAGGGTGGGCAGTAGGCTCCTTAAGTCACAGGCACTGGCCAAAATATTGACTAGCCCTTCTCAACAGACTGTGGCTATCCCTGTTCCTTCAACAGTTCCTCCTCCGACTGTACTACCATGTTCAGAGCCGGAGCTTGTTGGGGCTTGAATCGTCGAAATGTAGGAGCCAATGCCCCACCCTTCAGCTCCTTCGCTGGCTCCGATCTCTTCATTTGTTCCGTTCTTGGAGGGATCCGGGCGCTGAGACTCCATCATCGGCTCCGAGGGGGCGAGTGGCATTGGACCCTTGTCCGACCCCATTCTCCCTCTTGGGGCCTCTGCGCAGGTGAGCTCAGCCCCGACATCGGCCTCAGAGCCATCCCTCTAGGTGCCGGGAGGGGTTCACGTCTCTTCGGAGTGGGGACCCTCTTCTCTGCCTGATAGGGGCGCTTTTGAGGTCACGAGGAGCGTGCTGACTCCGGTGTCGGCTCCATGATCGACCCCTTCAGCTCCTCCCCCTATGGTGTCTGTGTCGGTCTCTGTCCACCCTCCTGACCCCCAAGCGTGGAGAACAAGTGCTCCAGGTAGCCCCATTGGGTGTATCTTCCTCTTCTGAGGCCTCCCCTGATCTCTCAGAGGAGCCCCCTTGGAAGAGAAAATGTAAGAGGAGGCATGTTGACTCCCCCAAGTCAGTCACCTCTGACACCGACTTGGAGGATTCGGAAGGGTCCCCATGGTCCCCCTCTGAGGATGTCTCCTTTTCAGACATCCTTGAGATCCTTAAGCAGAGGGGGAACTGGACAGCCCTCAACCCTTCCAAGGACGAGTCGGTGTATCTGGACGCGTTTGGTTCTCACCCTTCCACCTCCTGGGTGTCTCCGCCTTTCGACCCACTCATGGAAGTGGTGGCTCGGAAGGCGTGGACGGCCCCAGACACAGTGGAACCAACTCCCCGCAGGCCTACAAAATTCATTACAGCCCTGTCCGACAAACAGTTTCTTACAAAGGGTGTCCCTGTTGATGCCATGGTGGTTGCAGCAGCCACTAAGAAGGAGTTGGCTGACCCTTCAGTGCCTGTCCATCCACCTAACAAAGAATCTAGGACAATGGACAGGTATGGGAAGCGGATGTTCTCTTCAGCGACCTTTTCCATGCGGTTGCTGAACTATCTGTGCCATTTCACCCGCCTTCAGAGAGATCTCCTCAAGGAACTGGGTGATACCCTTCAGGATCCATCTGCTGTGGGGTCTCAGGATAAGATTAGCTCCCAGCTGGCAACCCTTAATTCTATAGTCAACTCCTCCATGCGGCTCATTTCTTATGCAGCCGATGGAGCGAGTAGAGCTGCAGGCACAGGCGTGGCTTTGAGAAGACATGCCTGGATGCGGTTATGTAACTTTGCTGACCCTTTAAGGTGTCCTTCATCAATACCCCCTTCGATGGTTCGGCTTTGTTCGGACCACAGGTGAAGGATACCCTTACCAGGTGTGAGCAGGCAGGTAAGACTCTCTCTGCCGTGGGAGTCCGTTTTTCTACTCCTTCTAGACCATACCCTAAAAGTCAGAAGAGTGGGAAAATTTGGTTTTGCAAACCCCAAGGAGTCGTGCCTGACACACATGGAGTGTTTCCCTCCAGGGGCAGAGGAGGGAACAACAACAAACACCGCCCGAGGGGCAGAGGGAGTCCGCAAAATCAGGGTAGCAGGGAATCTTTTTTGACAAACCTTTTCAGCATCCCTGAGGGGCTGCCCGACTGTCCACTCTCGGAGTCAGTCGGGGGAAGATTGTCACTGTACCCAAAAGCCTGGCGACTCCTCACACAAGACAAATGGGTACAGTCTATCATATCCGAGGGTTACAAAATCCCCTTTGTCCACACCCCTATGCAAACAAACAGGTCCCTTCCAGATGTTCCACCCGGTCAAAGGGAACCAGCAGTACTAGAAATTTCAAAACTGCTAGAAAAAAGAGCAATCCAGCCAGTCCCAGCAGACCAGCAAAGATCCGGGATTTACTCCAAGTTTTTTTTGGCACCAAAGAAAACAGGGGACTGGAGACCCATTTTGGATCTCAGCAGGTTAAACAAATCTGTTCAAAGAACGAAGTTCCGGATGGTCACGCTTCAGTCCATTCTGCCCTTTTTGGGTCCGGACATTTGGATGTGCTCCATAGACCTTCAGAATGAGTACTACCATATCAGAATGAACAGACGCTCCAGGAGGTTTCTCCGCTTCCGGCTGGGAGCCAGTCACTATCAATTCAGAGCCCTGCCCTTTGGTCTCACCACAACCCCCAGGGTGTTCACCAAATGCACGGCAGTGGTTACGGCTCACCTGAGATGGTGAGGATTCCAGGTGTTTCCATATCTAGACGACTGGCTCCTAACTGCGTCCACCAGGCATCAGCTAATCCAAGCCAGGGATTATACCATCCAAACTTGCTCAGAGCTAGGTATCTCCATAAACTTTGAAAAGTCTGCATTGTCACCTTGTCAATCTATAACCTTTATAGGCGCCATATTAAACACAAAAGAACTGTCGGCAAAACTTCCATTAGAAAGAGTATTAGTCATTCGCCGACATGTTCAAACGTTACTACAATGCAAGAGAATCCAGGCCAGATTTGTGCTGAAAACCTTGGGTCTCATGGCAGCAACAATCACATTACTTCCCCTGGCTCGTTTTCACATGTGGATTCTTCAATGGATGCTTTTTACCCAGTGGTCCTTTCAACAGCTTCTGATGTCTCACAACATAATAATTACCCAATCATGCAAAGACCACCTTTCTTGGTGGATGGTCTCCCCTCAGGTTTTTCAGGGCAGACCGTTTGTACTTCCTCCTCCGGTTGCCACGGTGACAACGGATGCCTCCCTGATCGGGTGGGGGGGCATTTTCAGGACAGGACTGTCCAGGGCACTTGGCAACCCCTAGAGTGCCATCTGCACATAAACATTTTGGAGATGAGAGTGGTACTTTTAGCATTGCAAGCTCTGCAGGACTCTCTGCCTACCAGGACTATTGCAGTTCAGATGGTCAATATGTCGGTAGTGTGGTACATCAACAAGCAGGGCGGAACCAGGTCCTTTCCCTTATGTCGAGAAGCACTCAGACTCTGGCAGTGGGTGATCTCCTCTCAACAGTTTCTGATAGCAACACACATCCCTGGGAAGCCCAACGTCATAGCGGACAGGCTAAGCAGAGCAATCCTTATGCCTCACGAGTGGTCTCTCAATCAGTTAGTAGCGGACAAAATTTTCTGCAGATGCAGTCAACCTTGCTGCCACCTTTTTGCAACCCCTCTCAACAGCAAGTGCAGTGACTTCTTCACTCTCTTCCCCCTCCCAGGCTGTCCCCCCAAAGACACTCTAGTTCACGATTGGCCACGGGGTCTGCTCTATGCATTCCCTTCTTTTCCCTTAATTCCAAAACTTATTCAGAAAGCGACCACTTTAGGATCCAGGATGATCCTCATTGCTCCTTACTGGCCTCGACAAATTTGGCTCCCGTTCCTCCATCGTCACCTGCTGGAGCAGCCCTGGAATCTGGACCCAGTGCCATACCTCTTGATCCATCAGTCGGGCGGGCTGCACCAGTCCCTTCACTCTCTCAACCTCACAGCTTGGTTGCTCCACTTCCAACCTTAGCCAGGCTTCCACATGTTTCTCAACCAGTGCATGAAATCATACTTTCTTCGCGCAAACCTTCTACTAGGAAGACATGCTAGTAAGTGGAAATGTTTTTCTTTCTGGGCAGAGGCTAGGAAGATAAACCCCTTTACAGCCCCTGTCCATAATGTTTTGGATTTTTTGGCGGAGCTTTTTCGAGCAGGTTCCTCAGCTGCCACCATTAGGGTCCAATTGGCTGCTATTGCAAATTTTCACGTTAGCCTATCAGAGTCCAGTATCATGTCCCACAAACTTTGTAAGGCTTTTCTTAAAGGGACTATGTTTCTTAGACCCCCGGTTAAAGATCCCCCCCCCCCTCCGTGGGATTTAAACTTGACATTAACTTCATTGATTCTCCCTCCTTTTGACCCTGCAGTTTCTTGTTCCTTAATGTTACTCTCCTGGAAGACTCTCTTCTTAGTAGCCATCACCTCGGCCAGAAGAGTATTGGAACTTCAAGCCCTTTGTGTTCACCCTCCATATCTTACTTTTCACAAAGATAGAGTTTCACTCAGGACTAATCCTTCCTTTTTGCCCAAAATACCCTCAGAAACAAATCTCAATCAGGCTATTGATCTTCCTGTCTTTTTTCCTAATTATTCAAACAGAGCTGAACAAAAGCTACACTATTTGGACATTCACAGGCAGTTACGTTTTTATTTGGATAGGACCAAAACAGTCAAGAAAATCAGATCAACTCTTCCTATCCTATGCTGAGGGGAAGTAGGGCCTGCCAGTTTCTAAGGTAACCTTGTCCAGGTGGCTGCCCTCTATTATTACCTTGATCTACCAACTGAGACATAAAGAACATCCGTCAAAACCAAAAGCTCATTCCACCAGAGCATTGGCTACGTCTGTAGCTTTTCAGGCTAGACTTCCAATGGAATCTATTTGTGCTGCAGCAACATGGGCCACTCCTCATACCTTCATTTCGCATTACAAGTTGGATACAGCCTCCAGAAGTCGAGCTGATTTTGGTTCCACTGTGCTCAAGAGTCTGTTTCGATGAGCCACCCAGGACTAAGGTGCTAGGGACGCTGTCCCATCCAGCAAAAATGAAGGTGAGATAGACAACTTAACATTAAGAAGTTATGTACCTTTTGAGGCCTTCTTCCTGCGGTTGACCTTGTTTTTAGGTTTCGTCCTACTCTTTGTAGCACTGTAGGTAAACCTTTGGTGGGAACTAGTGTGTTTTTTTCTATGGTGTTAGCTTTTCCAAACGAGATCTGGATATCTGACGCCTAGCATTGTGGGATAAGGGGAGGCCTCGAGCCGGTAAATAGCTCTCGAGCGTTAGTAAAAGGCCGAGTCGGAGCTGAGGATCGGCTCCGAACCCTTCCAGCAAGAAAAGACGAGATGAAGACAACTAACATGGAACGTTATGGTAGGTACATAACTTCTTATTCTCTCTTGCATTCATGATGTTGAGAAAGAACCTGCAGAAATTCTAAGAAAGAACTATGAAAAGACAATACCAGATGTTCTTGGATCACCTCCCAGTGATGTCTCCCATCTGGTTTCCATATCAGAAAATTGGTTCTAGCTGAACAAGGTAAGCATCTTCATACTCAGGAAGCTATTCCTGAAGGATTAAGCTTCTGGATCAGTGTAGTCTGATAGCCTACCCCAAATTCTTAAAACTGGGGGCACAGTCCCCTGCTATATCTCTCACTATCCTGTTTATCAGAAGCATCAGACAGGGTAAAGTGTTTGCCCTTTGAAAAGCTTACACAATCTCCTTCCATAATGGCAGCCCCTCTGCTGAATAAATAAATAAAATTATAGACCTATAGCAATCTTGAACACTGTAACCAAAACTCTTGGGAGAAAATCATGCATCAACAGTAGACTATAAGACAACAGTATTCTCAAAACACTGTAAGTACTGCTCTTCTTACAGTTTAGAGTTTTCTACACTGTTAGCCACATTGGTGTTATTAACAATTTACCCTTGGCTGATTTGATATGTAGAAAATTTTAAGTCAAGTGACGACATGCACTGTGCTGCTTTCAGAAGCTGCAAAGGCACCACAAGATTCCATATGGAGTCCCCTACAGTTTTAGGATACACACGAATGCCATACTGGATCACTACAGCAATCTGCATATTGTCGTCAGTGTTAATACTACTGTTGTACTCGTATAAAATGTTAAACTTACAAGTAGACCAGTATGGGCTGGTTTCTGTCGACATATGGAACTACAGTGCTGCATTCCTAAATGTGCCATCCTTTGGATGAGATACTAAACTAAGACCATATATTGCAGTTGACTACTGCTTTTGTTGACAGTATTCTATGCACAAAAACTAAAGTACCTTGTAATTATCTTAGATGCTACATGCCACACAGTCATTTGAAAATTAAATCATCCTAGTAGTAAAGGAATGCAATCAACTGCTAGGCAGCATTTCCATGAATGTTTTTTCTCACATATGTCTCTAAAACCAGATTTATGATCTCTCATTTGCATTCCAGATTATTTTAAGGATGCATTTTATATACTCGTCTTCCACTCATTTTCACTTGCAAAGCTGGAAAAAAGCTACCAAAAATTCAGAAAGTTTACACCTGGTATAACTCCTGGAATGTATCACATACCAACAGACACTTTGGAATTGCCAACCTGTGAGCCACATGACTTTTGGATGGGAAGGAAACTGGAGTATCTAGAGAAAACCCATGCAAACTCAGGGAAGACATGCAAAGTTCACACAGAAGGCATCCCAGTTGAGAAATGAACCAGGAAGTCTCTTGCTGTAAGGAGACAGTGCCAAGTACCACTTCACTCTGCTCACATTTTCATAAAATCAATGAGGTTAAAACTCATTTGCTGACACCCTTTCAGGAATTATGTAGGCCATGTATAAAACCAGTTCCCCTTACTGATTTAACATTCTACTGTACATTCTAAACATCTTACACTATTACTATGTACACATAGTGTAGTGCATTTGTAAGTGGATGACACTTTATCCCTACCTCACAACATCCTTAGCAACTGTTGTACACTTAATGAATGTATTTGTAATCAGATGTACATTCCATAAACCTTACATAATTATGAGAAGAATGAATCTGTATGCACACCTCACATCTTTAACAGCTGTTGTAAATTTGATGAATATACTCTCAAATTGCTGATAGTGCAGTATTAGGGGGTGCTGCATTCCCAAGTGTGTCATCCTTTGAATGAAATGTTAAACCAAGGTCCCATCTGCTTAAGCCGGTAATAGCTCAGGTAGATGTAAAAGGATCCCATACCATCTGTCAAAAGGAAAAGGGGAAGTTCCCCTCATGCCCTGGCTAAATTTCCCCTAGATGTATAACTAACAACCTTAGACCTCCCCTGAAAAAAGGTCACTAGCTTAGTGGGACTAACCCAGTCAACAAAGGATATATAAATAATAATCCACAGAAAGAAGTAGTTTCTGTCTGTTTCAACACACTTGCTTCATTATTTGTTTCAGTTCTTCTGTAGTAATTTCATATTGATTACTGCTGAAGTAGCCCAAGCTATATGCATTATATTCTGCCACAGATATAACAGCTGAACAGCTTCCAAAGCTTCAAGGCACCTCCCACATACACAAAGTGTCTGGCCGCTTGAGCTGAGCTGACTAAAAGACAAGATTGGTCACAAAGCCCTTGACAACTTTACTTCCACTGAAGAATACGCTCCCCTGAGGCTTTCTAATATTTGACAGTTGGCTTGTGCTGTTCTTTTGCTGGGCAGATAAATTCTCTTTTGGGGGAAAAACGTCTTTTGTAAATGGCCAGGGGCAATTACCACAAGCCTCTTCACAGAATGCATGTATTGCACAAGAACAGGAGTGTTTGATACACCCTAACCCCCAGTCAACTTCAAGTGTCTGCTTGGATGATAGGGTCTTAATTCTAGTTAGCATATTTTTACTGAGGATATGCATCAGGTACTAATGGAGGCAAGAAAGCCTGCTAGTAGAATATCATATATTAACAAATGGAAAAGGTTTTCTAGTTGGTGTTAACAATGTAACCAGCACCCATTCAGGGCTAGTTGTTATCTGGTTTTACAGTATTTGTGTAAGTTACTTTCCATTGTGCTTTCTTACGCCTCCAAGGTTCATTTATTGACTATTTCAGCACATCTGCCCATGGATTCTCCTCTTTCATAGTACTCTCATGTCAGAATGTCTTTGGAAGGGATTTTACTAAAGCGACCTCCAAGAAAACTGGTGACCCTTTCTTGGGATCTTAATTTTGTGTTAGAGAAGCTAACACTTGCTCTGTCTGAATGAGCTAATGTGGTTGACTTGAGGTTCTTAACATGGAAACAGTTTTATTGATTGGTTTGACCTCTACAAGAAGAGTATCTGAGTTGCAAGCTCTTATGGTGAGTCAACCAAAATTTCCACAGAAATAGGGTCTCTTTGAGAACTAATCCATCTTTTATGTCTAAAGTGGTATCAGAGTGTACTTTAAACCAAACTATCCATTCCCTCATTTTCTTTAATGATCCTCAAAATGAGGGAGAAAGGATACTCCATGCTTTGGATGTCCAATGACAACTAATGTGCTATCTTGACAGAACCAAATCTTTTAGATCTTTGGATTTGTTGCTCATTTCTTGTGAAGGTATGAAGAACAGACAACCTATATCAATATACACCATTTCCAAATGGTTGCCTAATGATATTACCTTTTGTTATACTTAGCACAACAAAATTATTCCATCTAGGGTCAATGCCCACTATACCAAGGCATTGATTTTATCTGTGGCTTTTTGTAAAGAGATGGATTGTAGAAGTATTCTATAAGCAGCAATTTGGTTCTATAGATACTTTTACAAGGCATTACAAGCTTGATTCCTTCTGTAAGTGTAGATCAGATGTTACTATGACCATTTTTCAGGGACTCCCTGACACTTTCCCTTCCACCTCACAAAATTTGTAAGCTATGGTAATAACCCATAAAGCTTAGGTTACAGTAGCATTAATCAATATGAAAAACACAGTATGGTTGTGCTAAGTAAGGTTACCATAACATTAGATGTTTGAATGTTCACTGCTACAGAAGCCACTCCCTCCCGCCACCACTTTGCTTTTTGGTGTGTTGTTTATGCCAGGTTGTGGATATCTATTTTTGTTTTGTTCCTAGCATTGCCCTTTTAGGGCTCAGTCTCCCTCTTTTTGTTGTTTGAAAGCTTTGAAGGGCTTGGGGCCAACAATTTTCTTTTAGTTAGCACAGTTTGAGCTACCAGGGAGTTTGGGCACATTCTGCTAAGTTTGCTTATGTAACTGTACTACCCTGAATTCAGTGTATTCTATATGACATTTTCATCTTACTACTTATTGCCTTTCTTTTCCCATATCTTAATGATTCTTATATATGTCTGCTTGCTAAAACTTATATAATCTTTTAGTTATGTGAATATATTCAATGTGCCGTTTTATATATGGAGTTTTTTCCATAGGTTTCCACTAAAAATGTGCCACAACCCAGCTGTATAGCTTGATTATCAAAACATATAAAAGGAAATAAAATAAAATCTTATCAAGAACAAAATGCTATAGGTTGCTTCCCTTAATCATTTTTTGAAGCATTGATAATCATTTTTACTTATTTGCTGGCACTTTTGACAGCACTTGTGAAAGCAGTATATTTTACTGTCAACCAAAATGTTGAATGTTGTTTGCCCACGTTCATTTTTGACCAAGCATCTGTAAATACTAATACACAATTCCAGCACAATTCCATTTGGGAGATAAATTGGGGATAAGAAAATGTCATGTTTTGGGAATAGCTGCCTTTCAATTAGACTCAAAACAGCTACAAATATCCATTTGAAACCCATTATCCCAAAACAGTGATTTTAAACACCTTTATTAAATTATCTCTTAATATGTAGATAGACATATATTAACAGAAAAGAAAACAAACCAAATTAACATTTTTCACTTATGTGCATTATACATTACATACAATGTCTTTCTTTTTAGCAGTTGTTATTCACTCCAGCATTAGATAAATTGCTTTGTCCCTGACTTCTAATAAACCTCATTCCACCTCCTGAAAATTATTCTGTATGTATTGTCCCCACAAATTTAATTTATGTCTATGTAATTTGCTCATTCTTTTTTCTAAAGATACCATCTCTGGGGGACTTCCAAGATGGCTGCACATTGAGTAACAGCTTTAACAGGTTGGGAGGGTGGCCTAATGGTTAAGGTGTTTGCCTTACAAACACAAGGTGCAAAGTCTGAGTCTCACAAGGGATAATTGGCTAAGCTTAAAAAATGGCTCCCAAGGGCAGTTAGCCTAGAGACTTCTGGCATTGAGACTTCTTCTCAATGCCAGAAGTCTCAACCTCAAGATGCACGCACTCGAGGCCCTTCTCAGTATGGAGAACATCAATGTCTGTGCTGTGACTGAAACCTGGTTCAAGGCTCCCGAGAGCACCTTGGCACTATCAGGCTTTACCTCATATCATGCGTTCCGGCCCCAAAATCCGGACAACACCAAGAAAGGAGGGGGGGTGTCTATATTCATCAAGAACACCCACACCTCAAGGTTGGTGGCAACGCACGATGCATTGGAGACCATCCAGGTGCAATTAACCATAGGCAAGACTGCTCTGCAATTTGTAGCATGCTATAGGCCACCCTCTCAATCTCAGGAACCTCACATAGCATTCCTGAAAACACTGGAGGGGACAAATGTATCTCCAAACACCATCATACTAGGTGATTTCAACTACCCAAATATAGACTGGGATCACTACTCAAGCCCCAACACTCTAGCCCAAAGGTTCCTAGAGTTCATAAACTCAAATGCCATGGAACAACTAGTCACCATCCCCACAAGAGGAGATAACATACTAGATCTCATCATCACGAACATGGGGTCAAAATGTTCAACACCGGAGGTATACCCTTTACTGGTGAGATCAGACCATAAACTAATCTCACTGGAAGTCCACATCCCACCCCCACCTGAGATAAAAAAGACCACAGTGAAGAACTTCTCAAAAGCCGACTTCACACTTCTAAAGGCTAGTGTGGTCTCTTTTAAGGCCCCCAAGACTGCGGAAACCATTACTCAAGCCACTGAATCACTTACAAATGCCTTCTACCAGCACCTACAGGACTGCATGGATCAGGCAATCCCAAACAAAACAAAGACTCTTTGTACCAAAGGCAAGCGTCCAGTTTGGTGGACCCCAGCCATAAACAAGCTCTACAACAAAAGGAGGAAGCTACTACAAGATAGAGCAAAATCCTTAAAAGGGAAAACACCCTTGATCATTATAAGTAAAAAACTAAGATCTCTCATAAAATCATCCAAGGCAAGTTTTGAGAGAAAAGTCGCTAAGGACTCAAAGGGCAATCATAAGGCCTTCTTTAGCTATGTTAGAAACCTGGGAGGAAACTCCCAGATATACTCAGAATTAGTTCAAAATGATGTAAAAATTACTGAACCTACAGACATTGCCAACATACTGGCTGGCAGGTTCAGTGCAAACTCCCCCCCTTCCCCCCAAAAGGTGAGATATCTATACCAGAGAATTATAGCCCCCCAAACATCTCTAATGCTCAGATGAGAACTGCTCTCTTCAAGGCAAAAAACACAGCATCCATGGGACCAGATGGTGTCCCCGGATGTGTGCTCCACAAACTCAATGAGGAATTAAACCCGCAGTTAGGGCAGCTGTTTAATCTTAGCCTCACCTCAGGATATGTGCCTAAGGAGTGGCGTACGGCAGCTGTGGTCCCACTTCACAAAGGCGGTGCCTCCACCGTCCTGGGAAATTACCGTCCCATCAGCTTGACAAGCTTGATCTGCAAAGCTATGGAGAGGATCATAATGGAACTCATAAATAAAGACATAGGAGACTTGCAGACTTTGGATCCGACCCAGTTTGGCTTTGTCAAGGGCAGATCATGCCTTTTAAACCTGGTTGACTTTTTCGAAACAGTCACCAAGGCCATTGATGAGGGAAAGGCAGTCCACACAGCCTACCTTGACCTGGCAAAGGCTTTCGACACAATACCCCACTCAGGTGGTATTGAAAAACTCATCAGCTTAAATGTAAACCCATACGTCACAAGATGGGATGCAAATTGGCTAAGTGACAGAACCCACAGGGTCAGAGTTGCTGGCACCATGTCAGACTCAAAGCCTGTCACAAGTGGTGTCCCACAGGGCTCAGTCCTGGGCCCTCTCCTGTTCGGCATCTACTTTTCAGAAGTACAAGCAAACACAGGAGGATTATGGCTGACAAAATTTGCAGATGACTGCAAACTGGGCGCCATAGTTGAGAACACATCTGACACAGATATCCTTCAGAAGGGTCTTATAGAAACGGAAAACTGGTGCCAGAGCCATGGCCTAAAGTTAAACGCCAAAAAATGCATAGTCATACCCTTCGGGAAAAACAAGGTTACCCCTAGCTACCATATAGGCGGCAACCCACTAAGCACAGAAGAGGTTATCAGGGATCTGGGTACCCAGGTTGACAGTAACCTTACATTTGACACTCACGTCGCCAAAGTAGTTAGGAAGACCTTCTACATTGCCCACCTGATCATGAAGGGATTCACATCTAGATCAAGGGAAGTCATCGTCCCCCTGTACTCATCACTCATCAGACCAATGATCGAGTACAATGCCCCATTCGGAATGTATCTGACACGACACCTGCAGCAACTGGAAAGGCCCCAAAAGTTCCTCACCAAAAGGATAAAGGGTCTCAAAAATATGTCCTATGCTGCCCGACTGAAGGAACTTCAGCTCTATTCAGTCGCTTACCGTCTGCTCAGATGTGACCTGTGCCTGACATACAAGGCCATGTCCAACCCAGAATTGATGAACATGCTTCACCTCAAAAAATCTAGATCCCTCAGAACTACAAGGGCGGCAGACTTAAACCTTGACACGGTTATTAATAGGACGTGCTGGAGGGACAGATTCATCACCCAGAGACTCCCTATGCTGTGGAACAAAATCCCGGTACATGTGAGGCAGAGTACCTCGCTGGCTTTGTTCAAGAGAAATCTTGACCAATGGATGGGAGATCGCAGATATACCCCAGGGATTATCTCAGTGTCACTGCTTGACAGAGGCACAGCAAAATAATGGGCATAGTATCCTCCACACTAAAGGGGTGGCAAAAGCCACAAAACTCTGGGCTAGGCTTATAAATGCCCTTGGGCAGATAGCCTAGTATGAACCTATGAACCTATAAATGTGAACTTGTTAAAATGGTTTAATTATCCCTCACCAAGAATGATGCCACAATATGAAGACAAGATGATCAATTTCAACAATTGGCTTAAGTATTGGTGTCATTCAAAGGGGATCCAATGCCTCTCAGCCTGGGATGACATGCTCGACAAGCCACGATGCTTCGCTAGGGACAGCTTGCACCTGTCACCCCTGGGCTTTCGGATATTGGCAAAGGCTCTTGCTTCCCCCATAGTGCCTTTTTTAGGCAAGGCTCAAAAGACAAACCCACCTCCATAGGTATCGCAAGGGATAAGAAACTAAGAGTAATGCTACTCAACGCCAGAAGTCTAAACCTCAAGATGCATGCACTCAAAACTCTCCTTAGCATGGAGAACATTGATATCTGTGCAGTAACAGAAACCTGGTTCAAGGCTCCCGAGAGCACCCCAGCACTACCAGGTTATACCTCATACCTTGGTTTTCGTCCCCAAAACTTGGACCGAACCACAAAAGGAGGGGGAGTATCAATATTCGTCAAAGATACCCACACCTCCAGGTTGGTGGCACAGCACGAAGCATCAGAGACTATCCATGTGCAACTATCAGTGGGTAAAACTGCCTTCCAGTTTATAGCCTGCTACAGATCACCCTCCCAAACCCAGGAACCCCACTCGGCCTTCCTTAGATCACTGGAAAATATGAAGGTCTCTCCAAACACCATTATATTGGGCGACTTCAACTACCCAAACATAGACTGGGAGCATTACTCTAGCTCCAACACCCTAGCCCAAAGGTTCCTAGAATTTATAAACTCAAATGCTATGGAACAACTTGTTACCACTCCCACAAGAGGGGAAAACATACTGGACCTGATCATCACCAACATGGGGACTCTATGCTCCAGACCAGAAGTGTATCCCTCATTGGTAAGATCAGACCATAAACTAACCTCACTGGATATTCACATCCCGACCCCACCCCCTGTCCAGAAAACCAAAGTGAAAAACTTCTCTAAAGCAAATTTCACACTCCTCAAAACCGAGGTGGAATCCTTCAAAGCCCCCAAGCCTGTGGAAAATACGGCCCAGACCGCAGAATCCTTTATAAACGCATTCTATGAACACCTTCAGGAATGCATGGATCATGAAATCCCAAATAAAACCAAGACCCAATCCTCCAAAGGCAGACGTCCTGTCTGGAGGACCCCAGCCATAAACAAACTATACAATAGAAGGAGGAAGCTACTACATGATGCAGCAAAATGCCAAAAAGGGAAGGCATCTCTGATCAGTATTAGCAAAAAACTACGGGCACTCATAAAATCATCTAAGGCCAGCTTCGAGAGAAAAATTGCACAGGACACTAAGGATAATCACAAGGCTTTCTTTAGTTATGTTAGGAACCTGGGTGGGAATTAACAGATATGCTCAGAATTAGTCCAAAATGACAAAAAAATACATCGAACCCACAGACATTGCCAACATCCTAGCTGACAGGTTCAGTGCAAACTTCTCCCTCCTCCCCACCACAAGAGCAAATATCTATCCCAGCAGAGTGCTGCCCCCCTGACATCTCAGATGCTCAGGTAAGAGCCACCCTCCCCAAAGCAAAAAACACAGCATCAATGGGACCAGACGGTGTCCTGGGCTGCGTCCTACATGAACTCCAAGAAGAGCTAAACCCAAACATAAAACTACTGTTCAATCTCAGCCTTACTACAGGATATGTACCCAAAGAGTGGCGTACAGCAACAGTGGTCCCTCTCCACAAAGGTGGTGCCTCAACGGATCCTGGAAACTATCGCCCCATAAGCCTGACTAGCTTGGTCTGCAAAGCTATGGAAAGGATCATCATGAACCTCATAAATAAAGATATTGGGGACCTACAGACACTGGATCCTACCCAGTTCGGCTTTAAGGGCAGATCCTGCCTCTTAAACCTGGTTGATTTCTTTGAAACAGTCACCAAGGCCATTGACGAGGGAAGGTGGTCCACACAGCCTACCTGGACCTCGCAAAAGCCTTCAATACAATACCCCACTCGGGCATTATAGATAAGCTCACCAGCTTAAATATAAACCCCATGTCACTAGATGGGTTGCAAACTGGCTCAAGGACAGAACCCACATGGTTAGAATTGCTGGAGCCATGTCAGACTCCAAACCAGTTACAAGTGGCGTCCCACAAGGCTCAGTCCTGGGACCTCTCTTGTTCGGTATATATTTCTTGGACGTACAGGCCAACACGGAAGGACTGTGGCTGACCAAGTTCGCAGATGACTGCAAACTGGGCGCCATAATCGACTCTCCAGCTGACACAAGCATCCTCCAAAAGGGCCTCATACAAACAGACAACTGGTGCCAGAGCCATGGCCTCAAGCTAAATGCCAAAAAGTGTATAGTCATCCCCTTTGGCAAAAACAAAGTGTCCACAAATTACCACATAGGTGGTAATCCATTAAGTACAGAAGAAGTAATTAGAGACCTGGGGACCCAAGTTGATAGCAATCTCTCATTTGACAACCACGTGGCCAAAGTGGTTAGAAAAACATTTTATATAGCCCATCTAATCATGAAGGGATCCACATCTAGATCAGGGGAGGTCATCGTGCCTCTTTACTCATCCCTCATCAGGCCCATAATTGAGTACAATGCCCCTTTTGGGATGTACCTTACCAGACACCTGCAGCAACTGGAAAGACCCCAAAAGTACCTCACCAAGAGGATCAAAGGGCTCAAACAGATGCCATATGCTGCTCGGTTAAAGAAACTCCAGCTCTACTCAGTGGCATACCACCTGCTCAGAAGCGATCTGTGCCTGACGTATAAAGCCATGTCCAACCCGGAATTAATGGACATGCTACACCTCAAAAAATTCAAATCCCATCGAGCTACGCTCTTGAGAGACTTGAACCTCAGCACTGAAATAAATAGGACATGCTGGAGGGACAGATTCATAACCCAGAGGCTCCCTTCACTCTGGAATAAAATCCCAGTCCAGGTTAGGCAGAGTCCCTCATTGGCTCTCTTCAAGAGGAATCTTGATGAGTGGATGGGAGATCGTAGGTTTACCCTGGGTATCACTTCTGTGTCACTGTTAGACAGAGGCACAGTATACTAACCTTGAAAAGGGCATAGCAAAATTAATTTAAAATGGGTGGCGAAAGCCAAACACACTCTGGCTAGGCTTATAAATGCCTTAGGGCAGATAGCCTAGTATGAACCTATGAACCTAAATCTAGCACTCCCATTGTGAAAACAGAAACTATGCAGTGAATGCCAGTGGATTTATATTTCTATTTAAATGTCAGTAAATGGATAGTAAGTGCACTGCCGGGATGCCAGAAAAAAAAAGAAATACAGAGAACCTGATAGAAAATCAGCCACAATAAGTGAGGAAAAACACAGACTGGGAAGAGTACTGCAGCTGTTCAGCAAAAAGCTGTGAAAATGCCAGATATGACTTCCAGTAAGCTAGAGGAAAGTATAAGACAACTGTGCACAGGCCTGATTAAAATAAATGAAACACTGGTGGAATATATCAACTCAAATAACAAAATGCAGGAATAAATGGAAAAAGTGTTAAACAGATAATCAGATGAGGTGATAAAACTGCAAAAATTAGAGGTCAAAATGAAGAATAGGCTGGCCGAATATGAGACTGCTTAAGAAGAGAAGTTTCAAAAACTAATATAATTAGAGGACAGAGCACATAGGGAAAACCTGAGATTTTCTGCTGTACCAGACAAGCTTGAAAGAGCATACTATATTAATTTTATGAAAGCACAAATAAGCAACTGGTATTCCACAGAAGGAGTTGTTAATTGAAAGGGCACATTGTGTGCAGTCTCCAAACATGGCTATGGGAAAGCATCCTAGACCTTTATTAGTAAAGATGCAGTCATACCATCAGAAGGAGTTGATTCTGACAAAACTGTGACAGAACAACAAAGTACTAAAAGTAGAAGACAGTGTATTTGTGGAGAATGATTATTCACTGTACATCAGGCAGAAGAGGAGTACATTTATTCCATTATTCATGAAATGTTGAGAAGCAGACATGAGATTCAAACTACTGTACTCGGCTGTCTACAAAATATTCCTCCTGGAGGCTCAAAATCATTTTGATGCAAACATGCTAAGGAGGAAATACAAAAGTTTGTCCAAAGAAATCTGTGAAACAGAAAGAGATTCTGCTTCTTGTTCTTCTGGTGATAAAGACCACAGGGAGACTGTGCCAGTGAAACCTTTTCCAATGTTTCAATGGAAATGCC
This sequence comes from Protopterus annectens, assembly GCF_019279795.1. Lineage (NCBI taxonomy): Eukaryota > Metazoa > Chordata > Ceratodontiformes > Protopteridae > Protopterus > Protopterus annectens. The sequence goes on from NC_056726.1 coordinate 439,110,349, forward strand.
TGAGAGAGGAAAAAAAGCACAAGAGTTGACTAGAAAAATCGAGAGTATGTTGAAAATGAAGCCAGAGACAGGATTTGAGAGATGGAGATGAACAGGAATAAAGCTAGTGTCTTGGAAACTGACAAAAGTGGGATTACAAAGTAATAATTGTATTTAGGAAGCATGATAGAACACGAAAATCTGGAAATACTGGTCTTTTTTGGACTTTGTTAAACTTGTAGGGGACTCTAAAGTATATGCCCTACTTCATGTCATTAATGTTTGGAAAAATACTTAGGAGAGGGGAAGAGGAGGCAGAAAGTTAACTGTAAGTAAAATATTTTTTCTTAATAGTAATATTTTAATAGTACATGATTTTCTTTGGATGGTATAAAATAAAGTTTCCTCCCTTCTTCTCTCTCCTTGTTCAGTTTTAAGAAATGTAGGCACTGCAGTTAAAAGAAAAGAAAAGTCTGCCCAAAGGAGCATGACAAAAGAAAAATGTATGTACGTCTTTCATTCTTGTATTGGAGAGTCATTGAATTAAAGCTCTTAGCTTGCTCTAGTACCAAGTTTTAAGAGAAAGCAAGTAAATGAAAAATAAAATTGAATATTATAAAGCTTTTGTTTCTAGTAAATAAACATATGCTAAGTAGCAACTCTGTATCTGATCCTCTTGTCTCCACGGAGACAATCTGATAAAGAGAAGTGGCTAGGAGATGATGTTTTCTGAAAGCATTCAAGTGTTCTCCCAGCTGTGAGAACTATAAAGATGAGACAAAAACAGACAGCATTTAGTAGAAGCACAGGCTGTGCCATGCATCTTAGCATGAATAACCTTTCTTTTAGGTTAACTCAAGTCTCCGAGTATGTCTGTCAGTTTGGGATACTTGTTCCATTTTCAGAGTAAAACTGTAATATTTGAAGATGCACATAGCTTTTTGTGTTAGTGTTAAGTTAATAGGTTTTAGGGGGTATTGGGGTGATTTTGTTTTTTTTTTTTTTTGTCTGAGGGCTTTCAATAAAATAAAACACTTTTGTGAGATGTGACATAGGCTCAAATGGATATGACAAGAAACAACTGTATAAAAGATCAACCTGCCAAACAGTGTATGCTTGTAACACAAAAGCTGATACTAGACATTTAACAAAAAAGCTGTTGCACATAAAAGGTGGGTATAATAACTTTTTAACCCAGTGATGCTTTCTGTAATATCTTTAAATGTCAATGGTTTCACAGATAAATACAAAAAAGAAAAAGTAGCAACTATATTTAAAAATGTAGAGAACAAATAACTATGCTACAGGAGACACACTTGGAAATAACTGACCATGTAAATTTGATAAAGAAAGGTTTTCAGGATGGTTATTCAGTGGAATAGCTGTGACAGAGGAAAAGAGGAGTAATTATATTAATTGCAAAAGGAACTCCAGTAGTGATAGAAGAGGATAGTAATGGTAGATTTGTAGTACTAAGGGGATACTGGTGGGTCTATATCATATGTCTGAATGCTGAAATTTCGAACTGGGAAGTTCGAAGTCTACAAATAATGAAGCCGCGGAACATCAAATTCTTTCCCAGGGAATGAATTTGGTGGGCCGGTTCTGCAGCTTTGCTATTTCCTCCACTGTGGTGCGATCTCAGAGTTGGTATATTTATGTAGGGGGGTGTGAGGGGACAAAGCCCCCCACATTAGAAACAGTATTTAGTGTTTGTGTGTTTCTGCGTTTTATACCAGAACAGCAATTTGTTTCCCTGGAAAAAATTTGCTGTTCTGAGATTCAGAGTATTTAGTTTTTGAACTTTTGGATTCGATATTTACATAGTTGAAGTTTTGACACTTCGACTATGTGATATAGACCCATACTGGCAAGGGAGGAGGATTAGACTGGCACGTATTCGTATTCTAAATAAAACTTTTATAATGGAGCTTGAGAAAATTCTGGGGGGAATATTTAAGCTTTCAGCAAGGAATATTGGAGTTTGATTTGCAGCACTGAAGCTATGATATGTCTGGAGAGCCCTGAAGGGAAAATATAACAAGCTGGATTCTATCACCATCTGATATACCAACTAAGTATACTTTTTTGCAGTTGATTGTACTGTACTCATTTATATATTTGTCCTCTGTATCCATTGTTAGTTTTTCCCTCTCTTCCACCCAGGTGGTGTTGTATTCTTAAAGTTGGTGGATTTGGAATTGCCTGCCCCTGCTGTAAAATTGATTTTGGTCACTCCTCCCATTCCCATCTCATTTGTTCACTCAACTGAGTACAGTGTGGTCATTTGGAGTATCCCCTTGCTCCTTTGATTTTGTACACTCTTCCCTGTCCCATCTCATTAGCTCAGTCTACTGAGTACAGAGAGAGCATTTGGAAAGGCCAACCCCCCCCCCCTAGCTTCTTAATCTTGAATTATCTTCTGTTTCCTCCATCTCTCCATAAAAAATAAATAAATAAATAAAAATAAAAAAATTACACTTTATTCAGCTGCCTTTACTGAAATTGTGTTCTTCCTACTTTATCCCTTTCTTTTGCTGTGTGCTCTTAAGTGTTCAAGTGCTTTTATTCTGTTGCATTTATTACTGTTTGTTAGTAGCCTGATTAAATTTATTTGTTATTCTAAGCATCTTAGTTTTGGTTTTAGCACTTGTGCTTCAGGTCAGCTACTTTACATTTAAGGTTTTTGTTATCTACACTCTTATGGACAAACCCTTATCAAAACCTTCTCACTATAAGTCCGCCCAAGTATTCGGAACACTATGTCTGGACAATTCCTGTCAATTTTTCCTGTCATCCTGCTTGACATGGGCATAGTGAGACAGTGTAGCAACTGTGTCATGTTTACTGACAGCCCTCTTCTCCTAGCACATAATTCTAATACTTACGAGAAATGCATCTACATCAGTAACCTGGAATCCATGCTCTCTTGCACCACAGTCAGTCTTCCTGACAAAGAGGAGATTGCCAGTACAAACACCACACCACTCAAATCACGTAGCCAAGCACAACCCACACACATCTTTGCAGAGGTCCTCAATAAAAACTTACCTAAACAACAGAGACCTCCAAACACACTCACAAACATTCCACACATAACACCAAACACATCACACATAGCAGGCAACACACCAGTGTCTCACAAATACAGCCCATAAGGCAAAACAATAAACCATCACAGCCCATAAGGCATAACAATAAACCAAACATACTAGTCATTGGTGACTCAGTTGTGAGATACACTGATGTCCCCCTCAACAGGCTCTACAAGGAGAAGGTCATGGTCAGTTGTTTGTCTGGTGCCAGAATCCACCACATCACGCACACACTTAAGTCTCTCTACAGCAAGTACAAGTATGACTCTGTCATTGTCCATGTTGTTGTGAATAACACTTATAAAAATAATAAAGCACGAAGACCAGCTCACAGTAACAGACAACACTTTAATATGAGCACTTTTGTTGGCATAAAAGAAGTCAGAAGAAAGCACTCATATTAAAGTGTAGTCTGTTCCTGTGAGCTGGTCTTCGTGCTTTATTATTTTTTATAAGTTTCATTTGTGTTTTGTTGTGAATGACTTAAGACATACCTCACTGGACTATATGAAGGGACACATGATTGAGCTCTCAGAGTATGTTTCCCAGGCAGGTGTGACCCTAGCCCTAAGCAGCATCCTACCTTCACCAAGAATATTACCACAATACTAACAAAAAATAATTAACTTCAACAATTGGCTTAGTTTCTGCTGTCATTCCAAGGGGATCCAGTATCTGTCTGCCTTGGATGACATAGTTGACAGGCCTTGTTGCTTTGCCAGAGATGGTCTCCACTGGGATTCTGCATCCTGGCCAAGGCTCTTGCCTCCCCCATTGTGCCTTTTTTAGGCAATGTCTCAAAGACAAAACTTCCAGCATAAAAAATCTGTCAAAAAACAAATTGAAGGTCATGGTGCTAAATGCTAGGAGCATTAACCTGAAAATGCACTCACTGGAGGCTCTCTTTACACTGTAAGATGCTGATGTCTGTTCGGTCACAGAAACCTGGTTCAGGGTTGCAGAGAGCACCCCTGCCTTACCAGGCTATACCTCATTCCATACATTCTGACCCCAAAATGAGGTCAGGAAAACTAAGGGTGGTGGAGTTTCTATCTTCATTAAGGACAGGCGCACCTCCAGACTGGTCTGCCAGCATGGTGCACTGGAACTACTCCAGGTGCAACTGACAGCTGGCAAGACATCCATCTAAGTTATAGCCAGCTGTAGACCCCATTCCATGACTCAGAACACCCACTCCTCTTACCTGGGTCTACTTGACTCCATCAAGGTACCCCCTAACACCCTGATCCTTGGTGATTTCAACTACCCCACCATGGACTGGGTAAACTATTCCTGCACTAATGCACTCACTCAACAATTCCTTGATTTCATCAGTTCTAAAGCACTAGACCAGCTCATCTCATCCCCCACAAGGGGAGATAACATTATGGACTTGGTTCTCACCAACATGGGCTACTGCAGCACCACTCCCATAGTATGTTCCTCCCTGGTGAGATCAGATCATCGGACTGTCTCGTTCAAAGTTTCTATCCCACCCAACCTCCCCCACCATAATCAAGCTAAAAACATCTGAAAAGCTGACTACAACCTCCTAAGGGAGGGTATCTGTTGCTTCACACCACTGCCACCCTCAGAGTATGCAGACAACAATGCTGAACAGTACGCCAGTACAGTATACAAGTACCTATACAACTGCATGGACTCATACCAAGCAGAACTAAAACTTGTTCCTCAAGGAAACACAAACCTGTTTGGTGGACATCCTCTATCAATAGGCTTTACAACAAAAGAAAGACACTGTTGTCGAAGGGTAAAAAAGAACAAATTGCAAATTGGAAAAACTCCCTCCTTACCCTTAATAAGCAAATTAGATCACTAGTGAAAACCTCCAAAGCCAATTATGAATCAAAACTAGCCTTCAAAATGAAGGAAAACCACAAAGCCTTCTTCAGTTATGTCAGGAACCTCCATGGCAAAGCCCAGGTTTGTTCAGAATTAGTGCTTAACAGTATCACTTACACTGATCATGTTGACTTAGCCAACCTGCGAGCTGATAGGTTTTCAAAAACTTCACTCCTGTCCCCCCTAGAGGTCCCTTTGACAGCCCCGATACTTGTCCTGCACTTCACATCTCCATAGATCAAGTGTTAAAGGCCCGATCTAAGGCAAAGAACACAGCTTAGGACCCAATAGTATCCCAGGCTGCACCGTCTCCAGCAAGAACTGGATTCGGCATTGAGCACACTATTCAGCCAAGGCCTAAGTACAGGCTTCATTCCAGCAGAGTGGATAATTGCCATTGTCATCCCCTTGCACAAAGGTGGTGCCACTACTGATCCTGGAAACTATGCCCCATTAGCTTGATAAGTATGAGATTTAAAGCCATGGGAGTGTATTATTATGGATCTCATAAACAAGGACATAGGCAATCTCCAAGCACTTGACCCCACCCAGTTCGAATTTGCCAAGGGCAGATCTTGCCCGTTGAACCTGGTTGACTTCTATGTGACTGTCACCAAGGTACTGGATGAGGGAAAGTCAGTACATACAGCTTACCTTGACTTGGCCAAGGCTTTGACATAATCCCCCACTTAGGCATCATTGAAAAGCTAACACAACTTGGTGTAAATCCCTATCTCATCAGGTAGGTGGCCATCTGGCTCACCGACAGGACCCTCAAGGTTAAAATAGGCACCTCCACCTCTGATAGTAGACCTGCCATTAGTGAAGTTCCCCAGAGATCTGTCCTAGGACCCCTACTGTTTGGCATCTACATCTCAGAGGCCCAGGCAAAGACAAAAGGCTTGTGGCTGACCAAGTTTGCAGATGACTGTAAGTTGGGTGCTGTCATTGACTCCTCAAATGATGTTAACATACTGCAAGAGGGTCTCACAGCAACTAATGACTGGTGCCAAAGTCATGGCTTCCTTCTAAATGCAAAAAAAAATCATCATACCATTCAGCAGAAACATGGCCCCTACTGATTACCACATCAATGGCAGCCCCCTAAACACACATCCTGTGGTGAGAGACTTGGGTAGTCAGGTTGATAACAATCTCACATTTAACCATCATGTAGCGGCAGTTTTCAGAAAAGCCTTTTACTTGGTTCATCTCATAAGTAAAGGGATTGCATCCAGAAAAAAAGGAGGTTATTACCTCTCTATACCCCCCCTCCATCATTAGACCAATAATTGAGTATAATACCTAATTTGGTGTGTACCTCATCAAGCATATGCACCAACTGGAAAGGCAACAGAAATACCTCACAAAGAGAATCCATAGCCTCCAACACCTGTCCTATGTGGACGGGCTCAAATAATTATCACTCTATAATTATCTATTGTACAGATTGCTCAGAGGTGATCTGTGTCTTGCCTACAAGGCAATCTCGGACCCGGCCCTACTAGAGATGCTCCATATCCATAGTCTAACTCCTCACACATTACCTGCTTGAATGGCCTAAATCTAATATGCGACATCAACAAAACCTACTGGAGAGATAGGTTTGTCTCCCCGAGTCTGTCCCATCTCAGGAATAGACTTCCCATGCACGTCAAACAGAGTACCTCGCTGACCCTCTTCAAGCGCAACCTTGGCGAGTGGATAGGGAATCAGAAATTTGTCCCAGGGTTTCCACCTTTGTCCATCATTGACAGGGGTGACAAGTGCTGACTGATGTTTCATTTTGGGTATAAACTCTTGGCTATGTTTGTAAGGGCCTGAGGGCCATTAGCCTAGTAACCTCCTATGATCCTTTAAAAGGAGGATAGATTTTTGAAGAAATTTATGAAAATATTTGGCATGAAAGATGTGAATTCAGTACTAGGAGTTTGGAGTAAATTTACAAATTATTCCCCAGGATACAAAAACTGGGTAGGCTAGACAGAATTTACATTTCACATGAACGTGTGCATTTAATTGAAAGTCTTGATACTCACCCAATAACTATTTCAGATCATGTACCAATAATAACTAAAATAAAAGCACAGGATAATGAAATAAAAATGAGACACTGGTGCTTTCTCACCTATCTGTTGAAAAGAGAGGAATTTAAGGAATGAGTAATGGAAATTATTCAGGAGCTATTAGAGAAGATAGAAATTTCTTCTGCAAATATAGCTAGTTAATGGGATAAAATTTAATGGAGTTTAAAACTAGGGTAGAAATAGAAATGGAGATATGGTTAAGAACTAACAAGAACCATTTAGAGGGACTGACAAATGTTGAAGTATTGTTGAATAGGGGGAATCTCACAGAATAAGGAGAGGTGCAACTGCAGACTGCTAAACAAAAAATAATGGATTAACTCGATAATATGCATACATTTAGAAAGATTGATGTTAGGCAACTGTTTCTAATAGTAACTCTAGAGCACAAAAAACTTTTAGCACAATGACTCAAGCAGCAGAAAGTAGAAGGGGCAATGAAGATAAAAGAACCCATAGAGGTATTAGAAATATTTAGGAACTTCTATGAAAGTCTGTATAAAGCAGAGAACTATGGAAATCAAAAAAAGGTATGAATGGAAATGTTTATGGAAGAATTGAATATGCCAAGTTTAGAAAAAGATGTGGCTGAATTACTAACTGGATAGGATGTCATGAGATAAAAATGGTGATCTATAACCAGTCCACAGGAAAGTTACCAGGAATAGATGGTATTCCTGTGGAAGTTTGGAAGATAGGAAGGGAAGAAACTGATAAAGATCTGGAAGGTTTTGTTTAACAGTATTTTAAGAGGAGGAGAAATACCAGCATCCTGGAAGAAGGATGCAGCAGCTGTAATGCCTAAGAGGGTAAAGACCCATCAGATCCAGCTTCATGCTTGCCCATTTCAATACTAAACCATGAATATAAAGTGTTTATGTCTGTAATGGCTAAAAGAATGGCAAAAATTATGCCAAAATTGATAGATATGGGTAATGTGGGTTTTTGGAGGAGAGGCAAACATTAGATAACATTAACAGATCACTGATGATCTAGAGGGAAGCAGAATGTAAGAAAATATCACTGTTGTTGGTGAGTGAGTTTTGATGCAGAGAAAGCATTTGATAGACTAAGCTAGGGCTTTATAAACAGGGCAATGGAAGAATTTGCATTGCCTGATAAAATTATAAGGTTGATTAGGAGGATATATGAGGGATTGGAGGTGAAAATTAAAGTGCATGGGTTCCTTTCTGATAATTTCTACTTGAGTGGAGGAACCAGGCAGGGGTGTCTTCTTTATCTTTTGTTATTTGCATTATATTTAGAACCATTGGGAAAGAAAATAAGGGACTCAGAACTTCAAGGATATATTTATTATGGTAGTCAAGAAAAGTTGTCTCTTTTTGCAGATTATATTATTTTATATCTGCTAAAACCAGAATCTGACATTTCCGTGTTGTGGAACATTTTAGACCGTTTCATTTTTTTTTTCAGGATACAAAATTAATGAAGCTAAAACAAAGGCAATAATGGTAAATTATATACCCACACACAAAATGGTGCATCAATATCCATATTTATGGGGACATGATAAAATGAAATACTTAGGAGTATAGATTAAAAATGATTCTGGTTTGGCAGCTAAGGGTATGTGAGAAGATACTAAACAAAACATAATACAAAAACTGATAAATTGGAAGCTCTGTTATATGCATATGGATAGTAAGATACAAGTAGCTAAAATGTTTTAGAACCTTGAGTCTTATACATAGGTCAGGCATATTTTTATCAACCAGAAGAGAAGTTGTGGATAGCAATTAATAAAGAGCTGAAGGATTTTATCTGGGAGGGGAAGATGAAAAGAATCAATTGGAATAAGCTGATTCTTCCAATAGAACAAGGCAGATTGGGATTATGCAATTTAAAGGGGTATTTCAGAGCTACACAGCTAAGGCTTCTATACTTAGCACAAGCAGAAACCTATAATTCAAAGTGGAAAGGGTTGATGATGAAATGGGGGAAGCTCAAGAAGAAAGGAGAAACTGCAATTTTGGGTGCAGATCTTTAAGGAGAATAACAGTAATCATACAAAATATTATGTTCATAAAGTAACAGAAAGTATTCTAACAAATAAGCCAACACAGGAATGGAGAAAGGAGATTCTGCCGATAGGAATGGCTAAAGTTAGGAATACAGACAAAAGACAAGGAGATGCTGGAATTTATTGAAGAAAACTGGCAAAGGAACCAAGGTATTGGGAGAAAATAACTAGAGAAGGAAATGTAATAGTGTGGGAGGATGGCAAGAATTTATTTGGACTGCAGGTAAGATATTGCCTTCCCTATTAAGGATGATAACAGAGTATAGGTAAAGAGAATGAAATAGGAGGATCCTAAATGAAAGACCAGCACTGGTAGAGTTTTTAGTAGAATGACTTAGAAGAGCATATACAATATTGCATGATAACTATAAGAATCAATCAGAGGAGGTTAGAAAGGATTGGGAAGAAAGGTTGGATAAGCAATTCACACACAAAAAAAAAATGGGGAGATTTATGTACGTCTCCCAAATATGCAACAAAATCTAGAAGATTTAGGATTTTTGCTTGGAAATGTTTACATAGGTGTTTTTATACCTCAAGTGGACTCCAGACATTTTTTTCTCAGGTGGACAGTAAATGTTGGAGGTGTGATGGGGAGGGAAGAAAGAGGTAATTGGGAATATATTTTCTGAGAGAGTAATGAGTTGGCAGACTTGAAAGATTCCCTGTAGACTACTGTATTGGAGATACTGGGTGAGCAAATTGGTGTATCTAGGGAAATGATTTTTTTGAGCTATGATAGCTAATCGGATTTGCCTAGACATAGTAAGGCCTTCTTCTTCTTCCGGCTTTTCCCAGTTAGGGGTCACCACAGCGGATCAACTGTCCGCTCATGACTGGCAATGAAGCAATGACTAGAAAATGGAAATCAAAGTCTAAACCAACTGTACTAGAAGTAGAGAATATAGTAACAGTGATAAAACAACTGGAAATGGGATCTTTAGAAAAGGGTAGGAGCAAATTACATAGGAAAAAATGGGAATTGTGGGAACAATAGATACAGGGGAGGAATGAAGTTTAAAAGAACGCAGGATTTGAATGCGCTATTTAATGTTTGACTGACAATGATAAGATAGATTATAAGTGATGTATAATGCTTTCAACTAAGATTATGTCAACATGGTTTGTTTTCATTTATAGATGCATGATTGCCTGTGTCGTAAGTGTTAAGTTAATAAAGATGTTTCTTATTTAAAAAATATACTATTCCCAGTTATTTTGTCTCCTTTACAATGCTCAGTGCTATAAATTACAATTGATTTAGATTTTAATTTCCATTTTGTACTAATTGCTTTTTTGACAGGCGGTAGCATTAAACATAGTAAGGCCTTACTATGTATATGCAATTCAAGGCCAGTATCCCAGCTCAAAGATGTTATTTCCTTAGTTACAGCTATTTTCTCTGTGACAACCCACCACTGGACCAGTAATCAAGGAGCCTCAATCCTCACCACTGGCAACAGTGGGGGATGTACACTGGGAGGATAACAGGTACATACACAGTATTTCCAGATGCAGCTCTCTACATCAAGAGCACGCAGAGATCATAGTCAGTCCGGGGCTGGTGTGTCCCTCTTTCTCCAGATACCCAATAAGACTCCCCACTGGCACAGCTGTAGAGCTGATATCTCAGTGGAGAGACCAAGCCATGACCTACCAGCACCCTCTCTATCCAACCAGTGCTTTCTGTCCCTGGCCAAGTAGCTGACACACACTCTTTGAGGTTTGATTTACACACACACACACACACACACACACACACACACACACACACACACACACACACACACACGAGAAGCTGGCACAGGTTTACTAGCTATGCCCACATCTGCCCGGACTATAAGGTAGTTACCACTGCCACCAGTCAACTCCTTATCAGCTACTTTAAGGCTTTTAACAAAGGGTGTCCTATCTTACTGTGTAATATTAATACAAATGGTAGTTTGTCCAAGAGCAGGACTATTGGGAGTGGCCTACACAGTGTCACCAAATAAATATGTGGGTACTTTCAAAACTTAAATATCTCTACACAGATCAGCCACAATGAAAGGTTTAAGTATATTTAATAATAAAAGAACAATAAAATACTCAGTAGATATTCACAGTGACATCACAGTTCAAAATCACAGAAAATATTTAAAACAACATTGCAGGAGAGTCTCAAATAAATAAAGGAAAATAGCTGAACTAAGCTTCACTGTATTCCTGACTGAATCTAAGAGAATTATCCTGTTCCCTAGAAACTTCATTAAGCAAGGTAGATGTTATGGTAAATGGTTCTTCTCAGGTCCAAGACAGAATACAGAATGCTCTGTCTTTCTAAGAGACTTCTTAAATTAATATCTCAAATATTAATGCTGGGATAGCTCACAGAATGACATCATTTCTTGTCTTATGATTCTAGTTCCTAGATGAAACCCGCACTGCTGAGAGCTGGTAGTAATTTAGCATCTACCTGTGAAAATACATAGACCTCAGATCTTTGGCAGATGCTGGAAGTCATAAAACAATTACAGTCCTCCACGTCAAGACTAGTAATTATTTCACTCTAAAGACAATATAGGAAAGCTCCCTAGTACAGACATTGTATCTCTTGTTGCATCGAAAACTGAAAGATACCATCTTTTATGGCCTAGCCATGAAGTAATTTCATTTCAGTTCTTTTTCTGAAGTTAACCTCCTGTATTCCAGTTTCCACTGTTAAAATCTATGCAGTTAAACAGTTACAATAGTGCATGTGCATTTCTGTTCTCTTCCAGTAGCATCCATCGTGGTTACATTTTAAGCACAAGCACTTTATAAAATACCTTTTTAACACACATGTTTGTACAAACCAGTTTGAAATACACATGCCATACAGTTCTAATACAGTTGTAACACAAACATCTTGTGTAAATGTTAATATTCACAAATGACATACAATTATTTACAAAAGTCCAGATACCTGTGCTGGCAGTATTTCCCTTTGTTACATTCTCCATTAGCATTTCTGACATTGCACTCTATAGGAATTTTTTTTTTAATCTGCCAACTCATTATTGTCCCAAAATATGTTCCCATTTACCTGTTTTCCCCCCATATTTCCATTGTTTGCTATCAACCTGAGTAAAATGTTTCTGAAGTTTGCTTGGGGTATAAAAATACCTCTGCAAACACTTCCAACCAAAACTCCAACACCTTCTGGACTATCTGGTATCAATCCCTGATACAGAAGACAGTTTCTATTCTGTAGCCCTGACTTCTGATTGGCATCATCCCACTCTGTTACCTTACCCTCTGTAGTTATTTGCTCCAAATTTCTTGGTTCCTTTGTCAGTTTTATCCAGTAAATTACAGCCTCCTCTTGTCTATTTTCTATACTCCTACCTACAGTCATTCATATTGACAAAACATCCTTTCTCCATTCCCATGTTGGGTTGTTTCTGAGAATACTTTCTGTTACTTTATAAGTACAATACTCTGTATAGCTGTTATTTTCCTTATGGATGTGCATCCAGAATCTTACTTTGTCCTCATTTCATCATCGTTTTCCACTTTGATTTGTAATCATCTGTGTGTATTGTGTATATGAGCCATAACTGCATAGCTCTAAAGTATCCATTCAAATAGGTTAATCTTAAACCACCTTGTTTTATGGGCTCTTGGGATCTATTCCCACACCAGGTAGATCAACTGCTGATACTGCAGTGCAGCATTAAGGTGGTGCTGCACTCCTGTGTATGTCATCCTGCAGGTAACACATTAAGCTAAGGTTCCAGGTCCCATCTACTTGAGTTGGTAGTAGTTCAAGTGGATGTAAAATATATCTTAGCACTTATCAAAACAACTTTACAAAGTTATACAGTGTACAAATTTTCATTCCTTTTTGCTATGGTCATATAGTCATAGATATCTTACTTTTCATTGTTATGTTAAATTTCTGGCTTTATTATCTTATTTGACCCCACTCCTTTTTTCACACCCACCATCTATTTTTTTCTGAAAATTACTATTTACTATTAAACATGACTTCATTTAGCCTTTCATTCCAAATGGCCCACACAACATAAAATAATCTTTTATCTGTTTTACTAATATATATCTTATTTTATGACTATAATATCCATACATAATCCTATCCATATTTATTCCATTTACCTCCATTATTTTTTCAAAGACATTTTTATACAATTTTCCCACAATTTTGTAACCTTTATATATTGTAAGAAAACATGTTCGGCAGTTTTTCTTTACCATAATATAAACAAACTCTTTCACTGCTTTTTTATGTGGCATATTTCCTTTATTGATAATTTATTAATCACTAATCTCCATAAAAAAATCTTGACATTCTACTTGCTTATTATGCCATACTTTTCATACTTTTATAACTTTAACTTTTTCATTTGCTAGCTCAACCCAAGGATTAACATAATAAGATTGTATCACAATATTTTATACCACACTTTCCTCTCGTTTTCCATTTCATATTTTTTTTATTTTCCGTAAAATAATATTTTTTTCTGGATAGCATCTCATTACTTCATTTAAACACACTTTTCCTCTTTTGAAAAATTTTACATATCTGAAATCCACTTATATTTGTACTTTAGTACATTTACTACTAACTTTTCATTTGTATCATTCACCCAAAATAAATTATTTTACAAATTTAAAGAAGTAGCACAAACAACTGGGTTTATTAAACCTAAAGCTCCATCTTCCTTGTCTATGTATAAGACTCCTCTCATCACTGGATTCATTCTTGAATCCCATACAAAAGGGAAAAAAACATACTTGTAGTATTTCTTTTTCATAGATTATTGCCCACATATAGACAGTAGCTAAATATGCAAATCTTCCCAGTATAACTGAATTAATCAAATAAAACTTTTCATTAAATGGTAGCTTGTATGCTTTCCCAAAACAAGAAATTTCCTTTATTTTATCTAGTATCCTATTCCATTGTTCCTCACTTGCATTTTATCCCCCAAATCTTATTCCTAACACAGAGATTTCTTTCATTGAGAAAGATACTCCTCCTATCTTTACTATATCACATAGTCCATTACTTATTTTCTTTATTTAAAATGGTGCCTATTATATTTAATCATTGATGTATATAATGAATAACGTCTTTCATCCAGACTTTCTCATAATCAGTATAATAATATCCGCATAAGTAAACATGACTGTAATTTTTAATCTTTTCATTAGTAATATAAGTAGTACCTCTCATGTGCAAACGTGTATATCTTTGACTAATGCATTCATAACTAATGCAAATAATATACTACTCATTTGACATCCCTGACATATGCCATTTTTATATTTATTTGTTTGCTTAACCATTTACTAAAATTCTTACTTTATTTTTATTATATGCAGAACAACATACGTTCTTAATTTCCTTACTAATGTTATACTCTTCTATAATTGTCCACAAAAGTTCATGTTCTGTATCAAAGGCTTTATTTAAATATCCTGTCATGATTTTGGTTTTGTCAACCCTGTTTATATCATTCACAATTTCCCTTACTTTGATTAATAATTCCTGATGTCCTTTTCCCTTTAAACTATATATGCTATCTTCCACAATACTTTTCATTTTATTTTCCATTCTATTTAGGGTTATTTTCATAAAAAAATCTTATAATCTGTATTATTCAATACTATAGGATTACAATTTTCAGTTTTATTTTTAGCATCCTTTTTCCATACAAATGTAAGTAAACCACTGCAGAAATCTTTATACATAGAACCTTTATTTAACCACTCATTCATAACTTTTAAGAAGTATTTTTCTGTCAGTCCATAAAATTCTCATAAAATTGGTATCCTATTCCATCTCATCCTGAAACTGACTGTAAACTAAGTTGTCTAAGTACCTTATCTAATTCATATAAGGAAGTCTCATTTTCCAATTCCTTATTTTCTTGTTATGTCATTTTTTTAACATGCCATTCTTGTTTGTACTTTAATTCTATCTTGAAACATTTTCTTTACATAATTTATTACAATATTTAGAATTTGTTCCTGAGATCTTCTTACTTTTCTTCTATCATCATTTATTTCTCTCATTATATTAATACTCTCTTTAACTATGCTACACAAATAAGCTTATACCTCTTCTTTTTACCATGTAAGTATTATCTTTGCTTAAATAACAAGTCTTTCATTTTAATATTGATTGTTTTCATATATTCTCCAATCTATCTCATAATATTCTCAATTGCCCCTTTCCAAATTCTTTGAAGCATTCATACACATTGTTTCATAATTTATTTTTTCCTGCTTTTCTTACATCTGATTGTTTTCTAAAAAACATTTTTTATATTTTTCTTTCAAAGCTAGCCACCACTCAGAACAGTTTTCATAACACACTTTCTAGTAGATATTTGATTTTTCCATAAACACATACTTATTTTTTTGCCATTTTCATCCCATAATTTCTCATTTATTTGTTTTTATTCCTTTCCCCAATCAGATATAGTCCTTATTTTCTTGTATTTCTATCCATATGGTGGAGTGATCTGAAAAGCCTGTTACAAGTGTCTCTCCTTTAGCTGCATCCAAACCTTGTGATATAATAAAATAATCTATTTCAGTCGTGTATATATATATCTTGACTATACATCCACAAATTATTATTCCAAATCTTTAAATTGCCACATTTTATAACTTCAAAAATTCTCTTACCATCATTTGTCTTTTTCCTTTTTCCAATCAAATCACATTTAAAATCTCCTGATGATATTATAGTCATATTAATTACTACATAATCAAACATTTTATGAAATACATTTCCTTTTCTTTACTTATAACATAGGATATAATGCTGTAATTCTATACACCCAATTATGTCATCTGAGATCTACAATGTTTAAGCTTCCCATCATTGCCAATGTTAAGTTCAATATTTTCACTGACTTTCTACAAAGTACATATATGCCTGAACATAGTTCATTTCTGAGGCTCCATATTGCATCTCCTAACCAAAGTTTCTTTATTTGTAATCTATCTTCTTGTGTCAAAAATTTTACATCTTCTAATATTATTATGCCAGCATCACACTACACCAATTTAGGATGCCTGTTTTGAAACTATTTACAAGCACTCTAAAGTTATCATTATGCCTGTGTTGCAGCTTACCAGAAATTATGCAAATTACATCATTAATCTCATTTGCATTATTTGTTTCCTTTCTTTTTCCTTTTACACTTAGCACTTTAAACTTTCTTTTTCTGTCTCTTACTGTTTTGACAATATCATTCTTTTTACCTTTCACTATTTTCCTCTTTATATATTCATCACTCATTTCAGAACCTTCCTCTATATTATCTTCTGTTTCATTTTTTCAGTTTATCCTTATCTTTATTTTTACCCTGATCTTGTTTCTCTACTCCCTCTTTATCTTTTATTGGGACTGTTTCTTCTCTTCATAAACTGTCTTCACTTTTGTTTTCTCCTTCATCCTTTTTCTCTAGATTACAATCCATCCATAATGCTCAGTTTTGTTTATAACATTTCAATTCACACTTTTTTGCATCATGACCCATTTCTCCACAAATATAACATTTCCTCTTATCACAGTTACTTAACAAATGACCATCTTTATCACAGAAAAACACATTTTCTGTTATCCCAAATATTTTACAATACCACTGTTACCTTCTACATTTATCTTACTAAGGATATGAACATTTTTTTCTTTCTCCATTTTCAGTGCAATATGATAGTCCCATTTCCCGTCCATAATCCTCTGTTATCATAGAGTTTGCTAATGTCCATAATGTCTTTGCAAACTTTGCTTAAATGTCTCTTTAAAGTCTCTTTTTCAACTTCAGTTCAAAATTAACATGTATTTTCTTTTTTTGTTGTTTCTGTGTGAAATGTTTTAACCTCAAAAGAATTCCATGGATTACAGTTCTTTTTCTTCTCATACTCCCTCAAAAAAAATTCCAGAAAAGAACAATTTAAAAAAATGATGTCACAAAATGTCTCTTTATGAATAAAAATAAAAGGTCTTACCTTTAGAGCATTTACTCTCAATGGGATCATTACATTATCCCAAATTCCACACCTGTCTATTTCTTTTTCTTCTTTGTTCTGAATTCTCACCATAAATGTCCTTTCATTTTTGACATTTCCTTTCCTGTATTCATCTCTCATCACTTTTCCTAAAGTTTCTTTAACAGCCTTGTCATATGGTTTCTTTGCCTGGCAATCTTCTTTCAAAATTGCTTCTGATTCCTCTGACTGAATTTTGTCCATAATTTTACCCCATGAAACATCTTTACTACTGTCTGGCTCACCCTGCAACAATTCACCCAAAATATCATTGTGCAACCCTCTTGATTGGAGGGTTGTAATAACATATCTATCATTGTTTTGAATGTTTGCTTCCAATGAAACAAACAAATTCTGCTGAAACAACTCCTTGGAATCTTGTAGAGTATTAAACACTGCACTGGCATTCACCTCTGTGCTATCTGCCTTCTTGGATCTTCTTGAATACTGTTCTCCCAGCTGCCACTGCTCTAGGAGTGGAATAAACACTCTCCTAATGAGCAGGAGAAGTTTCCTGATGCTCTGGACACATTTCCTTAGTAGTATAAGTAAAACCTTGGATGTCCTCAAATAGAGGTTACTAGCCTAATGAGAAGTTGGACCATGGCTATAAGAGCTCTGGAATAGACATTGCTTTAGCCTTAGTTTTGTTTTACTTAACTTGTATCATTGATTTTTAAGAGTTCTTGTAGTAAAGGTTTCCCTGCATTTTAGTTTGCATAATTGGTGGTTTGGATGTCCTTAAAAGGTTAATGAGGTGTCAGTGATTCATGGATTATGGTCTGAGCTTTTAAGCTTAATCTCTTGGGCACATTTCTGAAGTGGCTTTATGAAATAATAATAGCTATTAAATTTATTCTCTGGCCATTTCATCAATAAGTTGTGTGTTTACTTGTTTTAGACAAGTATGTTTGTTTTCTTCTTTGCCAACTCTCACAAGATTGGCATAGGTTTGGAGTTTACTGGGGTTGTTAGAGATAGAGGATGAGCAGATAAAGATAACATATTGAGATATTTAGGGACAGGAGATAAGGAAGTTAATATTTATGAGTTGGTAATATGTAAAGATGATGAAGAAAATGAAAATAAGCCAACAGAAGGATGATAGAACACAAAGAAAATGTTAGACGGAATGAAGAATTTCTTGTCTTATATTGAAAAACAGAGAGTATTAGTGACAGCTTTAAGTGGAGGGAGATATCCAATATTAGAAAATGAATTCATGTGATTGATCAATGGGAAAAATATGTACCTGTGAATGGTAGTTTGTGGGTGTAATACTGGTATAGGAAAAACTTTAATTGGAGATGTTTTGAATGAAGTAAATTTTTATATAGAGCATTGCTACAAGTATAATGTGATTTGTATTGCTGTTTTTCCAATGAGTAAGTTATAGGAAAGTACTGAAAGCCACAACTAGTGAATTGAGCTATAGGATAAGAAGGAAAGTTTATGAAGGAAAACTTTCATTTGTCTGTTTGAGAAAATATGATTGGTAAAAGACAATACTTTGCTTCAGGTCATTATCACTTAAATTGTTTAGATAATAAAATCTTGAGCCGTAAGTTAAGGAAAATACTAAAAATGAACAAACCACATCAAGACACAAACTGGAAACTGTAACAGAGTAAAAACCACACTGAGTCCAAATGTAAGAGTAAGCATTTTCGTTTACTGAAATTAGCAAACTTCATCAGACAAATCAAGAACATACAATAAACCTTAAATAAGCTTTCAAATCATGACATCATTTCTTAATTAAATAAACCAAGCTTCCATTTAAAGTGCTAAAGACCTTACCTAGTGCAATAAAACTATATACACTCTAATTTAAAAATGTTGCTATTAAACAATAACATTAGAAACAAATGTTTAAACAATAAACACTATGCTGGGTTTATTTAATTAAGAAATGATTAAATATGATTGAATAAGTAATTTACAAATATGTTCTTACTGGGAAAAATGTTAAACTCAACAAAGAATTTACCACCTGATTAATGTTAGTATTAATTATATAAGGTGATGGAAAAGGAGCTGGAATATTATGAAAGGTAAGCCAATTGAATATACTATGCTTAAATATAAGGAATGTGCTAGGATGGTGATATCACTCATTAGAAGAGAGAAAGGAGATTATGAATATAAATTGGTTAACCATGTGGTAGACAACAAGAAAATCTGATTATGTGAAACTGTGTAAGAAAGGAAAGATTAGAAATATCTGGATTAGTGAGTGTGATAACATAATTACAGACCCAGATAAAATTGTGGTGTGTTTTGCAGACTGCCTTTCCAGAGTAGGAAAACATGATTATAGACATGACACATATTTTGAAAATAGAATAACTACATTTTCTTGCCTGGTAATCACACAGAACATGGTTATAGATGCTACTCCAAAAATAAGGAATCATACTTCATTGGGACCCAATGATATTAATGAATTTATTTAGTTAACATTAAGGAAAGTAATACAGTTCCTTTGACTTTTCTTTTTCAATAATCTCTGTAATCGGGATTTCTACCACCTCAGTGGAAGGGCACAAACTTAACTTGTGTTCATAGCGGGGTATCTTTTAAGATTGATAACTTTAGACCAATTAGTTCTGCGAGCATTAATGGAAAATGATTTGGAAGGGTGTTTATTAAAATCACGGACCAGCTAGCTGAGAATAATTATATGGGCATATATCAACATGGGTTTACTCAAGGGCAATTATCTTTAACTAACTTTATTTACTTTTATTCTGATGTGGTGTAGGCCTAGAAAAGAAACATTTCAGATGATGTGGTACTTCTTCACCTTATTAAGGCCTGAAGTTTGGCTTAGTTCTCAATCTTGCAATAGTTAAAAAAAGCTATCTGGAACTACAAACAAATAGTATAACTAAAACTTCAAACTTTAACAAAAACTTCACACGTTTTACACGTTCACTTAAAAGCTTTATCAGGTAAATAACATCAAATAAAATAATTCTTTATACATAGTCTGATGAAGTTAACACTTGTTTAACGAAAGAGCTCACATTTTATTTGTTTTTCTTGTGGATTTTTATCATTAAATACACCTTTGGTTTGTCATCACCTGAGTGATTTGTGCCTGTGAAACTCTGTCTGCCAGCATTTTTATTTATTTAGTTTGTTTTGCTGCTTCTGTTTTTTTCGGCTTCTTTAATACGGTTGTACAAAGCATTCATCTCAATAGATCTTCTTATATCTGAAAAATGATCTCCTATGCGTTCTTTTAATTTCCGATTAGTTTTACCTGTATAGAAAGCATCACACTTTTAACAGATCACCATATAAACGATATTCTTCATATGACACGTACCATATGCCTGTATAGTGAAATTCTTTATGTTTACTGGATGCATAATACATTTGTCTGTGTAAACATATTTACAGTGCATGCAGTTATTACACTTATATCTGCCTTGTTTGATACTTTTAGTATGATGTAAAGTGTGTAATTGTTCTTTATAACATAACAAATTATTTAAGTTATTGCACCTTTTGTATCCAAAACTAAGATGTCCATTTTCAATGCCTTTTAGTAAAGGCAATTGTTGCACCATTGGCCAATATTTCTTAATAATATGCATAACCTGAGAGAAGTATTCTTAATATAAGTTAATACACACCTACAATTATGTTTTGGAATAACTATGCAATCCTGTTTTCATTGAAAATGTCTCCTTTCAGAAAAAAAATAGGTCTTATTTCTTGTTTTCATCTTTGTAAAATCTCATTCTCAATAGCAGCTATTTGCCGCACATTGTAAGCCCTAACTGTAAAATCACTGGCCATATTCCTCATTGGAATGCACATTTGTTATCTATAGTATTTAATTTAGCTACACAAATCATCTGATTTCTTTTTATTTTTTTATTTATATATCATTTGTTTACTGGGAAAGAATGACTGGGACAGAGCCCATTTTCAGCAGAGGCCCAGGGACAAATGCTCCACCGACTCATGTCTTTGGAATGTGGGAGGAAACCGCAGCACCTGTAGGAAACCCACGCAAAAGCAGGGAGGACATGCGGACTACATACAGAAGGCACCCCAGAGGAGAATTGAACTGGAAAACCTCTTATTGTGAGGTGACAACACTAACCTCTGCACCACTGCTCCAACATTTCTTACAATGTTGTTAGAAATATGTGGAGGATGCATACTAGTAAGATGTAAGTATGTATTCCTTTTTACATCCTTTTTGTATAAAGTAGTTTCTATTCATCGTGCCATATTTTTAATTAATCTAATATCCTAAAAATCTATCTGTGAAAAATGTAGTTTTCTTAAATCTCAAAAAATTAGTAGTAGTATGCATATAAGTAATAAAGTCATCTAACAAGATTAATAAAGCTTCCCATATCAAAAATAAATAGTCCACAAATCTCTTATAAAATCCTACATTGTGATAGTTCTGATTATGTTGTTCAGACAAAATATATTAATTCTCTTATGCATTCATGACAGTATTTGCATATATGTTGCCCACAGGAGTACCCATGGTCACACCTTTTAGTTGTTTATAATATAGTGGAAAATGATTTGGAGGGGTGTTTATTAAAATCATGGACTATTTAGCTGGGAATAATTATGCAGATATATATCAACATGATTTTTCTCATGGTCGATTTGACTAATTTTATTTATCTTTATTCTGCTGTGGTGTGGGCCTAGGAAAAAAATCTGTAACTAACTTTATTTACTTTTATTCATATGTGGTGTGGGCCTAGGAATGAAATATTTAAGATGATGTGGTATTTCTTGACCTTATTAAGGCCTTTGATTCAGTTCTCAATCATGCTTTATTAGAATCGGTGGAGAACTGGGGTTTTAGTATGTATGTCATTAGATAGGTTGCAGATTGGTTAAAAAGTATGAATTCAAGTGTTTGCCTGAAATAATTTAGTCTGGGGAATATGATAGCCAAAGGGGCATACCACAGATATCAGTTATGGTCTCTTTTCATTTTCGTGTTTGCATGTCTTCCTTTCCAGTGGTAGGAGGGTGTTAGTAAAATGTGCTGACATTTCTAAAATAGCTGGCTATTTACCTCAGTAAAGGAACAATTGAAGCTACAAGCTTATCTGGATAGTTTGTAGTTATAGTTTCAGTCAAATGGAGATGCATTTAATAATATGAAATAAAAGGTTATGTACTTGGGTAAAGAGAATGCCAAATATCTGTATAGTTTAAATAGCTCCATTATTGCAGAGTGTCAGAATTTGAACACTTGGTAATCTGAATAGAAATATGGGTGAATTGTACTGAAATATAACATCAAGGGATGAAAATGTGAAAAATGTGATGATGTTAATTTACAAAACAATTATACGGTACTGTTTTCTGTATGTATAAAAGTTCAACATACATACATAAATTGGAAAGGGTGCAAAAGTACTATACTAAGAACATTAACGGTCTAATAAAAATGTTAAAAGTAAGAATGATTAAAGTAACTCCACCTATTCTCCGATTATTATACATCATTTAGAGGAGATTTTATTTGGGCACATAAATGCCTGAAGAATGAGGCCACTAAATGCACATTAGGGATTACTTTTATAACGCATGGGAAGGATACTAGGAATAGACGAGCATTGAAGGACATGAAGCATAGGACAAAAACTTTAGGTAGAAGTTATTTTCAGGCAAGGGCAGCAGTGTGAAATGGAATAAGTTGCCTGAAATAAGACAAATAGATAATTTACTAAGTTTTAAGTTTAAGTAAGATTTGGAGATGGTGATAGAGTCTTTTGAACCTTGTCTGCTTGGAGACTAGCGAGGTTTGCCCCACATCTTACTTTTGCAGCATTAAGAGACACTCAGGTTATTAGTGGAGGTGGAGCAGAGGATGTTTGCTGGTAAGATAATAGCAGAGTTTTGCAAATTAGGGGGGTAGAAAGAGAGAGAAAGAGAGAGGATGCTAGGGAAGGAGGTAGTAGAGACAGAGAAGACACATGGGTTTAATATTCATTTATAAGGACAATGTTTGCCTGGTATTTACCCTTGTATTTATCACCGATCAAAATGAAAAATGTGTAAGTTGCCCACCCTTCAGTCTTACAAAAGCAGATGGAAGGTAGCATAGATGGTGGTGAGAGAAAGGCTGGTTAGATGAGTATATATGCTTCAGAACTAGTTTTCTGAAAGAGTTTCCAGTGGGAACAAGGGTCTTGGCAGGGGCAATAGCTCCTTGGAGAGGAGGGGAACACTTACTTTTTTTCTTACAACTTAAATCCACCAGGACTCCTCCCTTTGCAAAAATCTCACCCTACAGAAACCAAATCACTTCTTAACATCAAAACTATCTTATGCCTAACAGTTCTACATTTACTAAACATAAGCCACAACTGCATCTCACTAAAAAGCTACAAATGCTGAAATTTACAAGACTACCCTTGCTGATGAAAATTAATTTAGTTTGCAGTGACATTGAAGTAGTCCGTGGCCCTCAGCTGCCACTATCCATTACACAAACCACTACGCATGCCCCCCACGCTACAAAATTAACCCCAGCTCTTATTAATGCAGGTAGCTTCTTCAGTGAAGCAGAATAAAGTGAGGGATTCCTGTCAAGACACAACCCACATACAGCAGCAATTAGTGAATCCTAGAAGAAAAGCCAACACCCCTAGTTTAAGACAGCACTTCTTAGATTATCACTGACTCTTCAGCCCTAGACCAGGCACCATTGTAGGAGGAAGTACACCAGTACTACTTAAACACCACATAAAAAGTTCACTCGTAGGGGAAAAATAAGTCCATAAACTACTATGACCCCAACTGTCTAACCATTAAAATATATAGTACCAAGTCTTCCTCATTAGAATTATTAGTACCCTACCTCCCATCAGTAGTCACAGAATTCTAATTCAAATAATCCTTCAACAAGCACTGTATTGCCTTAAAGCAACTAAAGGTGATAACATCACTTTCCTCCCTTACTATCTTCAAACAAAAGCTCAAAATCTATCTTAAATCACACTGGCTCTGTCCTTCTTGTAACCCTGACTAACCTTTACTGTAACTGCTATGCATTCTCTCTTTTCTTCTTCTTCCATTCTACCTATCACTCCTTGTTACTTATTTTCTGAAGAAATCAGAATGTAAGCTAAGCAATCAAGTTAAATGATTATTCTTTTGAATGAGTTTTTAACCATATACTATCTTAAATCACATTAACTTGCTCTGTAAATTGAAATGATCTGAAAGAATGTGCTAACAGTGAAGTGCCCAATATTATCTGTAATACTCTGTTCAATATTACATGTATTTATTGTATATTAGATATATATATATATATATATATATATATGTATATATATATATATATATATATATATATATATATATATATATATATTTATGTCTTTCTAACTGTTTGGAGCTTTTCTCCCCGGGCCTCTACTGAAAAAGTATATGTATCCAGTTAGACTGGCCCGGTCAACAAATGTAAAATAAATAAATAATCCTATGTGGCTTTAATGTAAACTTATTAAATCCTTCTTACTTTATCAGTGACATCTGAACCAACCTGGGAATTACAGAAATGATCAATGAACTCACTAGACCTGCCTGCAGAGCTGATAATTACTCTCTACTGCACTTGCTTATTGCTAATATTACTCACAAAATCTTTGGTATCCAAGTCCTACCAACTACCTTTTATGACCATTGCCTCATCTTATTTACACCAAGACATGCTAAATCCAAACTCCTACCCTCACTTCTACCTCCTTTTGGCCAATAATTAATAAAAATATAGCTGTTCCGCAAAATGAACTCCAAAATTTCCTGGACCAATGCCCTTTCTAACAAAAGCCCTAATGAAGTTGCACATCTACAAAACCACTACTGCAGCACCAACACTTCCTTTTAATTGTCAGGTTACCTAGCAAGTGTAGGAACCAGTGTCTAACAAAAGAACTTAAGTCCTAGTGCAAATTATAAGACGTGGCATAGCAACATTGGAGAGATCTTCCATTTCCAGCAAAAAAGATAAATTCATAAAGTGAAGAAACCTAGCCAAAAGCTACCTGCATATATAAATTCAGCTTCCATCTACCGAAAAAATCCCCAAAACATGCACAATAACCAGGTCAATTTCTGGAATCGCGTGAATGAATCACTGTCCATTCCAGTCAGAAAGACACCTTAATCGCCAAGACAATACCCCCCCCCCCACCTCAGGACAACTAACCATCCTAGACCTTCTTGAAGAGTTTTCTTTCCTTCCCTCCAACTAAATCACACACTATTGACCATAACTCCTCTATTCTATTTCAAAATAACCTCTGCCAAAGAAACTGTAAAACTCTTGGAACAAATCTCAGTTACACCATCTGGAGCTCATGGCTTCCTGCTTTGGTCTTTTATTTGTTTATTTTTGTTAATGGATTAGACCACTGGTCTTTTTGAACCATTTGCAGGTTCATTTCAGGGGCAAACAAAAAAAAAATGCAAGGTCAAAAATAAAAATAAATTTACATACTATAAAACAATAACATTATACAATAATGTTATGGAATAATTCTGTACAGAATACAATCAGGTAAAGAAAGAATATGATAAAGTAGTAGACAAATGCAGAATAATTACTGAAGAAGCGGTTATATTTCCAGAATAAAGAGTTCCAAAGGATGTGAGAGAGAGAAAGATAACTGTTTATATTGCTCTGTACAAGTTTACAAAACTGGGTATTAGTGTATGTGGTAGAAGTGTTTTAGTGTTAGTAGTGAGTGTATGAAAACATGAAGAGAAGGCGGGGGACTGGATCAGGTAACTAAACCATTTTTTTAAGTAAAAACAAGTTGTGACTTTGAAGAGGAAGTGTTCAAGGTCCTTTCTGAATGTTGTAAAGGAGGAGTTTTATGTCTGAGAGGTGGGAATAGATTCCCAGACTTGTGGGCCAATAGAGAGAAATTGTGGTCTGGTCAGTTTTGCTTTGGGCTTTTGAAAGGAAGTTGTGTTAGGTGGCAGGGATCTAAGGTTGCAATCTGAGGTGCATAGAAATATGTGGGCTAGAAAAGAAAGGGACTAAACAGTTGTCAACCAAACACACATTCCATCATATGGATGGACTAAACAGCTGTCAACCAAACACACATTCCCTCCTTAGCAGTGGACTCATATATATATATATATATATATATATATATATATATATATATATATATATATATATTTGTGTGTGTGTGTGTGTGTGTGAAGAAAGGAGATACTGCCAGCACAGCTAGCTGGAATTTTGTAAATAACTATATGTCATTTGTTAATATCAAACTAATTTATGCAAGATGCTGGTGTTACAAATGTATTAGAATTGGGGTCTATATCAGTTCACCAAAATGGCTGAAGTTCGAACACCATATATTCGAACTTCTAACCACGAAGTGCAAAACATCGAAGTCTTAGAACAGAGATTTTTTTTCCCAGGGAAAAAAAATTGCTGTTCCAAGAAACACACACACAACACAAGCACACCAAAAAAACAGCAGTCCACACACATACACTTAAAATCCTACATCTAACCCTACACTAAACTGTACATACACTATTATCTATCCACTTACCTTAACCCTAACCCTAAGGTCCATCACTATCGCACACCCACCTCACCCACGCCTTAACCCTAACTCACCTAACCCACGCCCTAATGTCCACACAATCGCACACTTACCTGAACCCGACCAGTAACTTCCCACCACAGTCCTGATAATCACGAAGCCACAGAAATGGCCCACGAAATTCTATCCCTGGTAAAGAATTTGGTGTTCCGCGGCTTCGCGATAATCAGTGTTCGAACTTCACAGTTCAGACATCTGGTGTTCGATCATCAGCCATTTTGATGGACTGATACAGACCCTTGGAACTGTATGTCACATAAGATGCTTGTGTTATAAATGTATTAAAACTGTACATCGTGTATATCAAACTGCTCTGTACAGATGTTTGTGCTGAAAAGATATTTTGTAAAGTGCTTGTGCTTAAAATGTATCCACAGTGTGCCCTGCTGGAGAGAACAGAAATATACATCCACTATTGTAACTGTTTAAATGTATATGTTAACAGAGGAAACTGAAGAGTTAACTTCAGTCCAGCAAACTTTAGAAAAAAATATTTGAAATGAAATTACTTTATAGGCTAGGCCATAAAAGATGGTATCTTTCAGTTTTCAATGCAACTAGAGACACAACGTCTGTACTAGGAAGCTTTCTGTATTATCTTTTGAGTGAACTAATTACTAGTCTAGAAAGCATGTAGGAATGCAGTTGTTTTATGACTTTCAGCATCTGCCAAAGATCTGAGCAAAAGCCTTTGTCTATGTATTTGTACAGGTAGATGCTAAATGCTACCAGCTGCCAGCAATGGGTTTTTGGCTTGCGAACTAGAAGGCAGATGACAAGAAGTGATGTCATTCTGCAACTTATCCCAGCAGTAGTATTTGAGATATTATTTTGAGAAGCCACTTAGAGAGACAGGGCATTCTGTATTCGGTCTTGGACCTGACAAGAACCATTCACCACAACATCTGCCATGCTCTTTTAGTAACTTCTTAAGTTATAGTATAATTCTGTTAGAGTGAGGAATATAGTGAAGCTTAGTTTGGATATTTTTCTTTATTTATTGGAGACGGCCCTGCAATGTTGTTTTAAATATTTCATGTGGTTTTGAACTCCAGACTCACTGTGAATATATATTTAGTATTGGTTTGTTCTTTTAGTATTTATTATTAAATATATTTAAATCTTTCATTGTGGCTGATCTCTGTGGAGGTATTTAAGTTTTGAGTGTACTTGCATATTTATTTGGTGACATTGTGTGGGCCACTCCTAATAGCCTTGCTCTTGGTCATACTACCATTTTTATTAATAATAATATTACACAGTAAAATTGGTCACCATTTGTTAAGGGCCTTAAAGTAGCTGTTGACTAGCGACTAGTGGCAGTGGAAACTACCCTATAGTCTGGGCAGAAGCAGGGGGCATAGCTAGTAAGCCTGTGCCAGCCTTTCCCAGGTGTGTGTGTTTGTGTGTGTGTGTAAATCAAACCTCAAAGAGTGTGTGTGTTAGCTACTTGGGTGGGGGCATGAAGCACTGGTTGAACAGAGAGGGTGCTGGAAGTCTTGGCCTGGTCACTCAGCTGAGATCTCAACTCTATATCTGTGCCAGTGGGGCGCCTTATTGGGAATCTGGAAGAAGAAGGTGAAACCAGCCCCAGACTGACTGTGGTCTCTGTGTGCTCTTAAGTGAAATTGCACTTGATGCAGAGAGCTGCATCTGGAAATTCTGTGTGTATATCTGTTAAACTCCCAGAGAACGTCCCCCCAATGTTGCCAGTGGTGAGGATTGAGGTGCCTTAATTACTGGTCCATTCCATCATTTGATTTCCTCACAACACACACACACACACACACACACATATATATATATATATATATATATATATATATATATATATATATATATATATATCTATAAAACAGCATTAGAAATGGTGTATCTATAGATCACCATATGGTCAGCTGAGAGTGCATTAATGAATAGTAAGAAGAGAAGGGCTGAGAAGACTGATCTTTGGACACATCAGAGTGCAGAGGGGGCAGAGTTAGAGATAGCAAAGAAACTGCCAGTATCCAGAGTGCAGAATGTAATAATAGTTCATATGCAAACATCTCATTAGAATACAACCTCTTTGTCTTTAAAACCTATATCTCACCAGAATGTAATGCCCAAGATATGGAAACAAGTCATAATTAAGACTATCCGCAAACTATCCAGTCCACTAACCATGGAAGCCTTTTCTATTTTAACAAGTAACATCTTTATTGAATTATCACTAAACAACATAGGCAATAATACAGTTATATAAATGAAAACAAACCATATTGGCATATGTTCATTTGCAAATATTATGCATCTCTTATAATCTATACAATCACTGCCAGTCAAACATTACATAGCTTATTCATTTCCCCTCCAAAACATTATTCTGCATGTATTGTTACCACAACTCCCATTTTTTCTATGTAATTTGCAGCCACCCTTTTTTACAGGTTCCACTTCCAATTATTTTATCTCTGTTACTATGTGTACTACTTTTAGTACAGTGTATCTAGACTTTGATTTCCATTTCCTAGTAACTGATTTTTTGGTAGCCACCAGAATTAAACTCAGTAAGGCCTTACTATGGCTAGGCAATTCTGATTCTGTAATACAGCACATAAAACCCATTTCCTTAGTTGCAACAATTTGCTCACCCAGTATTTCAGACAGAGTAGTCTGCAGGGAATTTTTAAAGTCCGCTAACTCATTACACTCCCAAAAAATATGTTCCCAGTTGCCTCTTTCTTCCCCATCATATCTCCAACATTTGCAATCTACCTGAGAAAAAATTCTTTGGAGTCTGCTAGGGGTATAAAAATACTTATGCAAACACTTTCAAGCAAAGATCATAAATCTTCTACACTTTGTTGCAAAATTGAGAGCCATACATATATCCCCCGTTGTTTATCCAATCTCTCTTCCCAATCCTTTCTAACCTCTTCTGATTGATTCCTTTAGTTATCATGCAATATTTTATATGCCCTACTAATTATCCCTTTGTTAACAGCAGCTTTTGTTCTAGATTCTTCTAAAACCTCTACCCATACTGGTCTTTTCCTTAGGATCCCACTATTTCTTTCTCTTTGCCTATGCTCTGATATCAATCCTTGATATAGAAGGTAATCTCTAGTGTGCAGTCCAAATGAATATTTGGACTCTTCCCATGCTATTACCTTTCTTTCTCTAATTATTTGCTCTAAATATGTTGATTCCTTTGCCAATTTTCGCCAGTAATTTTTTTGTGTACCCATAATTGCAGTCATCCCTATCAGCAGAATCTCCTTTTTCCATTCCGTGTTGACTTAGTTCTTAGAATACTTTATGATACTTTATGAATATAATATTCTGTATGGTTATTGATGTTCATCGTGTTACCCTGCTACAGTCATCACACTTGGGTTATCCTGTCATCAGGCGGTCCCACAGTCGGCCGGATTTCCAAAGTCTTGGTCCGACGTTGGTTGTTGTTGCCTCATCCCTGACGTCAGTGCGCCAGGGGTACATATACTGCAACTGATGCCATTTTCTTCAGTCTTTCTTGCCACTCGGTGCCCGAAGCAGAAGCAGTTCGCAAGTGCCGGTCGGCCAACTCCTGAGATTGTCGAATTCGAATTTCAGACCGAAGTCTTCTATAAAGCTAAGTACCCCGTTGGGGAAACTTTTCTTGCCTCAGACCGATGTCAGAAAAAGTTAACAATTGTATTTCTTGTGGGAAGCAAATACCTCATAAGGATTTTCATTCTTATTGCATACCTTGCCTAGGCCCTGATCACAATGTCACTTCTTGTCGTTTTTGTGCTAGGTTTAATAAGCGTACTATTAAAAGGCGATTTGATTTCACATGACACTTTTTTGGTAGAAAATTTAACTATAACATGCCGTCGGAGCTACTGACTACCGGCGTGCACAAAAAATGCAGGGACAAGGACCGACAGCCAAGGCCTAAACCCGATTCCGAGGCCTCGGTTGATCCGGTCTCCGGTTATCAGTGAGGCTCCGACGCAGCCCCTGACTACCGCAGTCCTGGAACCCGAGACCACTACAGATATTTTGACGGAATGTACTAGGCCGACGCAGCCTTTTACTTCAGGCCCTTCCGATGATATACCTTCTAAGGACGTCGGTGCTTCGGAAACGTCATTGGTTTATGAGGGCGTTTTCAGACTGACGACTCTCACAGTCAAAATGTTTTCTAAGTCTAAGACTCCTTCTAAAGTTAAAAAGACTACACTTCAGTCTCCTGTTCAAGGCCCTATGCCTAAGAAACAGATGCTCAAAATGGCTGAAGATTTGATTTTTCTTATCAGGGGTTCACAGCCTCCTCCTGACAAAAGGCCTAGACAAGAGGAAGATTCTGCTTCTTCTGAGCAACTGTCTATTTCTTCGGATTCCTCTGAAGACCAAGTCTATTCCTACTTATGAAGATTCTGATGCTGAGGACCCTATTCCCTCAGCTTCCCCTCCTGAAGACTACTCTTTTGGGGAAACTTTACACACTATGAGGGAACATTTCCACTGGGAAGGTCAGGATTTCTCTGATTCCAACAAAAGGCTCAGAGAGTTTCTTTTAATCCCCCAACACAGACCTCTAGCCATCCCACCTGTTTTGGACATTGTGGATGATGTCTATTTAGAATCCAGTTTCAACCCAGACTCTCTACCTCCTGCTCCGGCTAAGCCTGACAGATACTACAGAGTACCTGATTCCCACAAATTTCTTTACAAAAGCCCAGTAGCTGACCCAGAGACTATCTCCCAGGGTCCCAAGGGGGCTAAGGCTTCCATGGCTAAAAACCCTGTACCTTCTGAGAGGGACTCAAGAGCACTAGACAGGTGGGGGAAAAAGGTTTACACCTCAGCCACATTAGCTATGAGAGCACTAAATTGTCAATTTCATATGCTCAAGTATCAGCAGTTTCTAATCTCTCAGTTAAAACAAAAGATAGCCTCCCTTCCCCAACACTCTGAATTGAAAGAAGTACAGGATTTGTTGCACGCCACTGAGCAGGTGGGCAAACATACCTTACAATGTGGGTTTGATTCTTTGGAGGCCTCCTGCAGAGCAGCTGTCACTGGATCAGTTATACATAGGCATGCTTTGTTAAAGGAACAAAGTCTACCTGATCATGTCAAAGCAAAACTACTGGATGCACCCTTACAGCAGGATGTTCTTTTTGGAGTTAAAGCAGAAAAAGTGCTAAGAAAATGGAAGATAAGGCAAAATCAATGCAGACAGTCAAAGATTTCCTACAGGTACAATCCCCTCGCTTCAGCAGAAACTGGCCAACAAAAGATTGGTCCTTTCCAGCCACTGACAGACCTCAGAGGGGTAAATACAGGCGCCCAAGGGGCAGAGGACAACCACAAGCCCAGTATAAACCTCGCCAATGGGGTACTCCAACCCAAAAAGGAGGAGAAGACAGGTCTCAACCCACCAGAAGGCAAACTCAATGACTTGCACCTCAACTGGCCAAACAAAGCTCTTTTGTTAGCCCCCTTGGGGGGAAAACTAGCACTTTTTGCAGACAACTGGCACATGGTCACAATGGACAAATGGGTCCTAGACATAATTTTACGAGGATACAGATTCCACTTTCACACCTTGCCAATGAAAAGAGGAATGCCATACCTGGCACTAAATCAAAGGGCAGAGGCTCAAAAACAAATTACAGCTCTCATGGCCATGAGAGCCATTCAACAGGTACAGATTCAAAAGCAAGGCCAAGGATTTTACTCAAGGCTCTTTCTAGTACCCAGAAAGGACAATGCTTGGAGACCAATTCTGGATCTTTCAATTCTAAACACTTACTTACAAGTCCCAAACTTCAAGATGCTAACACTACAGCAGCTACTTCCCATGTTGGGCAAGGAAGCATGGCTGGTAACGTTGGACCTCAAGGAGGCATACCTGCATGTCCCTATCAGACAAAGTTGCAGAAGATACCTCCGTTTCATTGCAGGTTCAACCCATTACCAATTCTCTGCACTGCCCTTTGGCTTATCTACTGCACCCAGAGTTTTCACAAAATGCCTGGCACCAGTAATTG
This sequence comes from Protopterus annectens, assembly GCF_019279795.1. Taxonomy (NCBI): domain Eukaryota; kingdom Metazoa; phylum Chordata; order Ceratodontiformes; family Protopteridae; genus Protopterus; species Protopterus annectens. The sequence goes on from NC_056726.1 coordinate 439,143,130, forward strand.
CATACTGCAGACAAAGAGGAATTCAAATATATCCATACCTGGACAACTGCCTCATCCAAGCAGAAAGAAAAGACATTCTCTTACATCATGTGGCTTTTGTGAAGCATCTACTAAATTGTCTGGGGTACACAGTAAACGAAAAGAAGTCAAAACTAGTACCCTCACAAAAAATGACATTCCTGGGTGCCAGCTTGGACACAATGGCCCAGAAGGCTTATCTTACACCAGACAAGCAACTACAACTGACTCAATATTCCAAGACAATGGCAACAAAGACCCAATTAACTGCAAGAAAAATTCTGCAGGCTTTGGGCTTCATGGCATCTTGCATTTTGATAATACCATTTGCAAAACTGCATATGAGGAAATTACAGTGGTAACTAAAAAGTGTATGGTCTCAACACAGCCACAGCTTGGACACAGTGATATCTCTCATTCCCTGCCTTCAACAGGAATTTCTATGGTGGGCACAGGCATGTCACCTCAACAAGGGTCAGCCTTTCACCTTGCCCCCAACCAGGCAAACTATCACAACAGACGCTTCAGACTATGCCTGGGGGGCACACATGGCAGGGCAATGCATTCAAGGCCTATGGACTGCAGAACAAAGAAAACTGCACATAAATCAAAAAGAGATGCTAGCTGTACAGAAAGCTCTGACAGCCTTCAAGGATCTTCTTCATCCAGGACAACTTGCAATAAAGATGGACAACACCACAGTAATGTGATACATAAACAAACAAGGGGGCACACATTCTTACCCTCTTTGCAGGCAAGCAATAATTTTATGGAACACAGCTCTGGCCTACCAAGTCCAGTTGCAAGTTCAATTCCTGCCAGGACAGAAAAACACATTGGCAGACGACCTAAGCAGAAACATCAAAGATCCCCACGAGTGGAAGCTAGATCCACAAATATTTACAATGATAACTCAGAAATGGGGCCTACCAAATATAGACCTGTTTGCCAGTCCTCAAAACTACCAACTGACAAAATTTTGTACAAGGACATTCCACCGTCAAGCTTGGAAAGTGGACGCTCTCTCCTTCAGTTGGAAAAACCTGACAGCATATGCCTTTCCTCCATTACCTCTTCTCACAAAGGTTCTTTTGAAGGTCAAAAAGGAGAAACCTCGACTGATTCTCATAGCCCCAGACTGGCCACGCCAGCACTGGTACCCGCTATTGAAGAATATGGCTCACAGCCCACCATGGATATTGCCTCAAATACCTCATTTGCTCACGCAGCAAAACAAGCAGATTCTACACAGCCAGCTAAAAACCTTAAACCTGGCTGCATGGCGAATCTTTTAAACATCCAACCAGCCCCTCTTTCACAAGCAGTTCTGGATTTTATTCTGGAAGCCAGGAGACCAAGCACCAGGAAGGCTTACTCGGACAAATGGAAAAGGTTTTCTGCCTGGAATCAAGCTAAAGGCCAAGACACAACTCAGCCTCATATGCCTCACATTCTGCAGTATTTAGCAGAGATGTTGCACAAAGGACTTTCCTTCTCCTCAATTAAAATCCATGCTTCAGCTATTTCTGCTCACTACGACACTAATCCACCTTTATTTTCACATCCTCTTCTAAAGCAGTTCCTCAGAGGGGCAAAAAACATTAGACCACCTAGAAGAGCTCCTACACCAACATGGGACCTCAACTTTGTTCTGGAAAAACTAACGTTACCTCCCTTTGAACCAGCTTTCTCTGCAGACCTTCAGTTCCTATCTTGGAAGACTGCCCTGCTCCTGGCAATAACTTCTGCTAGGAGAGTCTCAGAATTACAGGCACTAATGGCAGTGGAACCTTTCCTCATTTTCCATCAAGACAGAGTTTCTCTACAAACTAATCCTTCCTTCATGCCTAAGGTGGTTTCCAGTGTAGCTTTAAATCAAACCATCATTCTACCCACCTTCTTTCCCAATCCACAGAACAAGGGTGAGAGACTCTTGCATTCCTTGGACATTCACAGGCAACTTCGTTACTACTTGGACAAAACTAAAGCTTTCAGAAAAACTGACCAGCTCTTTGTATCCTATGCTACAGCTTCTCAAGGGAGGGCTATATCCAAACAAACCATTTCTAAATGGATAGGCCATTGCATATGGTTCTGTTATACCCATCATGGGAAACCAGTTCCTACTACCATTAGATCCCACTCTACCAGGGCAACAGCTACCTCTACAGCCTTTCTCAGAGGGGTCCTTACCAAGGAAATTTTAGAAGCTGCAACTTGGAGTTCAGTACACACCTTCACCAAACACTATCACCTACCTCTTTATTCTCAGTCCAGGGCAGGTTTTGCCACTGCAGTTCTGCAGGGCCTCATTGCCTCCACTAACCCTCTATGATACCTCCACCCTGCCTTAGCTTTGGGACTCAACCCAAGTGTGATGACTGCAGCAGGGTAACACGATGAACATAGTACAGTTTTGTACCTACCATAAATGTAGATGTTCGAGTGTTCCCCCTGCTGCAGTCCAGGTAACCCTCCCTCCAACCCCTCTGATCTTTTGGATAAATCTCTGCTATGCCTTACTGATGTATTTGCTTATGGCTGAAGGGATTTTGTGTTTGTACACACCAATTGGTACTAATTTTGATCACCTTTTTGGGGGCACCTGACATCTGGGGCAAGAAAAACTGAAGAAAATGGCTTTGGTTGCAGTATATGTACCCCTGGCGCACTGACGTCAGGGATGAGGTGACAACAACCAACGTCGGACCAAGACTTTGGAAATCTGGCCGACTGCGGGACCGCCTGACGACAGAATAACCCAAGTGTGATGACTGCAGCAGGGTGAACACTTGAACATCTACATTTATGGTAGGTACAAAACTGTACTTTATTGTTCTTAAGGATCTGAATCCAAAATCCAAGTCTCTCCTTGGTTCTTGAGCTCCTCCATTTCCACTTTGATTTTTAACTTTCCACTTGTGCTGTGTATAGGAGCCTTAACTGTGCAGCTCTGAAATACCCCTTCATATCAATCCTAAATTACCTTGTTCTATTGGAAGGATCAACATATCCCAGTTGACTCTTCCCCTCTTCCCCTCCCAGATAAAATCCTTCAACTCTTTATTTATTGCTATCCACAACTTTTGATCTGTTTGATAAAAATATGTCTAACCTGTGTATAAAACTAAAGTGGCTAAAAACATTTTCACTGCTTGTAACATCATATCCATATCCATAACATCGAGCTTCCAATTTCTCAGTTTTATCGTTTTTTAGTCTGTTGTATTATCATTTGTTTAGTCTATTCCCACATATCCTTAGCTGCCATAACTGAATCATTTCAACCCATACTCCTAAGTACTTCATTTTATCATGTTCCCATAAATATTTGTATTGCTGAACCAAATTGTGTGTGGATTCATAGTTTACAACTGTTACCTTTGTTTTATCTTTGTTAATTTTGTATGCCAAAAAGATGCAAAACTGTTTTTGCATGTTCCACAATACAGAAATGTTCTTTTCTGGTTTTATCATTTATAAAATAATATAATCTGAAAATAAAGCCAACTTTTCTTGATTATCATACCAGATTTATCCTTACATTTCTGAGTCCCCTATTTTCTTTGCCAGTGGTTCTAAATATAACACAAATAAAAAAAGATGAAACACCTGCCTAGTTTCCCTACTCAAACAGAACTGATCAGAGAAGAACCCTACCTACTTTAATTTTCACCTCCAATCCCTCATATATCCTCCTAATCAACCTTATGATTTTATCAGGGAATGGAAATGCTTCCATTACTCTACAAAAATCCCAACTTACGCTGTCATATGCTTTCTGTGCATCAAGACCCACCAACAACAGTGGTATATTCTTATGTTCTGCTTCCCTCTGGATCATCATTGTTATATCAATGTTGTCAAATATTGCCTCCTCTCCACAGAACCAGATTGATCCATATCTATCAATTTTGCTATCACCTTTGCCATTCTTTCAGCCATTATAGATATAAATGCTTTATAATCATGGTTTAGAATTGAAATGGGCCTATATGAATCTAGATCTGTTGAGCGTTTAGCATCCTTAGGTAGTACAGCCACCGCAGCATTCTTGCAGGACTTTGGTGCTTTTCCTCCTTTTAAAATACTGTTAAACAAAACCTTCCAGATTTTTAATTACTTTCTTCCCGCCTAGCTTTCAAACTTTCAAAGTAATCTATGCCTATCCATCTATAACTTCCAAAGTTTTTTTACTTAAGTTTAAGTTAAGTTTAAGTTTGGATAACTTCCAAAGTAATCTATGCCTATCTATCTATCCATCTATGCCTAGAAACTTTCCTGTAGATTGGTTATACATCACACTTTTTATCTCATCTCCTCCTATGCTGTTAGTAATTGAGACTCATCTACCTCTATACTTTGTATAGTAAGTACTTCCATAAACATTTCCATTTATTCCACATTTCTCTACTTTATACAGATTTTCATAAAATTTCCAAAATATTTCTAATACCATTACAGGATCTCTAGTTGCTTTCCTTGTTATAGGCTTTGTACATTTTGTTAAAGCTGCATTGTAGTGCAATTGTCTAAATTAGACCAATACTTAACTTGCGCTAGATTAACTAGCTTGTCTTTTTCCCAGTATTGTAGTGTAATCACAGTACTCCATGCACTACATATGTATTGTCAGCCCTCCCCCAAGGGATGGTGGTACTGCCCAACTGCCTGTGTCCAGCCCTCCCAGTCAGGCGAAGCATGCCCATTCTCCCCCGCCAACTCTGTCAGTAACTTGAGCTTGGATCACTTGCTATGGCTTTATCCCTGCATGCCACCATAGCTGGCTTACCTGGAAAGAGGGCAGACAGATATGCTTGTAGATATAATCATTTATATGATTGAGCAGGGCTCCAATTTCATGCTGCACCCTGGAGTAATTGCTGGAAAGCACAAAGAAGTGGTAGGTGCATAAATGAGTAGCCAAGCCTTCTAGGAGCACACTACAGCTCAACACTTGCCTTCATTGGCAGCAGCTACATCTGGCAAGCATGATGTGTTATTAGTGTCTACCTCCAGAAGGCTAAATGTTCAGACTGAAAGGATAAAAAAATCACAGTGCCCACCATTCCCCTCTTATAAAGTAAAAGCAGAGATAGCATAGTTAGGAGAGGAGAATTTGTTAGGTGAGCTCAACCAAGTACTTGCTGCCTGTTGTGTGTGAGCACAACAAGAATCCATCCATCCTTCCACAACCCCTTTTTCCCATTTTTGCACATGTGGTCAGGGTAATACATCAACGGTGACAATCTTGCTATAGAGCGCACATATACTCACACCTATGGCCATTGTAAAGTCCATATCTCTGGAGTGTGGAAGGAAACTGGAGCATAGGAGAAAGCCCACATGAACACAGGGAGGTTGCTGCACAAATCAAAAATCCCAGTTTTCTTCTAGCAGTTTACTATTTCTGAGGCAGGTGGACCTTAAACTATACTTGATAGAGGAATGTGAATATGCAGCCCTCTATGTGTTACACAAGGGGGAATGGCCTTTGTAAAGCCTTTTGTATTTCATTTGTATAGTTAAACTGCATTTGGTCTTAGCTACATGCAATTTTTCCTTAAGTTATGAACAGCCTACAGACTAAAGGAAACTTGCCACATTTTTCTACCTCTCCCTCAGTTTATTTAAAATGTACATATATTGCCTCCTTACATTGCAGAGTGCATTTAAGAAACATATACTTTTAATGTAGTGTTATTATATGTGTTGTTTTTACTATTCGATTTGTTGTTATATTTGAATATTTTAACAAATTTAAGAAAAAAGAAACGTAAGCACTTTTCATCACCATTTTGCACTGGGTATAAAAATTTATGCACAGAGCCAAATTATCAGTGGCATCTTAATTAGATAATTTAATATTCAAGATTAGGATGACAACAGATGAAACAAGAATACAGTTTATGTAAAAAAACATGGTACTCCACAATATACTGAGTGTGCACACTCACACAGGCAGGTACTACACTGAGTAGGACAAGGAGAGAAATGGAAAGGTACATTACATTTTATTTGGTTTCGAGTCTAAGTAGCTGTGGTTTAGTTGAAGCGAACTGTGTAATCATCAGCTCTACCTCACCGCCAATAAAAATGAGAACAGAAATGTAATGGATAAAGACATGTCTATGCCGTGATTATCTTACAAAAATATTTGTTACACATCAGGTATATGCTACTCTTACTGGGAGCTGGAGCATAATTACTTTATGGAATTCAGGTGATATTTCAGATTATGACTCTACTGCATTGTAGAAATATTACTGGAAGGCAGTGCTGCAGTTAAAGGTAGGATCCAGTACAAGATCCAAGTACTTGTATCTGAAATATCACCCAAGGGGCGGTAACACTTGAATTGACCCACAACAGTATGTTGATTTTTTTTCATTTTGGTTAAGTTTATGTTCAGAGGAGGCTTGCATTGTTTGTGAGGTACACATTTTGATTTTATTTGGAAATGTGTTTGCTAACTGTTTGCATTGGTGAGAAACATGGAAAACAGAAAACTTAATCCTGATAAGATCCTTTTGGAGCCATAGAGATAAATTTTGCAGTTAGCAGGTATTTATGTTACTAATTTAGAATATTGTTTCTCAAAATGTGTTTTACAGGATGTGGTTGTATTTAATGGCTTAGTCCGTTTTATTATTTTCTGCCATTTTTACATGACATTTTATTGCAATTGCTGGTATAATTGCAAAGTGAGCTGTCTTTATTCCTCGTTGTACTGGTTCATATTAAGTGAAAGCCATGATATGTTACGTTTTCCTGAATTAAATGTATGGTAAACTGGATTGTTTATGCTGCTGTGCTGTAGCTGTGCCTTTATACGTCTTAACTTTTTTGTTTTCAGGGGTGTCCCTGATATTTGCTCAAAATGTTGCTCTAGTTTCTCCTAATGCTTCCTAAAATTGTCAATCTTGTGAGAAAATGTGGATTACACTTGATAAATAATGAAAATAATTAAAATTATAGATTTATTTTAATGCAGAAAATGCATGCTAATCCACATTCACTTATTCTGTTAACTTTTCTTTACACACACTCTATTTTGCTAGCAAAATTATCTCTCTATTGTGTCTGCTGTCCTTACCTGATAGATAATAACTGCTCTAAGACAACTGCATAGAATTCAGTCCCTCACATACTGAACTGAGGGCTTATTAATTTGCAGATAATATCCTACCTTTTTACAACTGCATACATAATCTACATAGAAGCTTACTCTCTTCCTTCTCTCCTTCCTATTTTTCCATTTGCTTCCTTTCTCTCCTTTTTCTTCCTGTTTAAATATGTATATCCATTTTGATTTTGAAATGTTTGACTGCAACAAATATGATAACCTCCATGTAAATGCAGTTTCCTATATTCATGTGTTTTATGTGTTGACTCTATGGTGATGTACAATTTTCTGTTACCATTCGTGTAACCCTTGCTTAGCCTGCAGTCAGTCGCTTGTGATCAGTGCTGTTCCTCAGTAGATAAATATAACTAAAAATAAAATAAAGAAAATTTTATAAATTGACTGTCCTTCTCATTGTATGTCATTACTTTGCTGTTTGGCTTTCTCAGTGCACTTCAGCTTTGCTTTTTTCTTGAAATGTCACAAACATAGCTCTCAAACTTTTACCTCCATAATAAGGGACAATGCAAAATAAATAAACAAACAAATAAACAGGGAAAAAGCCCCCCAAATTAGGACACATTTTTTAAATATTAGTACTATTTTCATAGAAAATTGATAGAAAAAGAGGATCTGAATTAAAGTGATTTGTTCAGTTTCTTAGGTATATATACAGTAGTAGCATTTAGCAAGATAAGTACTGCAGTGCACTTGCAATTACTTTGTTTCCTTATTTAAGCCATTTTTAAATAAGAAAAGGTTTATAGACTTTTTTTTATTAAACCATGACCCAAATTAATTGTGTCCCGGTCAGTGATGACAACTGAGAAATAATGTGAGGTCTGCTTGATTTGGCGGTGGCTCAGGTGGATGTAAAGGATCCTAAGGCACCAGTCGAAAAGAGTAGGGGAAATTGCTTGATGCCCTGGCCAAATTTCCTCTAGTTGTAGAAATACCACCTTGAGTCTCATTTGAAAAAGGGCCACTGGCTTTACAAGAGTAACAATAAATAAATAAATAAAATGACATGATGCATCCATTAAAATCTATAGATGCACATCATGATTTCTCTAAGTTGACATCACTGAAGTCAAAGTTTATTGCTTATTTTAGTGGCTGAACATTAGAGAAAGTGGTACATCAAAAATGTTATTGAACAATAGTGGCCAAAAACTTTCACTGTTGGAGCAAAAATGCTATTCAGCACTTTGTGCACCACACACTGTGGTGGCAAGACAAGTTTTTTATCTAAACAAAGCACTTTAGCATGTGACTTCTGAAGTAAGAAAAAGTCTGTAACTGTAATGATTATAACTGTAAGTATTTAATAACTAGTCTACCACCTTTTCTAAAAAAATTCAGTTTTAAGAGGATGGAGCAAACTTTTGTGCTGGATGGAATTAAGCACATTTGAGAGATATGGTCACAAGTCATATAACTTTCTCCTTTGTTATTCCTACTTATTGTCAATGATATTAAAGTCTCCCCTTCCCAAAAGTGTATATACTTTACTGCCTCTTGCCCTTTTTCTTGCCATAGGGTTACAAACCTGTTGAGTCTCTGTGAATGTTTTTTTATTCAAGTATTTGCTTTTTTTGCATAGCTGGAAGTAGCTTGTCTACAGAGACAAGCTGTTTGTATCATCACAGCTGAAAAAGCAGATGAGTTCATGAGAAGTAGGAAATTTAACAGCTTTGGCCTGAACAGACAGATAAAAGTGAGTGGACAAGGGAAGTTTAGTTAAATAAACTTTTTGTTTTACCTTTTTACAAACAAAAGTTATTTTTTGTTTCAGAATGGTAAAAATGTTCATATTAACTTGTTAAGAAAATTGTATGTAATGTAAATTAAAAGGCATTTTAGATATAAAAAGTGTACAGATGCTGTCTCCAGAGATCCTAATGTAAAATTATCAGTTTGGAGTACTCCATTCTGAGTGAAAGGATTGCATGAGTTAAAAGTAAGAAGAATGATAAATAAATGTCATATTGTAGTTACAGAGAGGTTATTTTGAGGGAGGAAAGACTTTTACATGTGAAACAGAATCATGTTAGTATGTTATCCCTAGTCAGGCTATTTTGTGAAAGGATCAGTTGTAAAATATACGATTGACAGTAACAGCAGCATTCTATACAAGAGTAGTACAAGATAGTATGTGTGTATTTTTCATTTCTAATTAAGGTGGTCCTTGAGCAGCAGACATTATTATAGCAGACTACTGTCAGCTGGAACAAAGTTCCTTTTTTGTTCACTGACTGAAAAGGAATTAAATGTAGTTAATTAATGGGAGGAAAGTACAGTTGTGTAAAATCTTACCATAACGGTAGATGTCCTTGCCTTCACTGCTGCAGTATTCATAACATGAGGATTCCCTGACATAGAAGCCCATCATATGCCCAGTCTGCCAAAGCCTACCATTGCTTTAAGATATGCTGAATGTAACCTAAATGCTCCTCTGGTAGTGTAAGGTGATGTTCAGATGTATCATCCTCAGAACTGTTTGCCCCAGTAGGAACAGCAGTCCAAGGAAAACCAAAAAGAACCTGCAAATCCAGGAAGTAAAAAAGGCTAGGGGGCTGGAGGGAGGGAGTGAATACTGCAGTGGTGAAGGCAAGGACATCTACCATTATGGTAAGATTTTACATAACTATACGGTGTCCTTACATTCACCACTGCAGTATTCATCATGCATGGGAGACTGCCAAAGATCAAGAAGAAACTTGGGAGGAGGAAGCAGCAGTAGAGTCCTTTAACAAGCCTTGAAGAATAGCATTAGCAAAACCATCTCTAGCTCTGGAGATAGCATCCAACGTCTAGTGTTTGGTAAAGGTATGCACAGAAGTCCAGGTAGCTGCTTCAAGAATAGAATTAGTGTCTGAGTCCTTGAAAAAAGCACCAGAAGAAGCCACAGCTCTAGTAGAATGAGCCTTTACACAAGAAGGAAGGCTATTGCCATGAAAAGTGTAACAAAAGGAAATCGCCTTTGAAATCCAAGTAGAAACAGTTTGCTTGGAAACAGTCAATCCTAAAGACTAGGATGAAAGGACACAGACAACTGATCAGATTTTCTGATAGCTTTCGTCTTATCCAAATAAAATCTGAGCTGTCTATGCTCGTCTAAGGTATTCAGCACCCTCTCACTGTTAGATTGTGGAGAGGGGAAAAAAAGTAGGCAAATTAATAGACTGATTAAGTGGCAACTCATTAACCACCTTGGGCATAAAAGAAGGATTAGTATGCAAGGACAGCCTGTCCTCGTGGAATATCAAAAAAGGTGGACAAGCCATAAGGGCTTGCAACTCAGACACCCGTCTTGCAGAAGTAAGAGCTAACAAAACAACTGTCTTTCAAGAACAATGTTGGAAGGAAGCTGAAACAGCAGGCTCGAAAGGAGCTTGAGTCAATTTCTGCAGAACAATATTAAGATCCCAGGGAGGAGGGACAGGCTTCCTGGGAGGTCTTATATTAAGGGCGCCTTTAAGAAATTGTTTAGCCTCAAATCTAGAAGCTAAAGGAGGAATTAAAGGCAGACAAGCAGAAAGAGCTGATAAGTTTGCCTGAACAGAAGAATAGGCCAGACAAGCATTGAGCAACTCACACAAATAAGAGAGAACCAAAGGAACTTCCACAGTAAGCAGGTTCAGGTTATGAGAGAGACTCCAAATGGAAAACCTCTTCCATTTAGATAAGTAGGATTTTCTAGTAGTAGGTGTCCTGGTCTCCTGCAGGACCTGCAGCATTTCCTCAGAAAAAAAGGTGTCTATGAGGAATCAAAACCCTATCACCCACCGTGTCAGCTGAAGTGTGTACAGGTAGGGATGGATGAGAGATCGCTTGTCTTTTGTTAGTAGATCCACCCTGTGAGATAACTTGTGATGATTGCCCTTGGCTAGATGCAGAAGTAGTGGGAACCAGTACTGTCATGGCCAAAAGGGAGTCACCAATAAGATTTTGGGAGCATCCTGTTGAATCTTGAACAGGACTCTTGGAATGAGAAAAGGAGAAGGGAATGCATAGAGAAACATCCCCTTTCAAGAAAATGACAGGTCACCAAGCTTCCACACCAGAGGACCTGGGACTCCGGCACAAAATCTATGAACCTATCTCATCCAGAAAAAAAGAGGCCATTGTTCCCCTCTACTCATCACTCATTAGACCTGTTATAGAGTACAATGTCCCTTTTGGTATGTACCTCACAAGACATCTACAACAACTGAAGAGGCCACAGAAATACCTCACAAAGAGGATTACTGGCCTCAAACAGATGCCCTACACAGACCGCCTCAAAAAACTCCAGCTTTACTCCATCGCATATCACCTACTCAGAGGCGATCTCTGCCTAACATACAAAGCTATGTCAAACCCAGAGCTGTTGGACATGCTCCACTTAAAGAAATCCCAATCCCTCTGAGCTACACGCTGTAGGGACCTAAATCTTGTCACCACAATAAACAGAACATGCTGGAGGGATAGTTTCCTATCCCAGAGACTTCCCATACTCTGGAACAGACTATCTATCTATGCCAAACAGAGCTCCTCATTAGCACTCTTCAAAAAAAATCTTGATGAGTGGATGGGAAATAGGAAATTCACCCCGGGGATCACTTCTGTGGCTCTGCTCGACAGGGATACAGGAAAATAATTTTCTTGGGTGGCAAAAGCCAGGGTACCTTTTTGGCTAGTCTTATATAGGTCCTAGAGCCAATAGCCTAGTACCTACCTATGAACCTATAAACAGAGGAAGTTGTCTGTTCAGAGGGGAGGCAAAGAGATCTACTTGAGGCGTATCATCCCACTGATGAATGATGTCCAGGAACACATCCCTGTGAAGCATCCATTTGTGGGATTGAGTGAAGGACCTGCTCAGAGTGTCTGCCACAACATTTTGATCTGAAGGAATATAAACTGCCTGAAGAGTCACTTGATATTTGACAGCCTAATCCCATACCAGAAGTGCCAGCTGGCAAAGAAAGTAAGATCTTGTTACCCTCCCCTGTTTGTTGATATACCACATAACTGTGGTATTGTCTGTGAATACCTTGAGAAGCCCCAGTGAGAAAAGAGGATGAAAGACCTGAAGAGCCAGCATAAGAGTTCTTATCTCTTTGACGTTAATGTGCTTCTTCTGCTGATGTGGCAACCACACTCCCTGAACCATCAGGGGGCTAAAACGTTGCTCCCCATCCCACATCTGAAGCATCTGTATACAGATCCTCAGAGGGAAGAGGAGGATGAAAAGAGAGTCCTTGATTCAGAGACAACTGCTGACTCCACCACAGAAGTTCCTTCTTGAGACAAGGGAGAAGAGGAACTGTGAAGTCTAGAGGATGTGCGTGTTGAAGCCACACTAAATTCAAAAAACACTGGAACTTCCTCATGTGCAATTTGGCCAGAGAGAGCATTGGAATGGTAGAAGCCATGAAACCCACAGCTCTCAGAAACTCCATGGGTGTAATGGAGGCCAGGGAAGAAGAGTTTGAAGGTAAGAAATGAGAGCTAAAGCCTTTGGATGAGGCAGGGATGCCAGCATTGGCACCATCTGAATCCTGCAACCCAGAAAAACATGATCCTGAGGAGTCAGGGAAGACTTTTTGAAGGTTATTGTGAACCCCAGCTCTGAAAAAGAGACATGGCAAAACAAAGATTTTGCAAAAGAACCTCTGGAGATAATACTTGAATTAGTTGGTCATCCAAGTAAGGAAATATTTGGATCCCTTGAAGCCTGCAAAAAGCAGTCACAGGAGTGAAGCATTTGGTGAACACCCATAGGGCAGTAGAAAGGCTAAAGGGCAAAGCACAGAACTGAACATGCCAGGAAGCAACAGAGAAACACAAAAGCTTCCTGAAAAGAGGATGGATCGGAATATGGAGATAAGCATCCTTGAGATCCAGAGACACCAGAAAGCCTGAGGGAGCAAGAGAGGAAACAGGGTCTGAAGGGACAACATCTGAAAGGATGGCACCTTCAGAAAAGTATTTAGATGAGAGAGGTCTAGAATCAGTCTCCAAGTACCCTCTGTTCTGGCACTAGAAATATTCTTGAATAAAACCCCTTCCCCCTTTGGGACACAAGCACCTCTTGAATAATACCCTGAGACAAGAGATCTCAAAGAAGGAGGCTGAGGAATGCCCATAAAAGGAGTATGGGAAATCCACACCATGAAGTACCCCTGACAAATGACTGACAAAACCCAAGTATCCTGGGTGATTCAAAGCCAAACAGGAAAAGAAAGAGAAAGATGAAGAGAAAGAGGAATGTGGCTGGGAACAGGCAGATAGTCAGACAGTACCTGGTTTGTCAGGAAAGGAAAACTTTTGAACCCCTGCAGTCTGAGTGACCTTAGCAGGAGGAGCCCATTTACCACCCTTTTTACCTTTAGCAGGAGGGTGAGATTGCCTATGAACAAAGGCTGGCTTAGAAGGGTAGTTTCTCTGAAATTTAGGCACAGGGAAACAAACACATGTTTAAGCTCCTATAAGTCCTTCCCCTTGTCCTGAAGAGATTTAAACAAACCAGCAGCCACTTCTCCAAACAAAAGGTTATTATCCAGAGGAACATCCATTAACTTAGTCTTAATATAATCAGGTAAAGGATGAAGCCTAAGCAAAGAATACTCCCTCATTACTGAACCAAAAGCTGCAGCCCTAGAGGAGGCATCTGCTGCATCATAACTACAATTGATAGCACAATGAACTACTTGAGAGGAAGTCCTTAGAAAGGAAAGAGCAGAAGATTTAGTCTCAGCAAATGGAAGATCAGAAAAAGCTGACAAGCCTGAGAAAGAAGAGCCAACACATACCTAGATATATGGGTCTGATAATTAATAGCCCTAAAAGCTAGGGTAGCCCATTGTATAAACCTTCTTACCCAGCCTGTCCATCATTCTGCTGTCCTTGTCAGAAGGCAGTAACTTGGATGAAGGAAGCAATTGAGACAGCTTATCAGAGGCTACAGACACCACAGAGGGGTCAGCAGCAGGACATTTGAACAAAAAGGAACAATCCTCAGGCACCCTATAAAACCTATCAGACTTCTTGGGAGCAGAGGGCAGTGAACCAGGCGCTTTAGAGGCATTGGAAAAAACATCCAGTAAAGCAGCCAAAACAGGAGGAATAGCCGCAGGTTTAGGAAATTTCATCCGCAGTAACTCATAGCACTTATGGATATCAGAAATCTGGGCACAATCCCACTTACAAAATTCCATCATCCTAGAGATTGTGTCCCCAAAGGAAATTTCCTCAGAAGGGCTATTGGGACTATTAGATTCCTCCTCCTCAGACCCATAGTCTAAAGGAGAAGGACTCTGGGTAGAAAAAATAAGGGATTCTTCATCAGAATCCAACTCTTTCTCAGAAGAATGAAATTCCCTGGATCTTTTAAGTATAGAAGAGGACCAAGGAGGAGGACCAGGAACCAAAACCCCTTGAAAAGGCCTTAATGACAGTGAAGCATTAAATAACCTCTGAGAAAAGGCCTGCCACTCACATTGTGGCTTTCTAGGAGCAGAAGAAACATGTTTAGTTTTCTGTTTCTTTTTTAAGAGTACATCCGCCCTAGAAAACTGAGAAGGCTCTGACTAAGAACAGCATTCCACAACCGTAGTAGGAACTTCTTCCCCAAGAAGAAACTGCGGAACCCCCCCCCCCTAGACTCCTTGGAAACAATCAACTGTGGTTCCCCCGAACATCCAAAATGGACGCCTGCAAAGCTCGTTGGACATGCTGCCCACCCAATCCTTGCTGGCCTCCAACCTGGACGCAGTAGAGAAATCCGACAGCACAGCCAGGCAAGTCTCTGGGTTTGTAATAACCTTGGGATAAACACCTGGCAGAGGCTGGACAGAGGAAAACTCTGTTCTTACCTTTTTCACCTTCTTCTTCCCTGATGGCTGACCTGGGCGGGAAGTTCCATCCATAGTATCTTTAGCATGAAGCTTAAGATGCTGGTTCTCAAGATATAATGAAAGGGAAGAAAGCCTACTACAAAGGGTTTTTGGGATGAACACCTGACAAATCGAACAAGACATATGGTCGTGAGAAGCTCCTAGGCAAAAAAGGCACTTATTGTGGCAGTTTTTATGGGGAATCTGTCTTCCAGACATGCATTTACCCTTTCTGGATGACATTAACCCCCCAAACAGCACAAACAAATTCAAGAAAAAGTACAAAAAACCCTAACTGGGTACTTATCTGCAATGGTGAGGACTTCGGCAAACAGAAGTAGTCATTGGAATACAAACATACAGAAAAAATGTCAGAAAACTGACAGAGACAAACAGACCGACAATTAAAAACAGCGTTCGGACTGGTGGCAAAGAAGTTCTGAGAATGGTACAATTGAACATCACCCTTATACCCTATGCTATGGAAGGACCATTTAGGTGACATTCAGTGTAACTTAAAGCAACAGTAGGCTTTGGTATACTGGATGGACGATGGGCTTCCACAGCAGGGAATCTCATAAGTTATAAATACTGCAGTGGTGAATGTAAGGACATCTGAGAAATACATTTTTTTAACTGTAAGTGCTGTGTGACTGCACTGGATTTTTTCCACCCCACAGTTCCTGTTCTGCTTTTAAACTTTGTGGCTTTTGAGCTGCCCATCCTTACTGTAAATTTGATTTTGGAAACTCATCCCAGTCTCATCTCATTTTCTCATTCTGCTGAGCACTGAAATTCAAAACCATCCAGTCACGGCAAAGGGTGGAAAATCGGCCATATTTAAACCTCGCAGGCAGGAATACAGTCATAACTGGTTGTAGCTCCCCACTGTAGGCAGTATGACAGGTGTTGGAGAGGGCATGCTTTTCTGGGTGCAGCGCTGGGGCATACAGGAGTCCAGGGTCATGGTAGGACTCCTTGTAAAAAAAAATAACGTGAGGCTGCTGCAGGACCAGTACCAGGGCTCCCAATACAAAGCGGAAGCCTTGGAAAGTTTTGACCATGATCTCACCAGTGCCACTGGTATCCCTCAGACTGGTGAGCAGGTCTGGCACTGCTATGCTGATTTGAAGTGGAGGAAGAGGGAGCTCTTGGAGCAGTGAGTCCAAGAAGCATGACTGAGGGGTCCCAGCAGTGTGTAAGTATTCATAGCAATAACTGTTTACCAAAGTCCAGCCTGTGTATGTGATGGATAGGTATGCATAAATGTTTCTCTATCTTCATTACAGCTCCAGCTGAGTGGGTTGTGAACCAGGAAGCCCATGTCAGCAGGTTGCAAAGGCTGCGTCGCGAGGCTGGTGAGTAACAATCTAGTTTGTACTATTCATACCAAATAAATATAAAGGAGTATAAAGGAGTAGACTGTCATCTGTCATTATTAAAAATTGGTATGGTTTCTACTGAATAAAGCAGACAATACTACAGTAATAGTCTCATATAGGTCACATATTAATAAAACTGTAACTGCCTGTGAATAAAATTCAAAACCCTGGACTGGTTGTGTTTACTCTGGTATGGCATGATTTCAAATGTGCACAGGTTATGCATAGCAACTATAGCTCTGAAAGCATTAAACAATCAAGTCTCATCTAACAAAGTTAGTGCCTCTATAACACATGAGATTAACTGATATTACAAATGTCATGCACCAAGATTTGATATCTGAATAGTAATGTTGTGTTAATAACTGTTTTCCACACTGTGCTATATGAAAAGGTATGTATAGGAATGTATGTATAAGAATGTTGTAATTAGAAGGTCAAATGTAACCCTGACTATGTGAATATGGGTAGAAACAGTCCTGTAGTATTAACAAACATTCCCTCCATGGGTCTTCCAGGTAAGAGAAAGTATAAAGTAGCTATAAGAAGGCTGTAATTATACTGTATACAAACATACCACTGCCCAACTCAATGCCATAGTTATTGTAATAATACCTGCAGAGTAACGAGTACAGCAGTGATCATTAAAGCTGTGACCACTGCAAGAATCTGCATTGGTTAACTGACATCTCTCTCCCCCCACCTTATCTTCACCAATAATCTAAACACATAAATGAATGGGTATGTTTTCCACCAAACCTACTGCTGGGACATGTGTCCTGTTTTTCTAAAAACATTGAAATTTATTCCAATTAATGTTTCCTGTTCAAATGCTATCATTGGTGTCCTGTTGCTATCAATGTAACCTGCATGCTGGTGTAATGCCCACTGTGGTTCCATATATATGCATGTGTTCTGTTTGCTATGCAAATGTTCCAAATCTGTTATACTGGGTTAATGGGAATACTCATGCATGCTGATGTCCTTCATGGATGCATCTGCAGTCATAACAAATGGGTTGTCCTGTCGTCAGGCAGCCCTTCGGTCGGCCGGATTCCAAAGTCTGGGTCCGGCTTCGGCTGATGTCGCACTTCACCCGACGTCATCTCTGCTGGTCTTCGGGTATAAAGGCATCAGCCGACGCCATTTTCTCCAGTCTTTCTTGCCGCGTGGCGCCCGAAGCAGAAGCTGTTCGCAAGTGCCGGTCGGTCAGATCCAGAGATTCCTACTACCGAATACTACTTCGAAGACTTCTAAAAAGCTAAGTACCCCGTTGGGGACTCTTTCTTGCCTCAGCCGATGTCAGAAAAAGTAAATAATTGTTTAACTTGTGGGAAACAAATACCTCATAAAGATTTCCACTCTTACTGCCTACCTTGTTTAGGCCCAGACCACGACGTAGCTGCCTGTTTAGCCTGTGCTTCCTTCAACCGACGAACGCTTAGGCATCGGTCGGAGTTTGCTGAACAGTTTTTCGGCTCAGATTTTGCGTACATTATGCCGTCGGATCATCCGACTACCCAAATAATTAAAAAACGCAAAGAAAAAGACCGACACTCGCGGTCCGCGGTTTCGGCCGAAACCACAGATAAGCAAGCCGCGAGTGTCTCGGTTTCGGCCGAAACCGAGAAAACCGGTCAACCCTCAGCCGAATCCATGACTACTACCGAGGCTCCTGCTACATTAGTTGAATCGGCCTCTGAAATTTTGCCTACTACTGTGGTTTCTAGTGACTTATCTGACACCATCCCTTTGGATGTTTCTACCCCAGCACGTGGTGCTGCTAGGCCTCCTGCAGCCATGTCTATAAAGGCCTTTGCCAGGGCCAAAGCAGCCAAAACTGTTAAAACAGTGCCTGCTAAGGCCCCCTCACACAGACACACTTCTAGCTCTCAAATGCTTACTCTGGCAGAGGATTTAATCTCCTTAATTAGGGGATCCCAATCACACCCAGACAGGGCCTCTCAGCCCCCAGAAAAGAGACCTAGGACTGAGCCACCCCAGCCAGAGTGCTCTGATGATTCTTCGGAGGACTCAGACACTACAGACCAGCCAGAGGCTCCTTTTTCCACTTATGAAGACTCCAATGCTGATGAATCCATTCCATCTGCCTCTCCACCAGAGGAATTTTCCTTTGGGGAAACCTTACATGCCATGAGAGAACAATTCCAATGGCAGGGACAAGATTTCTCAGATTCAAGAAAGAGGCTTAGGACCTTTCTGCACTTACCACAACATAGGCCCTTAGCTATACCTCCAGTTTTGCCTGTTGTGGATGATGCATTTAATGATGTTTGCACTGCACCTGATTCTTTACCCCCAGCCCCTGCCAAACCAGACAGATTTTATAGGGTGCCACACACTCATCACCACCTTTTCAAGGCCCCACTTGCAGATCCTGAGACTATATCCCAGGGGCCTAAGGCAGTAGCTGCTACATCAACAAAAAACCCTCTCCCTTCTGAAAGGGAATCCAGGTCATTAGAGAGATGGGGCAAAAAAGTTTACACCTCTGCTACTCTCTCAGCTAGAGCTTTAAACTGTCAGTTTCACATGATCCAATACCAAGAGTTTATGCTTGATCAGTTAACTAAGAAACTTTCCTCTGAAGAATCCTTAGATAAGAAATATGTTTTAGAAATGGTGAATAACATACAGCAGATTAGTAACCATTCTTTAAAATGTGGCTATGATGCACTGGAGGCTTCATTTAGATCAGCCATGACTGGCACAGTGATAAGAAGGCATGCATGGCTGAAAGAACAGGTCCTGCCGGATCATGTAAAAGAAAAGCTGTTAGATGCTCCTATGGATAAGGACAGCCTATTTGGTACATCTGCTCAGCAAGTAATGAAGAAAATGGAAGAGAAGGCAAAATCTGTACAAACAGTTAAGGATTTCTTACAGGTTCAGCCCCCCCGGTTTAGCAGAAACTGGCCTGCAAAGAATTGGTCTTTTCCAGACTCCTCAAGGACTCAAAGAGGCAGGAATAGACGCTCTAGAGGCAGAAACCAATCCAGAGGAGGTGCCTACAGAGGACGCCAGTGGCAAGGCAATAACCAGCGAGGCACTGACACAACCACTGCCACTGCAACAGGACAATCACAGTGACTTGGCTCTGACACCGCCTACCAGGGAGCAAATAGCAGCACCTTTAGACGGAAAGTTAGCCTTATTTTCACAAAATTGGCACCATATCACAAAAGACAAGTGGATTTTAAAAACCATAGACCAAGGCTACAGGTTTCACTTCCACACCTTACCAGTAAAAAGAGGAATGCCAAACTTACCTCCAACTCAAAAAAACAGAAGCTTTAAACCAGGTAGCTCAACTAACCAAGATGAGAGCTGTGGAAAGAGTACCAGTAAAGCAACAGGGCAAAGGATTTTACTCCAGACTCTTTTTAGTCCCAAGAAAAGAGAAAACTTGGAGACCCATTCTCGATCTGTCCGTCTTAAACACATACATCATCGTTCCAAAATTCAAAATGCTGACCTTACAGCAACTTCTTCCCATGCTGGGCAAGGAGTGTTGGCTGGTGACTCTAGATCTCAAGGAGGCATACCTGCACGTCCCCATCCGACCAAATTGCAGAAGATACCTCAGATTCCTTGCAGGATCAGAGCATTATCAATTCTCAGCATTGCCCTTTGGCTTATCTACTGCGCCCAGAGTATTCACAAAATGCCTGGCATCAGTAATCACTCATTGCAGGCTACAGGGAATCCAAATCTATCCATACCTGGACGACTGCCTGCTACAAGCGGACAACAAAGACAAGCTGACAACAGATTTACAAAGGGTCATTTGCTTACTACAAGCCCTGGGATACACAGTCAATTTAAAAAAGTCAAGACTGATCCCATCCCAGACAAGAACATTCTTGGGTGCAGAATTGGACACAGTAAAACAAATGGCATTCCTGACTGCAGAAAAACAAGAACAACTTCCTCTCTACTTGGCATTAACAAAAAAGAACAAGCTAACAGCAAGAAAAATACTACAGGCCTTGGGCTTCATGGCATCATGCATAATCCTGATCCCCCATGCCAGACTGCATATGAGAAAGCTACAATGGTACCTAAAGAATTTATGGTCTCAACACAGGCACAGCTTAGAAACCGAAATTCCACTAATCCCATGCCTGAAACAAGAGTTCCTATGGTGGGCCCAAGCATGCCAGTCAAACCTAGGCTTGCCCTTCCACAACGGTCAAGCAAACCAAACCATCACAACGGACGCCTCAGACCTAGGCTGGGGGGGCGCACATGTTGGACAAGTGCATACAAGGATTGTGGACTCCAGACCAGCTGCACCTGCACATAAACCAAAAAGAAATGCTGGCAGTAAAACTAGCAATCCAGAAATTCAGGCCATTCCTCAAAGAAGGCCATTTACTGATAAGGACAGACAACACCACAGTCATGTGGTACATCAACAAGCAAGGAGGCACTCATTCATACCCCCTATGCAGAATGACTCTGGACCTTTGGAACATGGCTCTGAGCTACAACATCCAGTTACAGGCAATATTTGTGCCAGGAAAAGAAAACACCCTAGCAGACATGTTAAGCAGAACCACCTCGGATGCTCACGAATGGATGCTGCACCCAGACATCTTCAAGGCCATCACAAAGAAATGGGGAATGACACAAATAGACCTATTCGCATCCCCACTCAATCACCAGCTCAGGAAATTCTGCACAAGGATGTACCACCCACGGGCATGGAGGGTGGACTCTCTATCCTTCAGTTGGAAAGGCCTAATAGCATATGCATTTCCACCTCTTCCTTTGATGCACAAGGTACTACTGAAAATCAAAGAGGAACGCCCAAGGATAATCCTGATAGCTCCGAATTGGCCAAGACAACACTGGTATCCTTTGCTGAGGAGCATGTCACGGGGGATAATGTGGACAATACCCTTGATACCTTTGATGTTAACTCATAACAACTACAACATCATGCATCCAAACCTAAAAACCTTACAACTGACTGCCTGGAACATCACTTAACAACAACTAACCCAGACTTATCACAAAGGGTTAAAGACATTATCCTTGAAGCCCGAAGACCTTCAACAAGAAGGAACTATGCAGGAAAATGGAAAAGGTTTGTCACTTGGAGTGCTGAAAGAGGAAAAGATGTGTCAAACATAGACATTGCTAACATCCTGGAGTACTTGGCAGAGCTCCTACATACAGGCCTGTCCTATTCCTCCATCAAGATACATGCATCAGCTATTTCTGCAGAATATAGCTTCGATCCACCTGTCTTCTCACATCCTCTACTCAGGCAATTCCTCAGAGGGATAAAGAATGTAAAACCTCCTAGGAAACCTCCATTACCAGCATGGGACTTGAACTTTGTACTAGAAAAGTTGACACTCCCGCCTTTTGAACCAGCAGCAACAGCAGATCTGCAACACCTGTCATGGAAAACTGCTTTCCTACTGGCAATTACCTCAGCAAGGAGGGTTTCTGAACTACAGGCCTTAATGGCAGTGCAACCCTTCCTAATCTTCCATCAAGACAGGGTGTCCATGAGAACTAATCCTACATTTATGCCTAAGGTGGTATCCAGAGTATCTTTAAACCAGGCAATCCACCTACCTACCTTCTTTCCCAACCCACAGAACAGGGGGGAAAGACTGCTACATACCTTGGATGTACATAGGCAGTTACGCTACTACCTGGACAGAACAAAAAGTAACAGAAAAACTGACCAGCTTTTGGTAGCCTATGCAACAGGAAGGGAAGGAAAAGCAATTTCCAAACAGACAATCTCCAAATGGATAGGAAATTGCATAAGATTCTGTTACTCCTACTATGGAAAACCAATGCCACAGAACATAAGACCTCATTCAACAAGAGCTACAGCCGCTACCACAGCTTTCTTACGAGGAGTGGCAACCAAGGACATTATTGAGGCTACTTGGACCTCCGTGCATACATTTGCCAAGCATTACAATTTACCTCTATACTCTAGATCCCGAGCAGGGTTTGCCACTGCGGTACTGCAAGGGATCCTAACTACACCATAATTTTTCTTCCTCCACCCCTAGTTTGGCTATGGTATTCTACCCATTTGTTATGACTGCAGATGCATCCATGAAGGACATAGTACAGTTTTGTACCTACCATAAATGTAGATGTCCGAACTGGATAGCATCTGCAGTCAGGATTACCCACCCTCCTTCCCCTCTGTGGTACTCCTAGGGTATTTACCCTCCTAATAGCTAGCTGGGGGGGAGTCTCTTATGGTGTATTTGTTTGTATATATGTACATACATGCTTATTTTTTGTATTTGCCTTCTACCTTGTCTGCATACATTGGCATTTATCCAAAATGTATCCTTCCAAGAGGGCAACTGGCATCTGGGGCAAGAAACACTGAAGAAAATGGCGTCGGCTGATGCCTTTATACCCGAAGACCAGCAGAGATGACGTCGGGTGAAGTGCGACATCAGCCGAAGCCGGACCCAGACTTTGGAATCCGGCCGACCGAAGGGCTGCCTGACGACAGGACAACCCATTTGTTATGACTGCAGACGCTATCCAGTTCGGACATCTACATTTATGGTAGGTACAAAACTGTACTTTACAACTAATCCTGGAATGTAAAAATACAAGTTTAATTCACACAAGCAGCTTCCAAGGTTTAAAATCAAAACACATGTGTGTGTGAATTAAACTTGGATTTTTGCATCAAAGAACATTGACTGCTGTATTTTCCTGCCAAGGGTACTTGTTTGGAGTTTATAGTTCTTTTTTATAACTTTGCTGGCTTTTACTTGGGTTATTAATCCTGAAATGTGTTTACCATTACTAACCAACATATGTTCTAAAACTGCGACACCATAGCACATCAGGGAAAGCAGATCCCAGCAGATCCGCCTCTCCCATCTCATCTGACCATGGCACTGGGCCCCAGCACGTCTCGGACCCACCCTGGGACCTCCTCATCGGCTGGTCCTGCACCACCTTTGGGTGGAACTGCCTCAGGGGATGGGGCTCGCCCCCGGGCATGGGCGTGGACAGGATCCTGTCACCCGAAGCCAGGTCTGGTATGTAGTGAGCTCCGCAAGGAATTTGGAGATCTTCTACACCAGCTTGAGAGCCATGTGGTGCATTTAGAGGGTCAGCCTGCCCCTCCAGCTCAGCTCCCAGCACAGCCACCTTTGAGGCCATGAAGGTGCAGTGGTGACTGCCCATGGGTGGGGACCTCATTCCTACTGTATCCATTTGGGGGCTTGTGGGTTTCCAATTTCCAAACACTCCTCCCCGTCCAAGGTGTTTACCCCCCCATGTGTCATATACTGCCCCTGTATGCTGTCTTGTCTGTCTTCCTACCCAAATTATCTCCTCAAATATACCTACTATCCTTCCCCAACATCCCACTCTCATCTTAAAAAAATAAAAATGGGCAATCTGTACCCCCCAAAAAATTTGCCCCATACATAGCTGTCCATTTCACACACATGTCCACTGGGCACATGTAATCTTTGCTAACTGGCTTCACAACACATTATTGTTGTCCTCACCCCTCTCTCTCAGGGGTTGAGTGCCCAAATTTACCTCCAAATTCAGTATATATGCACAGCTGTGCTGTAGAAGAAATGGACAGCCATATACCTTCCCTACACCCATCCTGCACATCCCTTAGCTGTCTGTCATATTGTTTTACCCTCTTCATGCCCCCTTTTTCACCACTTTTCTATCACCCCTTTACTCTTCTCTTTTAAAAAGATTAGCATGGGGGCAAGCGGGAGTAGCAGTAGTAAGTGGGACTAAGCCTGTTTGTACAGTGCTAAGTGATGCCTACACAGATTAAGCACTTTTACGGCTAACTGTCTGTAAGTATATTTAACTGGAAGTTAGCATTGCTTACCGCCACGCAAACCTGCACAAACCCACTTACAACTGGTTAAAAGTGCCTTAATCACTCTGTGTCCAACAGCCCTTGTTTTGGGTAGCAACAAAATAATCAGACCTTGCAAATCTTGAACACAGGACTCTGCACACCATAGCCACAGCAAGTTACCACTAAGCCATCTGAGCTGTAGATATGTCTGATGTTTCTTCAAACATATGCAGCACAGTTATTCAACAGTATATATATATATATATATATATATATATATGTATATATATATATATATATATATATATATATACACACACACACACACACATATATATATATATATATATATATATATATATACATACACACACACACACACACACACACACACATATATATATATATATATATATATATATATATATATATATATATATATATATATATATATATATATATATATGAAACTGATGCGGAATAAGGTGAAGTCCCAAGACTAGAAAACTTCCCTTATCAGCCTCAACTAAAGGTCGAGATCCCTCATCAATTAGGTGTTTGAAATACAAAATAACTGATTTATGCAACTATCAAAGAAAACATGATACATTCTTGTTCCTACCATCTCAGGACATTTGCCATTTGTCAGTTGTCATTAGCAGGACAGAATTGCACAAAGAGGGTATGTCCCTCGCAAAGAGGGACAGGTGGTAACCCAAAGTAATCCACAAAAAATAAGATATTCTGCTGTCTTGGCCAAAGCCTTCAAGTAGTACAACACACTTGCCTTGAAGACAAGAAGCAATCAACACTTAATTACAGATTTAGTTCAACAGCCTCCAGTTACACTCTGTAGTTAACCCCCTAGTGGGAAAAGTATCACATGTTGCAATGTGAATGGATCCTTTGCATAACAATGTTTCACTTCAAAATGTATTATCACACTGACAAAAAGAACGATGTGCAAAACAGTAAGCTCTAACCCACTACCGTACCCATGTTGAGATGTATGAAAATGTACAGCCATATACCTTTATGTTTCTTATTAGTAATATCCCTTACATGTTCTAACTGCCTAGGTTAAAAACATTTAATACCCCTCCCCCGTAAAATGTTTTTCAAGGGCATATAACAGTGTTCTCTATACACTGACCTCTTGACTGTACAGGGTCATACATGTTGTCCAGCCGTAGCCCTCATATTTATGGCCTCTACCCCACAACATGTGTGGGAGTCCACAACATCACTGGAATAATAGCAGGAATGTCTGTACTAAATAATGATAGACCATGCCTATCAACCTCGTACTGCTTGACATCTGGACAAAGCCTGGTATATAAATAGAGGACAGAGTCCAAAACACAGGGCCATATTTGAAATATTGCTGTTATACACTGTGAAAGTTGCTGGTGTTACAGGATTGGTTGCAACATACCCTTTCTGAGGAATATGACGTCAGAAACACAAATGGATGTTGCTATGTACTGATAGCAATCAACAGAGAGAATGCCACTGATTTGTCTTAGACAACACCTGTCTGGGGAACAGATAAAACATAGCAGACAAACATCTGGCCATTATGTGGGTAGCCCCACAGTTAAGAGCTATGCAGACAGACTGCATTCCATGCAAAACCAGGATGTACACACAAACCCTGTAAAACTAGCAGTATTCAAAGCATATAACAGCAATTCTCACACTCTGTCCCTAGGTCTGGAACCTTATACAAACATGTAGTTGGCCTGTGTCCACAAGTCTTGTTGTAAGAGGTATTCCTACCTGCTGTCTGTAACACTTTTGGCCCCACACATGAAGGATGTCTTCCGTACAAGCAAGGTAAAGGGACAATGGCCACATGAAGTAGTCATTTATAGTAGTGGGTTGCTATGACATTGGCTACTGGAAGAACTACACAGTTGCCTGCATGCAATTAGCAAGTGGGGAACACCAATTGGTGCAGAGGCCATCACCTGCTTTTGAGCATCACCTACAAAAGCCATGCTGCAACCTATTTAAACTAGCACGATTCAAGAGAGAGAGAGTGAGAGAGTGTGTGAGAGAGAGAGATAGGGGAGAGAGAGAGAATAAAGAAACACCAAACAAAACAAGGAAGACATAAACCGGAACACAGAAGAGAGCATATAAAAATAAAACAGGTTCATAGGTTCATACTAGGCTATCTGCCCTAGGGAATTTATAAGCCTAGCCAGAGTGTGTTTGGCTTTCGCCACCCATTTTAAATTAATTTTGCTATGCCCTTTTTTGAGGTTAGTATACTGTGCCTCTGTCTAACAGTGACACAGAAGTGATAGCCGGGGTAAACCTACGATCTCCCATCCACTCACCAAAATTCCTCTTGAAGAGAGTCAATGAGGGACTCTGCCTAACCTGGACTGGGATTTTATTCCAGAGTGAAGGGAGCCTCTGGGTTATGAATCTGTTCCTCCAGCATGTCCTATTTATTTCAGTGCTGAGGTTTATTTCAGTGCTGAGGTATGTGAAACATGTAAGCATGTAACTGAATGTAGTACTTGGTCTGTAATAATGGGATATATGATTTTGAAAGAATTATATGTGCCAACAAGACTTGCTGTAATGATGTCCTGCTGAACAACTGCTATGGACATAGCATCTAGCTCTGTCTGCAGTGGGCCATACCTGTCAACTGTACAGATCTCCACAGAATGTCAAGATTTACCTATCATAGTGTTTGGTCTGTTCCTCCTAACATCTATATTATTCTGGCAAAAGCTGGGGATGGAAGTCATGACATAATGACAAGCACTTGAGTTTCACACCCCACCACCTTCAGAACAGTCATGGTAATGCAAAATGTATTATGCTACAAACTTCATAGGTTTGTAACAGGCATATTTAAAATCTGTGCCTATTTATCCCCCCTAATTTTAGGCTTTGTCAAGATGTGATGCTCTAATAGGTTGAGAGGTAGGGTCACAGCAGATGAGCCTGACTCACCCTGGGAAAGGACAGCTCACATATGGCATCCACTAGAGTGTCTGTCAAACAGTTGTGACTGTGCCACTGCTAGGCCAGTTAATGGGATATTGTCCATATTCATATGTTACCTGTGAATATGAGTGTTATACATGTTTGTAATGTAAATCTAAGATACCTATATAGGGCATGTGCATACTAAAGTACTGCTGCAGATGTGTGTGTTAAACTGCAAGGGATATATTGAATTAATAACATTCAAATGTACAGTGTTCTGCCTGATAATATTCACAGTTGTGACTGATATCTGTAGTCACGTACACATATACTTGTGTTATGTCAGCTATATTAATACGTAATCAATATTGATTTCTCATTGATGTGCACCATTGTCCAGAAGTCCTGGTATAACAGGTTGAGAAGTATGATTGAGCTGCAAGACTGTAAATACAGTGTGCCATGCTGACATAGAACACAGATGTATACCAGACATCCTCTGAGCATGTGTATATATATATATATATATATATATATATATATATATATATATATGTATATTCAGCTGAAAGGCACAAAAGTAATAACATGGGTTACAAGCAGTCTGGAAAATAGGTTGTGCATGTTGCACATGTGTGTAATATCAGTGTCACTCCATACATCAAAAGAAAAATGTGTACAGCTACTGACTGCTGCATTGTCATGACAGTGATATGGGTACTACAGTAGGTATGATTATCAGGTAGTAATCTGAGAAGTGTACAACTGTGTTATGAGCCACTGTCCATGCCTACCACTAACAGCTATATCAACACCCATATACACTGGATATCCAAAGTTTACACACCCTTGTTGGAATGTCAGGTTTATGTGCTATATGCCGTGACCACAGAAAATCATTTCAAAATGTTTCTCACCTCAAATGTGACCCATAACCTGTACGATGCTATTGAAAAAAAAAAAACAAATCTGTTTTAAGGAATGTGAGCAACCATTGCCAAGTGAAGATGTGTCATGATGTCAGAGTACAAACCAAGACAAATGGATGCTGTAATCATCTCAGCAGGTGTTTACACAACATATCAGTTTAAGGGTGTGTGCACACATTCATTTGTCATACTGTACTGAGTATTATTTCTCATATGTTTTCACAAAACAGATTGTTATGTTTTCAATTGAATTGAGCAGGCTATAGGTCACATTACAGGTGGGGGTTATGTTAAAATGAGTATTTGTGGGATCATGTTTCAATTGCACAAATACCAGCTATTGTAACAGGGATGTGTACACTTTATATCCACTGTAGCTATATGGAATCAGCAGTACCTGACCTGTACAACCAGCCTCCACCAACAATGGAGTAATCCCCCTTGGTGGACAGCAGCCATACACAAAGCACATAATAGGCTACTATAGTGGCTGTGCAAGGACACATAGGTGAAGACCACAAGTTGAAAGCAAGTCCACCTCTATCTGAGCAAGCATGTAGGTTCACAGGTGACTTCCTATAAGGCTGATTATGACTATAAATCAGACATATCCACACCGCCAAGGCCGATTGCAGCAATGTCTCCACATATGTAGTCTGTCTCAGAGGCAGTAACACAATTCAACCTGTCTTCGGAGTAAAGCATACCTCATACACACATGCCATGGATACAGGCAACCTGCATCAGACAGGTTAGGTGGGAACAGTGCCACCATGTCCATAACATTTGTATAGGGGGATATGCACATCAACCACACTCCTGCCCTCATCAATGGTGAGCATGTACATAATGCCTACTGATGGCAACAACAGCAAGTCTCCATGGGGCATGGGAACTTTACAGTCTGCTTCCTACATGATCTCAGGCATGTGCTCACAGCTCCATCACACACTACAGTCAAACACAGACTTGCCACCATCCACATGGAAGATGGCCACTGTCATCCCTCTACACAGAAATGAATGGAGAATACAGGATTATGCAATTAAGTGTCCGTTATTGGGGGAAGTAGACAGGTCAGGGCCAGGAGTGTAATGCAAGATGCCAAAGCCATGATAGCTTACAGTGTTATAGCATACTCTGGATTATTTGCAATTAATATCCACTGCTGATGTGCAAGTGGACAACCATATGATGTCCTTTGATGTTTTTTCCTGTTTATGTCTTACAGGTAAAATGCAACAGCCATGGCTGCCAGCATTCAACAACATAGAGAATGACACCATAATACAATATGTCATACAGCATTACAACATATTATTCAGCCACAGAGCCCAGGATCTGTAGGAGAGGACTGCCCTGTGGAACAACCTCATCCACAGGGTAAACGATGTCAGCCTGCACAGACGAAATTATAAGCAGGTGCGGCATCGTTGCACTGACCTCATCCGCCACACCCATCAGCGGGCTGCTGCCATTGCAAGGGAACAGCTAGCCATAGGTGGGGGTAAAGCCATCCAGCCCCCAATGACACACGCTGAGGAGCTCCTCGCCAGCCTTGGGGCACCTGCCCACCAGACAAGCCATGAAGCTGAAGACAGCATTGTGGAGGTGGGTGCCACCCACACAGTGGACAAGGAGTGTGCAGGTAAGGTTCCAGTGCACATCACTAGAACACTGTTGCTTATCCATCTTTATCTGTAAAGTATCTACATGCATATGTCAGATATGTTACTGGAGTGTAGTAATGCACAGATGTGCATAATCCTTAGTATTGGGGTTTGTATTGTTGATATGCTGAAATGCTGCTTTCATCTTGTACCAATGCCACGGATGTGGCTACTGACATTACTTCTCTCCCACAACTGTTTAGGTCCCCCTGGTGTACAACTGGGATAGCAGCCTGTAGCTGGTGAGTATGGAGTTGTTTTGTTCAGGTTTGCCAATACACCGGCCATGTTAAGGCCATGCTATTTGCTATGCACACATTTAACACACCTACACATAATGCATGATATACATGTTCATTTTTGTTGGTGTTAACTGCACTGCATCACAGTGGTCACCATGGCAGCATATCTGAAGGGTATGTAAGATTCCTGCAGTACACCTCACAACCTGTCAGTGGAAGATGTGTGGACAGAGATAAACAAAATGCTGGGACAAATGGTCTACAGTAGGGACATGTGTGATACATTACCCTTATACAGTGGATACAACAGTGTATACACCACTATTACAATGGCAACTGTTCCTAATATATACAACGGCAGACCACAATAACACATTCCACACCTTTTACAACCTGTAATGTGATCCTAACATGAACAATGAATGTGTAATATAGAATCCTATGTTAGGACAACACAATGCAATGCGTATAAAACACTGGAACCATAAGTGTGGACACACTACAAATAACATATAGTGGAGGCAGCTTTTGATGTACTGACAACATTCACTCTTCTTGAGTACACACCTGCCATTAGGTACAGGGCCTCAGTGTCACACCAAGTAATGGTCTACTGTCCAAGGTGTATGTCCATGACATTTGCCCAGTCACCTGCAACAGAGGCAGCCATGGATTGCACATCTTACAAAGCATGAAATGAATCTGATATCTGAAAGGTAGCAGCCAGGAGTGGGAAAAGGGACCTTACCTCACAATTGCATATACCATTGCAAACAGTGCAGACAGTGATATAGAGTTGTATTAAATATGGGACAACAATGATGTATAAAAGAAACAGATGCCCATCCAAAACTGATGACAAAACATGTTGCAAACAGGTCATGGAGGCTGCCCAGAGACATGCAGCAGCACTGAGGGTGTTGCAGGCATGTCTAGCAAGTACTGCCTATGTAGTATGTGTGTCACCAATCACCTGGATTCTGCATCAGTGTGGCTTATGGGTTAGGGTAATCAGTTGGAAGATTTGTC
The DNA here is from genome assembly GCF_019279795.1 of Protopterus annectens. Classification (NCBI taxonomy): domain Eukaryota; kingdom Metazoa; phylum Chordata; order Ceratodontiformes; family Protopteridae; genus Protopterus; species Protopterus annectens. The sequence continues at coordinate 439,174,225 of NC_056726.1, forward strand.
CCACATGAAACACCATTCAGGGATCTGTACAGGTAGCATAAGCATAACATCAAGTCTCCCAAAGGCGTGTGTTGCAATGTGTAATGATGTCATGGGACCAAGGCTCAAACCTACAGACAGTATTCATAAAGATACGTGTGGTGCACAAGCAACACCTCACTCCACATCAGGGCCACCATCCACAACTTTTAGCTTGCTGGTGCCAGTGTACACCTTTAGGGTTGCTGTTCATTAGCTGGAACTAGGCTGGTAGACATGGTGGGTGGAATTTGGAACACTGCAAAATAACACCCATGTGTGGCCCATAGTTGTCAGGCATCTGCAGTAAGGCTGAGGATGTGGAGGGGTATCAGCTTCAAACACAACAGTGAACTGAAGCATACATCCAAAGCTAGCTTAGAATGGCTGTATCTGAACACAGTCAAGGTTATGAATTGTGCCAGATATAACCCAGACTCTACAGCAATAGTCAAGCCACAGTGTGATCTCCAAGGGCTGTGCACATGAGCTGACCTTGCAATCTGGCAGAGTTGGGGGACCTTTGTAGGGCAGACAGACCAAATAATGCCAAGTAAACATGGGCCATGCTAGTATACCCTTTCCAGGAATAGTGACTACTGTTGTTCACTTAACAGGTGCTTCAACAAACCATTGTTTTAAGGGTATGCTCACTTATGCAATCCACATATTGTATGCATCTCATTCAGCATCTCCACGACAAACACATTTGTTTGATACTGCATTGGATTGCACAGGTCATATGTCACATATCAGGTGCGGGTAATGTTATCAAATGCAGTATTGTGGCCCCACTGTATATCATAGAAGAGGCTGGCATGTTAACAGGGGTGTGTACACTCCTCATATCCACATGAAGCTTTGAAGGTTGTCGGTGTAACCTGACTTTATTGCACATACATGCACTACTGATGATGAGATCTGCAAATCAAAGGTCAGGCATTAGTTATTGACATCAGACCTTATCATCCCAGTTATGTGTCAGACAAACACATAGGGGCTGTGAGCAACTGATCAGACATTACTGCCAGACATCTCCACATTCAGCAATGGTCTGTACACTTGTGTGGTATGATGCACAGTACATGCCAGTTGTGCACCATACCTCACAAGTGTATAGACCATTGCTGTACACTTATGAGGTATGGTGCACAGTACATGCCAGTGTGCTGTACAGGTGCACAGCAATAATGTGTGCATGGGTACAGTATGTTCCAGGGGAAGGGGCATCACCTACTAACACAACTCATGCATAACAGAGATGTATATTGTTGGTAACAAGGATTAAGAATGGCTGCAGTGCATACTGCTGAGTGCCATATGTCATGCATGTAAAGTGTTGGGCAATGAGAGGTCTGTGTAATATCTTTGTGCCACCTCACCTGTAAATGTGTGTGTGTGTGTGTGTGCGTGTGCATGCATGCGTGCGTGCGTGCGTGTGTGTGTGTGTGTAGAAGTAAACCATAATGTAGAGGTCTTAAATTAAATCTTTTGTCTGCCCCTCACAGGTGGCGAGGTGGGTCAGGGTCCCTCCTGCAGGCAAACTGATGTTAGTGTCCATACAGACTCTGACAATGATGATAGGCATAGTGAGGCACAGGCAGGGTTGTCAGGGGCTGAATCTGTACCATTGGTTGGCATCCCACTTTTATCCACCCCATCCCTGCACACAGCCACAGTGCCCACACATACCCCATCACCAGTGGCCATAGATGAGGGACAGTTAGCGGCTGGTGGCATGGGACAGGAAAGCGTGGTGACTGTGGAAAGCATGTCTGTACACAGCAGCCATAGCCGGATGACCGGTGAGGTCCCACACAGACAGATGGACAGGGGTGCTCATAGGATCATAGGAGTGCTGCTGGCCATCATGCCCCTGGCAGACATGCCACAGCAGGTGTCACCAGATGCATGTTTGGGGCCATCATGGAGGGACAGGCACATATGGAATGTTACACCAGAGATGGTCTGAGGCTCCAGAGGGCTACTCTTCCTGCTGTACATGACTACATCTGTGATCATGCAGATGCCCACCATTATTTTGCAGGGGTCATGGATAGATGGTTGGGTGAGGTGGTGGGAATCCTTGACAATGTGGTGTCTGTGGTAGAGCATGTAGTGGGAGTAAGGCCTCGACCATGTGGACGTAGGTTAGCAACACCAACAGGTGGAGGTCTATGTGGACCTACGACATCTCACTCCCGCTCCCGTAGTGGCAGTACCAGCACTGCAGAGGGGGTGCTGTCCACACCACAATGCAGCAGACCATGTGCATGTGGTCCTGGCAAGTCCCAACAGGGATGCAGATCCAGCGGACAGTTGCCATTGTCAGGGGAGAGTACCATATCTTGGCTTCGGCCTGATGGTGCCCATGCAACCCCTGGCAGGCGCAGTTCCCATGTTCGTGGCTGGATGCAGTGAACTGTACACCCTGCCATGTATGGTCTGCAGCTGTCCAACATACTCCTGTATAGGGCAGCCACATGGCAGAACTGTGTGAATCCATACACACACATCACCATCACAGCTAGGGCACCTCCATACCTACAGACACCATGTCTACACAGGCTGTTTAATAAACAACCCCCTAACCCACACACATGATGTCAACCAAATGGCTCAGCCTAGGCCACTGGCAAATCCACACTACACCCTGTGCATATGATGATACCTGTGCCAAATCCCTGTCATCCATACCATTGATGCAGGGAGATGCTAATATGGTTCTGATGCACAGGGTGTATGTATTAAAGTTTAGCAATGTATTGCCGTTTAAAGTCTTGTCAGCTGGAATGTTTAATGCTTATGTGTCAGGGTGTGTAGCTGTCCAGCCATGATGCATTATTGCTGTTATTAACACTGACTGAATGTGGTCTCCATAATGTATTCTGTTTGTGTTCTAGGTGTCTGTGTGTCAGGAGGGTGTTGGTTTGCTGTCCTTTCCTACAAGGGGTGTGGCACTGTGGCAACACATTGACTGTGTCACAATCCGGGTACAGCTGAACACAGGTCTGTATAACAGTTACTGCATGTGCCACATGGCTGATAGGTCTGAGGGGTGTATACAGGTGAGTGCATGGTGGCTGATGTAAGCAGCTCTTGTACAGTGGACAATGGTAAGTGTACTTTATTTATTTTATTTATTTATTATTTTATTTTACATTTGTTGACCGGGCTAGTCTGGCTGGATAACAAGTCCATTTTCAGCAGAGGCCCGAGGAGAAAAGCTCCACTATCTACTAGTACATTTCATAAGAAATATATTTGTTCAAAAACAATACATTATTAAAACACTGCAAGAGAGATATTCAACAGTAATGTAACAGGTTTTGTCATAATAAAAATAAGAAAGGTACTATTTTTCAATTTCAACAAATTTACAGAGAAAGTATAGTACTTATAGTTCTAATAGTGGTAGGATCAGAAACAGGAGGTGGTACACAACAAATGTTTGTGAATAACACATACACACAGGCTTTTGTGTTGATGCAATACACAGACCATACTGTTCACATGGATGTACTTCATTTTGCAGAGAACTCATGTTGGTCTATGTGATTCCACCAAGACCAAATTGCCAAAACATCACATCAGTAAATAGTCTGCCAAAATGAATTTCATTGGAAATGGTACTGGCAGGGTATATGTCCTTTTCCCTAATGTAGTGCAATCCTGGAGTTGGTATACATAGTTGTGCTGATATGGGGGACACAGCCCCCCACTTTGGAGGGTGTTTGGTGGCATAGAACCAAACACAGTGTGATTAACAACTACTTAACCTCGTAACATAAACTGGACAGTATAACAGCACACTAAGCGGGGGGATATGCACTACAATAACCCCACTGTGGGTAGCTGTGCCCACAATTACCACACCCAACTATGTATACTAACTCCAGTATTGCTGTACAGCTGTACAGTGGGGAAAAGGGCATTTACACATCCACTACTAGTTTTGATGGAATGAATTTTCACAAGATGATTGCTTTGCAATGTTACCTTTTGCCAATTAGTTCTCGGACAAATGATCTCCTGGGAAATATATTTTCTGCAAACTGAAGTAGATCCCTTCACACACACTCACACTTACTTGGCAATACTGAGATTAGAGCCCCTACCTATGTACTTATTGCTACTAATGTGTTTTGCCTTAATTGCACACACCACAGAGCTTGTAGGGTGAGGTGTGTCCTGAGCTTCCTGTAAAGTGAACAACATCACCAGGCCTTGTACAGTATTGTAATGAGGGATGTACTGGGTGTTAATTGATAATACATAATATAACATACTGTCATATACACAGTGACAAACGCATACAGTCATAGACACATTTGACAGACCTTGGTGTAGCAGTGCTGACTACCTTGTCAGTGAGTCCATACTGTTACAAAGTTTTTGCACACAGCACACCCATCATTGGGCTGAAGAGTGTCATCAGTTACCTGTATGGTTGATGGTGACAGCGGTCCTCATCAAGTAGACCTTGGGACGTGTACTGGGGGTACCATGGTGTAAAGACAGTATACCCAGCACCCGACCCCACATTGGGTATTGTACTCACTGAAACCCATGATAATGCTCTGACATACTCACAATCACACATTTACCAGGACTGCAATACAAACCCTTGTCTAATTATCGCTAATACAGGAATATGCATTTATTGCACATATCACAAGGATAGTAGGGTGAGTGTTTTGTCATGGCTCTCCTAATGTCGGCAACATCACCATCCCTTATAATGTATGGCACGGTTTAGTGTATTTGGAGAATGTGGCCTCAGAATGCTGTCTCCTACAAATATGCACACACACACACACACACACACACACACACACACACACACGCACACACATACACACACACACACACACACACACACACACAGATTTTCCAGAACTCAGAGGGTAACCCACGCCTATCTACCTATTTGTAGAACAGTGTTATGCTGGTACTGCAAGCTCTAGGTAGCCCATAGGGTGCAGAGGGTCACAAGGTACATTTAATGTGAATTACAGCAGCAGCCCTTTCTAAGTCTAGCAATGGGGGGTGTAGTGGGTGAGAAGGCCCTCAGAGTATTTTCAGCTATAAGCTTACAACACACAAACACTGTTATACTCAGTAATGCACACAGACACATTTGTCAGTACTGAGGTCCATAGGTGCAGGTGTTCCTAGTTGTGTACCAGGCTAATGCCCATGGAGAGATGAGAAGAGTAGGGCATGTGAATACACTGGTATCATGCCACATGACATTTGTCATCAGGCCATCTATAAACTGATGCCACTTGAGTAATCCCCAGGGTGACAGTTAAATTCAACATCCACTCATCTGTTTTTCTCTTGAAGAGGGCCAGTGAGGTGATCCAATTGACATGTATGCAACATATATTGCACAACATGGCTAGTGCCTGGATTGGGGACCTGTACCCAAACATGTTCTGTTGACTGTGGTAGTCTGGTTGAGGTATCCATGGCATGTGGTGCATACAGAGTGGGGTTTCCTAGCTGTGGCATTCATAACACAGCTGGGCAGACATGTCAGTGTCAGTCAATCAGAGATTGCCTGTAAGCAGCCAAGATGAATACCTGACATCTGCACATCTGTACAGAGGACAGACAGAAAGTAGATAGCCAACGGGTTATGCATTAGGATGAATGTTTTGACAGATAGACATCTAAAACTGATAGGTATTATGATTATTAACTACTTCTGTTAACTTGATCTGTAATTAATAGTGACTGTATCACAATTTACTCATAAACATAAAAAAAAATAAAAAAAATCTGTTGAGTAAAACTGATAGGTATGCCATTACTACATGACAGCAGTCCTCAATGACATGTCCTAAAAACCATAGTAGTGTACAATTAATATCAACATATCAGATCAATATCCAATAGGAGATACATAAAAACATACAGCTCAAACACCAAGAACACGATAGTCAGTACTCAGAGTCCAGATTTGCATGCAGATGTGTATGGTTCTAGTATTATAATCTGAAATCTATTCTTACCAGGGAAAGCACTGTTAACAGTAGTAACATAATGATACAATGCATGCAACTGTGACTGCATAAAACCTGGGATACTACCCAAGTATGAAACACATACAAAGAGAAAAGATTGTGGTACTACCCATGTATACTCAGGTGTCCCATACAGTATACTCACACCCCTTGCTACTGTAATGACAGCTCATAGAAGCATGTTATGTACATGTAATTAAATACACTTATTAAAGATGTCATTACCCTGCTATTTGATCAGGCTGGAATGTGATCACTGGTTACCAGGGCTGCTTAGCAGGTTTAAGCATTGCATAAATATAAATGCTAAGCAGATTTGCGCTCTGGTAAGCGAAGCTTACACGGTGTAAGCGTGTATTTGTTTAGCTGTGCATTAGCAGCGCTTACCATCATGCAAACCCGCGCAAACACACTTAAAGCTGCTTTAAAGCGCCTTAATCACCCTGTCTCCATCAGCCCTTGTTCTGCCCAGCAACAAAATATATAGCCCATGGAGACTTAAACCCAGGACTCTGTATACTATAGACACAAGACTTAACCACTAAGCCATCTGAGCTATAAGAATGTCTGTTGCTTTTTCAGATATATTATTCAGTACACGTACTGAATAGTAGTGACCAACTGCTTTGACTACTTCAATTGTTTATTACTTGTTAGTGAAAATAGTGTGGAATCAGTCATGTTTTTATATCTAAATATACACATATCAGATATATATGGTGAGATACATCTGAGAAGAAATATACAACACTGATGTTTACACATAAAAAAGATATATATATATATATATATATATATATATATATATATATATATATATATATATATATATATATATATACAGACACACAGACACACACACACACACACACACACACATATATATATATATATATATATATATATATAAAACACATATAACATGTAGTGGAGTCATACCTCAGCACCATTACTCTCAACCTCTCAGTGCAAGGGAACATAATGTAAGTATTGCAGTTATAAATGTAGAATGTTGCTATAGTAACAGGGGTTGTGTCAACATACATGTTCTGAAGGAAGGCTTTTCTGAAACTGACATGTATGCCATCAGTTACTGAGAGACATCATAAAATCATCATAGTGAAGTACCACACAAATCACAGTAATGATCCTGTGGAATACAGCAGAAATATGAACAATAAACGTGGAGAGTCTGAAACAATCTGGTCAGTTGAGAGGTATACGCAGAACTCCTTAGTGCAAGAAATGTGGACCATGCCTGACAAAGGGGATGTTTAAGGCCATGAAAATGGGGATATATCACAGATACTGGAGTAGATAAGCTCACACAGTTGATGCATTCACACCCTCCTGTCTGTCCTAACATATATTAACTGGAGGAGCAGAGGTCCCAAGCACACATACTTCCCACTAGTTAGTGACATACATCTTCACAGCATCCCACTACTTTGTCAGAAATACACAACACATATGGTGGCCAGGCAACAGTAGATCTGACAAATATCTGGACATAACATCACACTAGGGTAAATACACTCAGCTGCTAGGCATGTCACCAAGCACTGTCTAAATTACAGGCAGACTGCCACAACACTAGCCCAATTTTCCTATGAGGGAATACATATGTAATTGCAAATATAGCAGGCACTACAGGCATGTAACAGCATGGAGTAACAGACACCATTGTGAAAGTGCATACTCACAACCAATCTCAACACAGTCACATAATGGTAAGCCTAATTAATAGCACAGTGTATGGACTGTGTGAACAAAACCCATCATCATAATTGCCACTCACACACTAACCCTACATATACTGGCCCAATTCACAGTGTAGTCTGATGCCTGACTGTGGTATGGGACATGTCTCAGTCTGGTATTAAAAACATATAAGCTGATAGGTTACCAGAAACTGGAGCAGCATGTAACATTAGAACAGGACCAAGAACACTGACATCTACCCCAGGAGGTTAGTCTCCCATCTTTCACTAGGCACTATGGGGATGCCAATCTGTGAACAACACCACCCAGGAGTCAAGAGGCCACATGCCAGGAGGCTTGAAGTGATGCACTTTCATCAGTGCCTGGCACCATGGTGGATAGAGACTGAGGTGTGCCACAAAAAGCACATAAATGGGGGGGGGGGCAGGGCCATCTCCACTGTGAGTTTGAAAGCCCTAAGTGCAAGGCAAAGGGGAGAACCAGTGTCATGGAAGTCTGGATGATGGACTTTCTGAGGCTTTGCGGCCCAACAGAGTTCCATGAGGCTCGGAAGATCTCCTGAGAGGCTCCAAGAGCACACGTGACACTGCATAATTTGGCAGCAGTCAGGAGATATATAACCCTGGAAAAGAGCTCTCTCCTGGGTAGAAGTGGAAGCCCGGAAGGGGTTCATCCCGATGGAAGTCTGGAAGAGAGAGAGAGGTGGAAAGTGACTGGGACAGAACAGCACCCACCAGGGTGAGGGGGTTCTGACCATTCCCCCTCTGGGATGGAAGTCTGGAAGGGGGAGAGAGGCAGATAGTGGGAGGGCTGGGCAAGCTCTTGCCTGGGTGACCAGGGTCAGGCACAAGCCCCCCCCCCCATGATGGAAGTCCTTAAGGGAGTGACTGTCAGACAATGGTGGGGCCTGGAGAGCTCCTGCCTGGGTAAGTGGGGTCAGGCAGAGCTCCCCATGATGGAAGTCCTTGAGGAAGTGGCAGAGCGGACAGCAGAGGGGCCTGGACAGCTCCTGCTAGGGTGACTGCATCCAAATTCATCCCATAACCGATAGCATCCTTGAAAAAATCTCTAATTCTCCAGAGCTGCTCTGAATGGGAAAGCAGGGGGACTCTGATACCTTCATGAGAGTGGATCTGCCCCTCAGTGGCCGAGGGGAGTTCTGGAGGGGTGGATGGGATTAGAGGGAAGCTCCCCTGAGAGGGTCCAAGGGCATGAGTGATCCGGCATGATTTGGCAGCCTGCAGGAGACATGGAGGCAACAGAGTCCCCCAACATGGTTGGCTGCGGCCGGGGAAGGTCTCTTGGCCAGGTCAGAGGGGAGGCCTGTAGGGGTTGACCCTTATAGAAGTCAGTAAGGGAGTGCCAGGCAGATGGGTGTGGGGCCTGTCAAGCTCCTGCCTGGGTGAGTGGGGTCAAGCAGAGCCCCCCCCCGACAGAAGTCCTTGAGGGAGCTACTGACAGATGGCAACAGGGTCTGGAAGGCTCCTGCCAGGATGAAGGCATCTGACCTTACCCCATAGCCAGTGGCATCCTTGAAAAATCACAAGGCATCCAACATCACCCCATAACTGATGGCATCCTTGAAAATTTGCAAAGTCCCCAGAGCTGCTCAGGATGGGAAAGTAGGGGGGACTGGCCACCCCGGGAAGCCAAGTCACCATTCAGACTGAATCGTCTAAACTGAGACATTTCTGTGTCCCAAAGACAATGTTATACATTACACCACCTGCTCCCCTGTTGCTGTCTATGTGGTGACACCCATCAGGCATGGGGGTCTGTAGGTAAATGTATTATGTGCTGTTGAACCTTTACTTTGGATTCTCTGAGCAACATTATAGATGTGTGATAGAGCATCTTTACTCACCATTATTAGGGTATGTAGAACAATAGAGACATCCACACAGATATTTCTGTATATAACAGGGGTGTATATATACATGTAGCTGTGTGTGTGTGTGTGTGTGTGTGTGTGTGTGTGTGTGTGTGTGTGTGTGTGTGTGTGTGTGTGTATATATATATATATATATATATATATATATATATATATATACATATATATATATATATATATATATATATATATTTATTAATAAACATAGAGGTAGATATACCATGTATGTGAGAGAGAGATAGTGACTGACGGATATGTATACATATATGTATATATAGCCATATGCATACGTAACAGGTCATTTTGATCAAGGGACAACATGATTATTCTCATTTTAACTAAGTGTATGGCCATACCAACTGGGACTGTCAGTAGTTATAAAGTGACTCCTGGCCACACCTACCTGCACTTCAGTCCGTGATTTTGTGTGTTACAGACACTGACATCTGTCCCTGTTTCTGCTGTGCTGCACTTCACTGAAAATGTCCATGGCATTCTCCAGCTGTCTGATGTAATTAATATGTGCCAGAGGTTCATAATGTTACACCACACACAGACTGACAGTCTGTGAAAACACCAACATAACAATACCTCACATGCAAAAGATGTGGACACTTCCAAGTTTGAACCATCAACGGCATCATCCATGCTAATTTCCCTAGTCAACTGAGCCACACAAGCTGCCAGCCAGAGAGTAGTCATTCATCACACAATCAACAGCATAAATATATACATTGTTATTCCTGCGTTAAGTGAGACATACAATGTGTGATCAATTTCTATGTTACTGCCCTGTGTTTGCCTGGACTGATGATATACCATTGTTGACCTACTGTTAAACCTGTTATATGGGACAACTGCTGTGCTGGGTGTGGGGGAATGACAGCACATGCTCCGCTGGGATACATAGTAGTCCAACTATCATGTGACCCCACTGTTTGACATCTCCCTTGACTGATGTAGTGCATATTCCAACCATGAGGCCTAGTGAATGTTAAGGAACACATACTAGTGGACTGGTTAACTGTAGTCCACTGTAGATGTTACTTGTGTGGAAATAGCCCAGTATATTTCCTTATATAACTGCAGCAGATCCATACATACAATAGCATATTATAGTAATCCTTACAAGTATTGTGTAGGTTATGGTCTTACCTTGTGAATGTAGCAGTTGACAGAACTGTAGTTCAGGATTAACTCTGTCTGATGTAAGCAGTACACAGCCAATACATGGATAGGTACAGGTTGTGTGGGTTGCCTGGCATCAATTTTACTATATGTATGTGAGTAGGAGTAAGTTGTCAGTCCATAGGGCCATAGGTTGTCAGTGAATGTGCTATACTTTGTCTCTTAGCGAAAGCCAGGGCATACTGGACATGCATATGTCTGCCTACAGGACATCATCAGGAGGTTCCTCGTCCGAGTCCGACTGTGACTGTGGCTGTGGTGACCTAGGCAGTAGTGGGGGGCTGTGCATCTCTTCTCTTTGCTGATCCTGCTGCAGCTGTTTCCACTGAATCATATTATGTAACATACATACAAAATACTGTGAACACATGTGGACATGTGGCCGGAGAGTACTGCAGATATATCAAGGCACTGGAAGCATGACTTCAGAAGCCCAAACACATGCTCTATGATGTTCCTAGTTTGTGCGTGTGCCTCATTATGGCATTCTTTGGTGGGTTTGTGTGCATTTTTGATGGGTATCATCATCCGCGGTTCCAGTGAGTAGCCAGCACCCCCCAGTAAATGAGCATGTGAGATGTCCCCCTTAGCAAACATCTGGTACAGCTTTGATGTGTGCCAGATATGGGAGTCATGATAACTGCCAGGGCTGCCATCACACACATTCATGATAATCCCTTGGACATTGCACACATCCTGGTGGTTGATGGAGTGGTACCCCTTGCGGTTGACGTAGATTCTACCCTGCTCACCAGGTGGTGCCTTGATGTGTACATTTGTACAATCTATGACACCAAGTACTTCAGGGCAGTGTGCTACAAGGCAGAAGTGTTGCATATTGCTGGCCCTCACCTCAGCGGTGAGGGGAAGAGAAATGTGCTCACTGGCATGTAGTAGCATGGCATTCAGGAACTGGTGGAGTACCCTGAATGCTGATGCTTGTGACACCCCCATCATGTCCCCAGTTGTTTTTTGGAAATTAACTGTAGTTAGTATCCTAAGGGCTACACATATCTTTGTTTCCAGTGGGATGGGGTCCCCTCTTTTGGTTCTGAGTCTGAGTTGAGGGAAGCAGACCTCAGTGAGTTCTTGTAGTATGTCCCTGTCCACCCTGCAGCGCTCTACAAGCTTCAGCTCATGTAGCTCCTGGAAGGTTACCCTGGGCCTGAACACTCTTCTTTATCTCTGTCTAGGCCTATTGTCAGCACCAGCAGCACTGACTTCAGCATCTTGCACATACAGGTGCAGCACACCTGCAGCAGCCCCTAGCATTTTCTCAGTTAAAATTTCCAATTCTGTATTGCAATGGTGCAGAGTATTGAGGAAAAAATAGAATATAGGGTGTATGCATACTTTATAGAGCTCTGCTGTAGGTGTAGAGTGCGTGATTGGGTAACTGTGATGCATTCCACCTGCCTACAATATAATTAACATAATTTCATGGCCCTATTTTAGTTTAAACAAGGGTCAAAGCTAATTAAATACATTTTTTAAAACACACTCAATGTAGCTGTGTGCCACACAAACATGCACAGGGAATGTAAACAAAGGTTAGAAGTTAGTGGACACCCCCCCCCCTGCAGAGGACATGCTCAGCCAGGCAGCTCGCTATGCAAACACATGCACCTCAGCTGCAATGAACTTCAAAGTCAGTAGACGCACCACCCCAGTGTCAGCTACCTCCTTTGAAAACAGCAACTTGGGCCTAAGCCTACATGAAAGGGATATGTGGACACTATTACTCCTTTCTGTTATTCACTATCTCCACCTCATTTGCATAGGTATCTGTGCTCACAGCCTGGAAACTACACGTTAGCAATAGCACCAATGCACCATTGTAGGGACTCCATGTACATTCATGTAATATATTTCTATCACATACTAATTAATTTTTTTTTTTTCCATTTTTTTAAATTTTTCTATAGAGCATGTTTGTGCACTGTGGTACGCCATGCAAACATGCCCAGATTATTACAAAAAAATGAATTTAACTTATTTCCTTTCATTTTTCTGACATATAGGATGATAATTTCAGTCTTATGTGTATGTGGTATGACATTTTTTTGCAAATATCTACATTTTTACAACCCCTTTTGTCTGTCTACACTCCTGTACATGGAATTTTTCCATGTACACTACAGACACTGACACAGGGTCTGACGAGATGCCTATCTACTTGCTGGATAGCTCTACCTGCCTCATTTGCATGAGATTCACCTGCTTATTAGGTGATTTGCATGCCACAGAGGTTTCCGTGCTGGCGCATGCGTGCCCCCTTAATGAATCTAAAAATGTTTGTGGCCATGTAAGCAATGAGGCGCGATGCCTACACGGAAAAAAAATGTGTAGGCTGTATTAAATTCTCCCCATAGTCTACTTCTGCAGTTTAGAATAAATGGGATGTACATGGTTTGCTTATCCCTTGAATCCTAACCATGTAGTTTTCATCTGCCATACAGTGCCATGCAATGTGTTTGAACTGTGAGCTTCTTCATTTCAATATTAAAAAAAAAAACTACAGCTACGTGCATCGAAACTAATTATTGGATTGCAGAGCTGCACTGTGGTGATATCTGCTTAACAGTATTTGAAATTTCCTCTGTTGGAAAACACGCCGCACAAAGGAAATTGCCAGTATGTGGCTGTGAGATTATACCTATGCAGTGCTGCAGCAACTGCACTCCCTGAAATGTTTCTAAACTGCCCCAGCCATGCAGTTACCATATTTGAGAGTCATTTGCATGAAGCCTGGACCCCACAGTAGTTCACTTAGATACTCCACATGGAAAATTGACAACCTTGCATAGTTCATCGTGTTACCCTGCTGCAGTCATCACACTTGGGTTATCCTGCCGTCAGGCGGTCCCGCAGTCTGCCTGAATTCCAAAGTCTTGGTCCGGCGTTGGTTGCTGTCACTTCCTCCCTGACGTCAGTGCGCCAGGGGTATATAAGAGGCATCCAATGCCATTTTCTTCAGTCTTTCTTGTCGCGCGGTGCCTGAAGCAGAAGCGGTTCGCAAGTGCCAATCGGCCAACACTTGAGATTTTCGATTTGAATTTCAGTCCGAAGTCTTCAGTAAAGCTAAGAACCACGTTGGGGAACATTTTCTTGCCTAAGTCCGATGTCAGAAAAAGTTAACAATTGCATTTCTTGTGGGAAGAAAATACCTCATAAGGACTTCCATTCCTATTGTATTCCTTGCCTAGGCCCAGACCACGACGTCACAGATTGTCGGTTTTGCGCTAGGTTTAATAAACGAACTATCAAACACTGTTTTGACTTCACACGGCATTACTTTGGTAGGAAATTTAATTATATCATGCCGTTGGAGCAGCCGATGACCGCTACTCATAAAAAACGCAAGGATAAGGACAGGCAGCCTAGGAATAAGCCAGACACCGAGGCCTCAGCTGGGCCTGTCGCCGGTTCTCTGGTTTTCAGTGAGGCGCCTACGCAGCCCCTGACGACCGCAGCGCTGGAACCCCAGACAGCTGTGGATTCCCATGCGGAGTCTACTAGGCCGACGCAGCCTTCTACTGACACAGGAGCAGAACTAGACACCGGTGCAACGGAAACACCTTTGGTTTCTGAAGGTGTCTTCAGACCGACTACACTCACCATTAAATCTTATGCTAAACTTAAAACTCCTTTAAAACCTAAGAAAACTGTACATCAGTCTACAGTTCAAAGCCCCATGCCTAAGAAATAGATGCTCAAGATGGCTGAAGATTTGATTACCCTTATCAGGGGTTCCCATCCCCCTCCTGATAAAAGACCAAGACAAGAGGAGGATTATGCATCCTCTGACCAGGTTTCTCTCTCCTCAGATTCTTCTGAGGAACAGGATTACACTTTTCCACCTTATGAAGATTCTGATGTTGAAGACTCTATTCCCTCAGCATCTCCCCCTGAAGACTACTCCTTTGGGGAAACTTTACATACCATGAGGGAACATTTCCACTGGGAAGGCCAGGATTACTCAGATTGTAAGAAAAGGCTCCGAGAGTTCCTTCTATTACTCCAGCACAGACCTCTTGCTATCCCTCCTGTTCTGGATATTGTGGATGATGTTTACCTGGAGTCCAGTTTAAACCCAGACTCTCTTCCTCCTGCTCCAGCCAAACCAGACAGATATTACAGAGTACCTGACTCACACAAATTCCTTTATAAAAGCCCTGTAGCTGACCCAGAAACTATTTCCCAGGGTCCTAAGGGAGCAAAAGCTTCTATGGCTAAAAATCCTGTGCCCTCTGAAAGGGATTCCAGAGCCCTAGATAGATGGGGCAAGAAAATATACACCTCAGCTACTCTGGCTATGAGAGCATTAAATTGCCAGTTTCACATGTTGAAATATCAACAATTTCTAATGTCTCAGTTAAAGCAAAAAATAAGCACACATTCAGAACTGCCTGAATTCAAAGAAATGCAGGATCTGTTGCATGCAGCTGAACAGGTGGGCAAACATACTTTACAATGCGGATTTGACTCATTGGAAGCTTCTTGTAGAGCAGCTGTTACTGGCCCTGCTTGGTAGGCATGCTTGGTTAAAAGAACAAACCCTCCCTGACCATGTTAAAGCAAAATTATTGGATGCACCTTTACAACAGGATGTATTATTTGGTATCAAAGCAGAAGAGGTTTTAAAGAAAATGGAGGATAAGACAAAGTCTATGCAAATGGTCAAGGATTTTTTGCAGGTACAACCCCCTTGATTCAGCAGAAATTGGCCAACAAAAAACTGGTCCTTTCCAGCTTCAGACAGATCACAGAGGTGTAAATACAGACGCCCAAGGGGCAGAGGTCAGTCACAGGGCCCTTACAAACCTCGCCAATGGGGTTCTGCTACCCAGAAAGAAGGAGAAGACAGGCCCCAAGCTAGCAGAAGACAAACACAATGACTCTATCCTCAAACTACCAAGCAATTCTCTCCTGGCAACTCCCTTGGGAGGAAAACTAGCATTTTTTGCAGACAACTGGCACATCATCACAAAAGACAGATGGGTTCTAAATATTGTCTCTCAAGGATACAGATTCCACTTTCATACCTTACCAAGGAACAAAGGAATGCCAAACCTGCCACCACATCAATGGGCAGAGGCACAAAAACAAATTACAGCTCTCATGAACATTTATTTATTTTATTTATTTTACATTTGTTTACCGAGAAAGTCCTACTGGAGCGAGGTCCATTTACAGCGGAGTCCCGGGGAGAAAAGCTCCACTATTATACTACATGTTCAGTGATAATATATGCAATACTAGATATTATTTACAATACAAGATATTACATGCAAGAAAAACATGATTAAAGTGATTTGTTCAAAACTAATGAAAGGACTTCATTGTAACAATACAATCATCAGATACATCACATATGCCAGTATAAAGAGACAATCTTTTTGCTGAGCAGGTTTGAGCGTGAGCACAGGAAGGCCCTGTATGGCAGTTTTGAGGAGAAGTTAGTACTGTAATATAGAGATAGTAAGCAGAATATAGAGTAAGGTAGGAAGTATTTGAGGAGAGCAGGGAAGCATTTATGTGATGCAAGGACAGAGCCAGGAATGCAAGAGGTGTGATTTGAATGATTTTTTGAAGAGTGTGATAGAAGTTGCTAAGGAAATATTCTAGGGGAGGTTATTCCATATCTTTGTTATGGTATGAGCAAAAAGAGCTTTACCTGCAGTGTTGTTGGCTTGAGTTATATGCAGAAGGGTTTTGTTGGATGAGTGGAGTGGACGGTTTGCTGAGTATTGGTTAAGTAGTTGGTTCAGGGCAGGAGTCTTGTGGGGATTCTTTAGGATGTTATATGTGAGGACAAGTTGGTGGTAACTAATTAAATGAGGAAGTTCTAACCAATGTAGCTCTTTTAGAGCAAGGCAATGATGGCTACGAAAAGCAGAGTTATTGGCGAATTTAGCAATCTTATTGTAACATGACTCTAGTTTGTTCATATCTGTTTTCCTAATGTGGGTTAGGATTGGAGATGCATACATTAGGGTAGATAGAAGGTGAGTTTGGGCTAGGGTGATTCGTGCTTGGTCTGTTAGGAAGTGTTTGTGTTTATACAGTGTTCCTAATTTTTTATGTACTTTCTTAATGGTTTGAGAGATATGGACATCGAAGTGAAGATCTTTATCTATTTCAATGCCAAGGAGTTTTGTATGGAGGGAGGGGGAAATTGTAGTGCCATTTTTGGAAGTGATAGTGAAAAAAAGGGGTGTGGGTTTGTATTTGGTTGGGGTGAATAGCAGTAGTTTTGTCTTGTTGGGGTTAAGGATCAGTTGGATATCAGTAATCCATTTTTCCATGGCGTTGAAGGATTCCTGGGTAAGGTTTTGAAAAGTGGTAAGGGATGGGGCTGAGCAGATTAAGGTGGAGTCATCAGCATACTGTATGAGTGATGCATGCAGTGTGGAGGTGTGTAGTCTATTGGTGAAAATAGTGAATAGTAATGGGCCTAGTATTGAGCCTTGTGGAACACCTATGGTGGATGATAGTAAAGGTGATAGTGCTCCTTGCCATTTGACTGATTGTTTCCTATCAGAGAGATAGTTTTTGAACCAAGCAGTTGTAGAGGGGGCAAAGGATATTGATGATAGCGTGTCTAGTAGTAGGTTATGTGAGACCATGTCAAATGCCTTAGAGAGATCTAAGAATATGGCAGATACAAAGTTGTTGTTATTTCTGAGTTGGTTAACCTGGTTAGTGAAAGACAGAAGAGCAGTGGTTGTACTGTGGTTTGGGCGGAAGCCATGCTGGGTTGAGGAAAGGAGATTATGTGATGTTAAGAAATGCATTACTTGGGTATGAATACATTTTTCAAGGAGTTTGGACAGGGGGGATAGGATAGCAATGGGGCAGTAGTTTGATAGCTCGTAGGAGTTTCCACCTTTGTGTAGGGGGATAATATGTGATACCTTCCATAGTTGAGGGATGTAAGCTTCTTTGATGGAGCAGTTAATCAGAATTGAGACAGGGTAGGCTAGAGATTCAGCTGCTAGTTTTAGGAAATTAGTGGGAAGCGTGAAACCAAAAAAAAATGCATTAGCTCGCCATGTTTTGGAACACCCTGACCATGTGTTCCGGTTTGCCATTGTAAAACACATTGTAAAACAGGTTGTAATGGATTCTAACAGTGGACCTTAGCAAGTGATGTTAGAAAAAGAGGAACTATTTTGGCAAATTAGAACAGGGGCATATATATACCCTGGTATAAACGAGGGTATTTCACTGGCCTGTATTCTCAAACATTTGGCCCTTAGGAGGTAACCAGTTTTCTGGTCTTTTCTGGTCTCGTAGGTGTTCAATATATAAAAAAAAGGGGGGGGGGTGTGGGGGGGAGATGATGTTTCCTGTTTTTTGTTTTTTCTTTACTTCTGTTTTTCTTTACTTCTCTTTTGCCTTCGGCACATATAGGGTTGATCTTTTGGGTGGTGTATCAGTCTATTTTAGTTTGCCATCAGTTCCTACTGTGGTTCAGTTTTAGGGTAGGAAGATCACTTCATGTATGTAGTATTTATATTTGTATCTATGGTAATTGTCACATCATATTGTTTTCACATGACATTTATGGGAGTAACCAGCATAAAGTGTATAAAACACGAGATTTGAAGCTGGTCTACATACTAGTTTTAAATGTTGTTAAATGTTTATTATTATTATTTTATTAAATGTTTTAAAGGTTTTAATATATCCTGTATGAGGAATGATTTTAAACAACAGTTTTCATTTAGTGTTTATGGCAATATGCTAAAGCGAAGACAAATGATGATTACTATAAAGAGTTTTAAATGAAGGCGGGCACTTAATTAAAGAGCAATTAATTAAGTGAAGTCAAATGTATTTAAACTGATTTTGGTTTGTAAAATGAAATGTTTTGTCTGAAGAAGGTCGGATATTAAGCCGCCCGAAAGTTCTGGTGTAATAAAAGTGCTCACATTATATTTATCACAAGTGATTACATTCATTTTTTATCGGATTTATTTGACGGTATCTGCTGACAGCTTCCTCCAAGGTTTTTCGTTTTCAAATTAGTGGGTAGGCCATCAGCTGCAAGAGTGGTAGGTTTTAGTTTTGAGAGTAGCTTTTTGACTATGGAGGTTGGTATGGGAGAGAGAGTAAAATATGGTATATTCCTTTGGTCCTTAGTGGGGGTGGATATAGGGTTATTGCTAGATAGCTGAGTAGATAGTGATAGAATAGAGTCTATGAAATGATGGTTGAATTGAGAGGCTAAGTTGTCATTAGTGGTATTTGTGTTGGGAGCTGGGGTAGTAGTTTTACCAGGTTTTAGAAGGGAGTTAATAGCATACCAGAACTTTTGGGTTTTTTTAGAATGTTTGTTTTGGAGATTTAGGAAGTAGCTTTGTTTGTCTAGCTTTGTTTATCTTTTGGCTTGATTACAAAGTTGTTGATAGTTCTGTCTTTTTAAGCTAGTATTGTTCTTTTTCCAGATCTTCCAGGCATTATCTTTGGCTTGTAGTAAGCCTTTTGTGGTCCTAGTCAGCCAAGGGGCATAGTTTACTTTGGTTCTAAGTTTTCTAATGGGAGCTACTGTATTCAAAACATTCATAAAAGTACTATTGAATAGTTTAACTGCCTGGTCTAGTTCCAGAGTATGTAATGGCTGCCAATTACATTGTCGTAATATACTATTGAGAATTTGTGGATTTACCTTGTGCTCATTTCTAGTTTCCTTATACAGTATGGGTTTGGCTATGTTTAACTTTTTACGAAGAAGGAAAGTGGGGCAGTGATCGCTGAGTGAGTCAGGTAGACAGCCCGTGAGATAATTTTGACAAGGGAAGTTTACTAAAGTCCAATCAAGAGTTGACTGTTTCTTGGATTTTTTATCCACTCTGGTAGGTTGTTGAATTAGTTGAGAGAACCCGAATAAGTTAATATGGTTTGTAGGATTGCTAGAATTACAGGATTGCCAATCTAGATTTAGGTCTCCTAACAGTATGGTTTCTTGTGGCAGGTTGGTTGTAGCCCATTGTAAGATTTCTTCTATTGTTGCTGAGTTATTTCCTGGAGGGATATAACTACAAAGGATGTTAATTCTCTTTTTGTTGTTTTTGAGATGAGAGCCATTCAACAGGTACCTACACAGGAGCAAGGACATGGATTTTATTCAAGACTCTTTATAGTCCCAAGAAAGGACAAAGCATGGAGACCCATTCTGGATCTTTCAATTCTGAACACCTATCTGCAAGTACCAAAATTCAAGATGCTAACACTACAGCAGCTTCTTCCCATGCTGGGCAAGAATGCTTGGCTAGTCACTTTGGACCTCAAGGAGGTATACCTGCATGTCCCTATCAGACAAAATTGCAGAAGATACCTCCGCTTCATTGCAGGTTCAAAACATTACCAGTTCTCTGCACTGCCCTTTGGCTTATCTACTGCACCCAGGGTCTTCACAAAATGCCTGGCACCAGTAATTGCATACTTCAAAGAGGAATTCAAATATACCCATACCTGGATGACTGCCTTATTCAAGCAGAAAGACATTCTTTTAAAGCATCTGGCATTTGTAAAACACCTTCTAAGTTGCATAGGGTACACAGTAAACAAAAAGAAATCAAAACTAGTGCCCTCACAAAACATAATATTCCTGGGTGCCAGCTTGAATACAACGGCCCAGATGGCTTATCTCATGCCAGACAAGCAGCGACAACTGTTTCAATATTTCAAAATAATGGCAACAAAGACCCAACTCCCTGCAAGAAAAGTTCTGCAGGCCTTGGGATTCATGGCATCTTGCATACTACTGATACCATTTGCAAAACTGCATATGAGGAAATTACAATGGTACCTGAAAAGTGTATGGACTCAGCGCAGTCACAGCTTGGAAACAATGATACCACTCATTCTCTGCCTTCAACAGGAGTTTCTGTGGTGGGCACAGGCATGTCACCTCAACAAGGGTCAGCCTTTCACCTTACCCACAGCCAGGCAAACTATGACAACAGATGCATCGGACTATGCCTGGGGAGCACACATGACAGGGCAGTGCATTCAGGGCAAATGGACTACAGATCAGATGCATCTGCATATCAATCAAAACGAAATGCTAGCAGTACAGAATGCCCTAACAGCTTTCAAGGACCTTCTACACCCAGGACAACTACTAATAAAGACGGACAATACCACAGTCATTTGGTACATAAACAAGCAAGGGGGCACACATTCCTACCCTCTATGCAGGCAAGCAATGACCTTGGGGAACACTGCACTGTCTTACCAGATTCAAATACAAGCACAATTCCTGCCAGGACAGAAAAACACATTGGCAGACGACCTAAGCAGAAACATCATGGATCCACACGAATGGAAACTAGATCCACAAGTATTTGCAATGATAACTCAAAAATGGGGACACCCAGACATAGATCTGTTTGCAAGCCCCCATAATCACCAACTTCAAAAATTTTGCACAAGGACCTTCCATCCACTAGCTTGGAAATTGGACGCCCTCTCATTCAGTTTGAAAACATTAACAGTGTATGCCTTCCCTCCACTACCTCTTCTAGCAAAGGTACTGCTGAAAGTCAGATTAGAGAGACCACTAATGATACTTGTTGCACCAGACTGGCCACGCCAACATTGGTACCCAATTTTAAGGAACATGGCCCACGGCCCACCATGGATTTTGCCACAAATTCCACACCTGCTCACCCAGCAAGATCATCAGATTCTACACAGCCAGCTCAAGACTTTAAACCTAGCTGCATGGCAAATTACCTAAACAACCAGCCAACACCTTTATCCAAAGCTGTTATGGATGTCATTTTGGAGGCCAGGAGACCCAGCACCAGGAAAACCTATTCAGACAAATGGAAAAGATTTTGCGCCTGGACCCAGGCTAATGGCCTAAACCCCCTTGATCCAAACATCCCTTAGATTCTACAATATTTAACTGAGATGTTACACAAAGGACTTTCCTTTTCATCTATTAAGATCCACGCCTCAGCAATTTCAGCTCATTACAGCACAGATCCTCCTTTATTCTCACATCCACTCCTGAGACAGTTCCTTAGAGGGGCTAAGAACTTAAGACTGCCAAGGAGAGCTCCAACACCTACTTGGGATCTCAACTTTGTTCTGGAAAAGCTTACACTACCACCCTTTAAACCAGCCTTTTCTGCTGATTTAAAATTTCTTTCATGGAAAACTGCCCTACTACTAGCAATAACCTCAGCTAGAAGAGTCTCAGAGCTACAGGCACTAATGGCAGTGGAGCCTTTCATCATTTTTCATCAAGACAGAGTCTCTCTACGAACAAATCCTTCCTTTATGCCAAAGGTGGTATCCAGTGTGGCCCTAAACCAAACCATTCACTTGCCCAGCTTCTTCCCAAATCCCCAGAACAAAGGAGAAAGAATCCTGCACTCTTTGGACATTCACAGGCAATTACGTTACTACTTGGATAAAACTAAGGCTTTCAGAAAAACTCACCAGCTTTTTGTAGCCTTTGCTACAGGATCACAAGGAAAAGCTATCTCAAAACAGACCATTTCAAAATGGTAGGGCATTGCATACGTTTCTGTTACACACATCATGGGAAACCAGTACCTGCTAACATTAGGTCCCACTCCACCAGGGCTACAGCTACATCAGCAGCCTTTCTCAGGGGAGTGCCAACCAAGGATATTCTGGAAGCTGCTACTTGGAGTTCAGTGCACACCTTCACCAAACAGTATCACCTACCTCTATACTCTAAGACTAGAGCTGGTTTTGCCACTGCAGTCTTGTAGGGCTTACTAGCTTCTTCTAACCCTGTCTGACTCCACCTCCCATCCTTAGCTTTGGGATTCAACCCAAGTGTGATGACTGCAGCAGGGTAACATGATGAACATAGTACAGTTTTGTACCTACCATAAATGTAGATGTTCGAGTGTTCACCCTGCTGCAGTCCAGGTTACCCTCCCTCCATCTCCTCTGAACTGGCTGAACTTATCTCTACTACTCTATCCTATACTACCTCTGTGGTGTATTTGCTTGTGCCTAAGGGTTTTGTTTTTATTTTTATATAGCTATATGTATATTTATATATATATATATATATATATATATATATATATTTTGCCTACCTATTGGGGGCACCTGACATCTGGGACAAGAAAAACTGAAGAAAATGGCGTCGGATGCCTCTTATATACCCCTGGCGCACTGACATCAGGGAGGAAGCGACAGCAACCGACGCCGGACCAAGACTTTTTAATTCGGGCCAACTGCGGGACCACCTGATGGCAGGATAACCCAAGTGTGATGACTGCAGCAGGGCGAACACTTGAACATCTACATTTATGGTAGGTACAAAACTGTACTTTCTGAACTATGGTTGCACATATCTGTCTGCTTGTGTTTGTAGAAGCTCTATCATGTGCTAACTTTATCCCTCATGTAAAAACTATTGCCGTTTATAGTCACTTAGCTCTGCTCAGTAAATGTATTCCCATGGCTTTCCTACAGCTTATTCTGTAAACATAGCTACCTTTGCTATTTGCCTGTAACCTACTAATCTCTCAGGTTGTTGTGAAGTTAAGTTTTATATGATTCACAGCACAGCTGACTTTTGATAGAATTATTTTTTGTCACAGAGTGACTAGCTGGTAATTGATAATATTCAGCTCTTTAATTCTGAATTTTCTATTATAACTTACTGTGACGCATTCCACCTAAATGACAAATAAATAAGCAAGTAATAGCACCCAACACGGTGGGTAGTATTGGTTTTCTGTGTGGTGTCAGGCTCATTGCCTTTGGGAGGTCTGGTATTGTCCAATATTGCCTACCATGGAGGAAGTTATTTTGTTTAAAAAGCAGGCTACATTATTATTATTATTATTATTATTATTATTATTATTATTTTGATGTAAACATATCGCTATACTAGAATATGTTTCAGAGTGTCAGGAAGATATTGTAAGGTAAGTGCTAACCACTGCATTTAGATTTTCAACATCATTTGCATTTCTGAGTTTTGTATATATTTATACAGAGAATGAAGGATGAAGAAACTGGAATAGTTCAGTAACAGGTACATTAAAAAAAGCAGAAATATGAGCCTTGTACCTGCATAATGAGGCACCCGACAAACCTGGACTTAGACGTTGCAATATTGCTGTCTTTAATTTAAAAAAAAATCAGACAGTGAAGGTTGTTATTTTCCTCCACCCTTCCTCTAGCATGTGTTCGCAGGCATTTTTTTAAAATCTTACCATCTAGTTTAAATAGGATTTAAATGTAAACAAAGATAGGGTGGCTCACTGGCACAGTCTGTAGTACTGCTGCCTCACAGCAAGATGTCCTCTGGTTTGATTCTCACCTAGGCTGTCTTCTGTGTGGAGTCTGCATGTCATTGCTGAGTCCAAGCGGATTTTCTCTAGGTGTTTTGGTTTCTTCCCACCTCCCAAAGACATGTGATTAGTGAGCTGACATTCTAGAAATTGTGTGTGTTTGTGTTCTGTGATAGACCAGCTCCTTGCCCATAATGTTTTTTCAATTTCTTGCACCCACTGGTTGCTAAGATAGGCTTTGGTGTCCCCACAATCCTGCAAAAGGATAAAACAGATTACTGGAAAATTAGTGGACGAATGCAAACATAGATAAGATGTGGACTTACAAGCTTTTCCTGGAAGAAGTTTGACTCTATAGTTAATTATTTATACATCTCAGTTAAATATCTTGGAGTATTTATTCAGGTTCTCCCACTACAGAGTTAATATGTTAGTATGTTTTACTTAAAATATAGAATTATATAGCCATTTAGTTACATAATCTTTTCTGTCTCTTTTCGTCTCTCTGTATGCTGACACAGACAGATCCAAACACAAACACACACCATATTTTTCTAATGGTAACTTTGTAAAAGTCATAAAAAAATCCTTAAAGAAACACACCAAGAATTACACTGAACTCCTCCAGTGGACCACGGCCACCAAGATGGAACAAGGAATAATTATAACAACTGGCTACAGAGATTCATCTGTGACAAAGTCTTCCTACTTAAGATGAAATCACTGAGATTTATTAAATGTTTTTTCTCTCACTGCTTATTTTGATTTGAATCTCCGTATCTAGTTACAATTATTCAGTGTTCCATCTTGGTAGCTGTGGTCCACCGGAGGAGTTTGGTGTAATTCCTGGTGTGTTTCTTTAAGGATTTTTCTTATGTTGCCTTAGAAGGGCAATAACTGGATATTTGAAGTGCTGCACCGAGTATGGAATTGTGCAAGGGTGTGAGAAAGTAATGCATACTTTTCAACCTCATAGTACAAGAAATCTGGACAAAGCCAAAAATAATGGGGGGGGGGGGTAAAGGCGGAAAAACAGAGACAGATTTAAAACAACTTAGAAAGTTGTGAGAATATGAGGTTTTGAGCTACTATGCACTTTCTGAAAAATATGAAGTCTGAAACTTCAATGTGTGTATTTTTTAGTGACTTTAGTACTCAATGATTTGCCTGAAAAGCATATATTTTATGAGGAACCAACCAAAAACATGTAGAAAGAAATCTAGACAGTTGAGAAGTAAAAATGTAATAATAATTCAGAGTATGAGTTTTAAAACTGGGGTAAAGGTTTCATTTACAATATGAGCTAATATTACTGGTTAACAATTAAAAAAATGTATTTTCTGTTGCCACATCGATTTAGTGCCAAAAATAGCAATTCTTGTGTGTGAATGGGGTTTTACTACCCCAGAGCAAGCTCCAAGTACCAAGACTATCTAATACATGAAAAGGGTCATGTTCTGTTTGATTCAACGCAATGAAAAAGAATGGCATCAAATTCCTTTTACAACTTTACTAAATAAACTGATACAAAAAAAAAAAAAAACTTCTTAAACTCAAAACCTTCACTTGTTTTGCCTAGTATTTTTTTTCAAGTCATTATGTAAAGTGTAGCACTCTTATCACCTTTAAATATAAACACCGGACTTATGTAACTCTTGTGAAACCAAATTCTTTACATTGTATACTAATTTCATGTAGTTCCCATGCTTTGCTTCTGTGATATATCTTGTATTGCTAGTACATGTTTTATATTAGTATATTAGTTTCCATCTGTGTGAAACATTCTGGCTTAATTAACTTTACTGTACATTGTTCATTTACGGCATTCTCTTATTTCTGTCTCATCCTCTGTAGTCTTCAGGCTGAGTATGAAAAAACTGTCCATTTGGTTCATAGCACTAATTATAAAAAAGTAAAACAGATAATTAACATTGTATCGTAAATTAACACTCCATAATTTGGACAAATAAATATGTATTTTTTTTCTCATGCAAGAGAATACTCATGACTCTGAACAAATCACTTAACCAAACAGTGTTCTTAGGCTGAGTCTGAAAAAGGTCCATGTGGATTTAGTGTTTACCCTCAGTGACAAATACATTCAATATATAAATACATATAACAGGAACCAAAGGAGCCACCAAACCACGGCAAATAAAATCATATAACTTTAATGCAAGAACAAGTGAGCGCTTTCGCAGCAAAGCCGCTTCATCAGACGTGGTGACAGGGCAAGCTTTAAGAGCATCAAGATTAACGGTTAATGACAACAAATTTAGGAATGAGTTGGAGAATTTAGAACAAAATTTTTTGAAAAGAGGATATCTGAAGGTTGAGATGAGGTGAAAACAGCACTAACATATACCCATGAAATGAGAGAAGATATAGGTAAACCGTACTTCTCCAATAATGACAGAAGAGTTAGTGGTAAATCTATGGGTTACAATTTTTTGAAAGTTCCAGTTACATACTCCAGTAATGTTAAATTTGTACAGGATATATATAAGAAGAACTGGAATGTCTTGTGTGCAGATGAAAATGTTAGGGAGCTAGTGGGCGACACTCCACATTATGTCTTCAAAAACAAGAAATCATTGAAGAGACTTCTATGTGGTCCAAGATAAGATAGACAATATAATAATCAGGTCAAGAGTAATGAACTTGGCACTTTTCCATGCCATAAATGTAATTATTGTCGACACCTTGACCATAAAGGTAGGTTTTACCATCCAGATATGGGAAGGGAGTTTACATTTGAATTACATTTACATTTGAATTAACAGCTAACTGTAATACCACACATTTAGTTTATCTGAGTTACTGTGAGAAATGTATTGCTTTCTATGTTGGCATGACCACACATAGACTACGGGATCGAATTAGAGACCATCTGTATGACATTTCTAGGAGGGTAACAATGAATGCACTATCCAAACATACTACGGAGGTGGGTGATGAACACACTTTTAAGTTTATGGTAATTGAGGTTGTTACACCAGGGATACGTGGAGGAGCAATTAAGAATAGAGTTGAGGGAAGGGAATTGGAATGGATCATAAGACTACATGCCAATTATGGCAGGGGTTTGAATGAGAAATTGTCCATCCACCCTAAGCTGTTAGACCCCTACTCAGATAAGATATTTTATATATATATATATATATATATATATATATATATATATATATATATATATATATATATATATATATATATTTTTTATATATATTTTGATTATGTATTTTTATAATGAATTTTTATTGTTGTCATGAAAGTTTTATGGCATATATGAAAGTTTGAGTTTATTGTATAGTTGATTTAGATGCTTTGACTTTAAGAAGTTGTTCTTAATTGGATGTCTTTTGTCATTGGCTATGCAGATATTTAAAAATGATGATGCATTTCCTGCTTGTATTGTCTGATGAAGCGGCTTTGCTGCGAAAGCGCTCACTTGTTCTTGCATTAAAGTTATATGATTTTATTTGCCATGGTTTGGTGGCTCCTTTGGTTCCTGTTATATTTGATATTTTTATTGGAGCACCAATTTACCTTCACTACCTTCTGGGTTTGGACATATAAATACATGTGTTCAATCTAATAAATGGTGGAAAAATAAACCTGTAATAATGCAAATTGTCACTAGATGCCACCCTAGACTAACAAGTCATACAAATACCTGAATGAAATTCAAACAATTTTGTATACTCAGTATTTTTTTTTACTTCTTTTAAACCTTTCCAAGAAATGTCTTTTAAATATGAATACCATCCTAATTCATTTTCTTTTATATTTTTTAAAAGTTTCAGTTTAATGATTTTGTTTCGTCTAGGTAGACCTATACTTTTCAAAGTAAATATCTATTTTAAAGCCTATTGTCTGAATTCTCCCTTGATGGTTTTCATATAACTGCTCAATGGCCTTAAAAGTTAACTTGTATCACATTGCGTCTTGCTGAAGATATTTATACAATGTGCTATTGCTGCTTTTGTTTTATGTGTACAAAATGATATGTTATAGTTGTTTTCATTGCTCAGTTTGTGCTCCTTACACAATATAGTCTGTATGAACACCCATTCTTTTTTTTGCAGCGATACCACTGTGTTGTCACCTCACAGCAAGACGTTGTCCCGTTCGATTCTCAGCTAGAGCGTCTTCTGTGGAGACGTGCGTGAATGGGCATACCTTCGTTGAAGGTTGTGCATTAGGGCCGGCAACTCAGCGTGTAAAAATCAACTGCCAATCATTAGCGGACCGGAGTTCCGCTGTGGCGACCCCTAACCGGGAAAAGCCGAAAGACACAACAACAACCACTGTAAATATTTTACTTTGGACACATGAGCCACAATGTCCACATGTATAACATCCAACTATTTTATCTGTTTGTCCATAACTTCGTAACAGTGCTCAGGCCAAATGGGTATTAAGGAACACTGATTACTTACTATCTTGTGCCCAAATCAGTTCATTATTTAATAGAGATTGACCTAAAGTCCTTCCATTTCTGAAGGTAAGCAGGACTCCGCATTTCCTTCAGTAAATGATTTGTGAATAAAATATTCCAGTCTTTGTTGATGTATTTGTAATGTCACTTACTGTGATATACTGAGCTAATGCTTCACAGGTAGTGGCATCTGTTAAGGTGAGACGTCTGTTAAGGTGAGCCTGCGGTGCACAGATTGTGTGAAATGACTGTACACACATGTGGAGTCAGAGGACTGGCTAGAATAAACTTAGAGATTCATGACTGTCCTGTCCACGTCACTCCCAAACTAACACAATTGACCATATTAGCATGACAAGAAGCATTATTAATCAACTACGCAAGAAGCCACAACATATAGCACAAGGAGCCTCACTTCAAGGTCACAGCACAGGCTCGTAGCCATGTTGTGGTAAGCAAGTGCATGGCCATATGTATGTTTACAATGTAAACAAAAGAGTGTGCATGACAAACCACAGAATCAATAAACACATCATTCTCTACAATGCTTTGCACTTCATGTTTCCAGTGTTTCTCCATTTCTCAACTACTCCAATGTTGTAGTTTTTGCACAATCCCCAGTGCAACTGTCTGGCCACATTATTGTGCCTTTTAGTGTACAGACCTTCTGACATGAGTGTATCACACCCAGCAAGAAGATGTGCAACTGTTTGCAGTTTTTTTTACAGAACCTGCATTTGTCTGTTTCTCACACATGTTCAATGGACTTTGTAAACCAGCATGTACATAGCTCACTATCCCGGACTGCCATTATTAACCTTTCACCTTTTGATTTCAGTTCACCCCTGCTTAACCATTTGTCTGTACTTGCCACAATATTTATTCCTTTTCCACATTCCTTTCCTTCTCATTTAATCCTTTTCTTTATATTCTGTCTTTTTTTGGCATATTTAGTTGCTGTCTGATTTTTGCCTACTTCAGGCTTGATTTCCATTCCCACTTGACACCAATACACTTCTGCTAAATTCAACAGGGATGTCCTCTCAAATGATTTATCCTCATGTTTTAAAACTTTCACTGTGTCTGGATCTGATGAGGTCAGGAGATACGTATGCAGTCCCATGACTGCATATCTATACATGTAATCAGTTTCAAGGAGACCCATACCTCCTTCAGAATGAGGAGTATATAACCTTGCTACACACTGATTTTTATCTATTATTTGATCTTGTTTTCCTGTCCAACTAATCCAATAACTTTTAGGGCTAGTCAATCACCCCCAGAACTGTAAATTAGAACAGGAAGAGCAAACTGGTTTATAGCTTGGACTTTATCCTAAATGTCAAGGCTGCTTTCAATTTTATGAAGTATTTCTTACTGAGGTTTATTCGCATTTGCTCATGTTTTGCTTTGGTGACTTTCTTGAAGTCTACTAGGTTTAATAAGCATGATCTACCATTACCAAAGCAAAACTGGGTTGGGTCAAGCATTTGAAGGTCACGTATGTCCTTGTTGATAAGGATATATGATGTTGTTGTTGTTGTATCTTTCGGCTTTTCCCGGTTAGGGGTCACCACAGCGGAACTCCGGTCCGCTAATGATTGGCAGTAGATTTTTACGTACCGCGTTGCCAGCTGTGACGCACAACCTTCAATGAAGATACGCCCATTCATGCATGTCTCCACACAGAAGACGCTTTAGCTGAGAATCGAACAGGACAACATCTTTTTGTGAGGCGACAACGCTACCGCATGATGCACAATGCATTTGCCAGCTTATCTCTTACTCATTTGTGATGCTCTCACTAGAACCTTGGCCACCACCAAAGCCCCTGCAAACACAGACATGGTATCCAATTCCATCGCTCTTGGCTGACATTCCCATACCCCTGATGTATATGCTAACTCCAGATCTCTGTACCCAATATGTAAGGGAGATATTGTGAGTTACCACAAACACAAAACTGTTACACATATTTTTTGGTTGAAATGCATTAATTTGATTTATGCATTTCTCTTCACAAGGGAAAACAATGTACTATAAATACAGTGCATGGAACCTCAAAGTTGAATAATTTTTATTTATTTATTTATTTTTTACATTATTATCCTGTAAATGTGCTAATACTCTATTTTTGTCAATTTTGTTTATAATTTCTATTACTTGTGATAATTTGTATGTAAGTTTGTACTGGAGCTTTTCTTCCCGGGCCTCCACAGAAAATGGGCACTGTCCCAGTCGGACCATCCCGGTAAACAAATGTAAAATAAATGAAATAAATCATTTTACACCAGCTACAGGGCAATGTGTTGTTATGGCATGTCAGCAGAAATATTTTTAAAGATAGATTTGATTGTGTGCACAGACAGACTGAAAGCCCAGATGTTTGACCTAGCTGTTTGTATTATGTACAGATTTCATTAACAAATTTTAATAGGAAATTATATTTCTATGCATTGAAAGTGAGTACAGGAGCTGAACATGACTTACAAATGTATGAACGTTTGAGCCTTGTGAAGGCTGGGAGGTGTCCTGTGAGGACAAGTATTGTAAAGGTTAATTGTGGTCTATGACTGACTGTGCCTTGTAAACTCTATGAATTTATGAAATTCCTTTTCCCCACCTTAATCATGAAGTCCAGAGGAATGCTATTTTAGGTCTTGCAATCTGAATAGATACCCGATTAAAACAGTAAAATGACTACAGGAAGTACTTGTAAAATGAAGTGTAGCCATAGCAGACACAAAAGAAGCATGACCTATATGGCATATATGGGCTGGGGGTGTATATCCCCTTCCTCGATAAAATAAAATATCGAACTACAAGTGATTGAAAGCAAAAGTTTAATTACCAACTTATTGAAAAAAGCCCTCATTCCAATCCTCATACCCCCTGCTATATATATATATATATATATATATATATATATATATATATATATATATACACACACACACACGTACTATAAGAATACACTACACTGTATTTTGTTGTCGCACACAAGCAAAATGCAGTATGTGTGGTCAGCTGGTTTTCAGTCACACAAGCTGGCTTTTATTGTATTATACAACAAAAAAGTTTGACAAAATGAACATCAACCAGGATGGGTTACGGTGTTACCAAGATTCATATTATTTATATGAGTGAGAGGCAAATAAAAAGGAGGTAAGGTGGCAATAACTATCTGTTTGTGGGTTACAGGATCAAATAAGCTGGAGAGCATTTTAATGAGGAACAGAAGGAAAGAAGGACAGATTGTAAACTGAGCAAGTGACATGGGGAGAAACAGGTCCAGACAGTAATCAAAGCAGTATGCAGAGAAATGATCTGACTGGAGAATAAGCATCCTAGTGGCAGTATACAAGAACAAAGGGGGCATTCATAACTGAGGGCATTACAGCCATTAAGCTCATGCCACACTGCATGAAGATGCTGGACAGGGTGGCTGATAAATGAATATGTAGAATAGTAGAAATTAAGATGGGAGATGAGCAGTTTGGATTCAGATCAGAAAGCAGTAGCAGCACAAGTGACACAATGTTCACAGTGAGAGAGATAGTGCAGAAGAAGCTAGATATAAGGAATGAGTCTAACTGGACAATACAATAGTCGACTTGGAGAAAGTATATTGACAATGCTCCAATAAAGCTGAATTGGGCAGTCCTGGAAACACTGGCAGAATTAACTGAGGCTATGTACAAGGATCCAGTGACACAAGTACAAATAATGCTCATCTTCACAGAGAATTTCCCAGTGGGAGTGGGTGCTCATCAGGTCTCAGTTCTGAGCCCACTGCTGTTCATGCTGGTAACAGACTACATCAGTAAGGAGATTGAAGAGGACAGATCAACAAAGCTGCTGTATGCAGATTATGTGGCACTACAAGCAGACCCCATACAGGAATTTCAGTAAATGGTGGAAGAATGGACTGTACAACTGAGGGCACTTGGGTTGAAAATGATTTTCAAGAACACGGCTGTCATGGCAGTCAATGAGGACAATGCGAAGAAACTGAAATGTGAGATAGAAGGGAAAATAGTGGAGCAGGTTAACAGCTTGAAGTATCTGTTACGGTTACGGGTGGTTGAGGAGAAGAGAAGTCTGAATGAGGAGGTCAAAACTAGAATCAGAGGGGCTGCAGCCAACTGGCACAGCATGCCAGGGACATTGTTTGACAGAAGATTAACAAAGAAGTTGAAATATAAGATGTTCAAAACAGATGTGTGACCAGTTCTTTGTATGGTACAGAAACCTGGGCAGGCGAGGCAATCCAGTTGAGGAAGCTAGAAGTGATGGGAATGAAGTGCCTGAAATGGGTGATAAAATATGCCATGGGACAGATGAAGAAAGGATGACATCAGACCAGAAGCCAAGTAGAGAGTTGTAGAGAAGGACAAAGAGAACAGACTACAGATGTACAGGAAAGCACAAGATGATTTGATGAAGTGGATTTTGGAGAGACAGGAAGAAGGCAAGAGGAAATGTGGATGTTCTTCAAAGAGATGGACAGATTGTATGAAAGAAGAGCTGCGGATCTCGGGTATGACTTCTGAGAAAGGTAGGAAAGTGGCACTGAATTGAGAAAAGTGGCATTAGTTCACAAGACAGCCCAATCTCATGTAGAAAAATGGGAAAAAGGGGATGTTGTTGATGACATTGAGAATTTAATATTTTTTTTCTGCACTCTCATGATGATTCTTTGCAGGCCTCTCAAATTATTTATAACACTATGTCACATATTTACTTACAGAGAATGACTGTTTGATATAACTACTGTTTGATCTTAAATTAGTATAAGTTCACCAATGCAAAAAAAAAAAAAAAAAAACACCTGCAGAACATTTCCTATTTATACCATCATTTGTATTTACTTAAAAACAACCTAGATGATTTATCAGTGTTGTGTGGATTTGCATATAAGGGTCTTTATATATGTGATTTGGATTATAAAGAATCACATTTACAACATTCATTCACAGACTTAGCCTTAGTGGCGATCATTTGTAGTTACAATAAAGGGCTGGAGGGTGTAGTACTAGAAAGTATAGCTGTATATAGGGCTCTTATTGTAACATCAGATCACAAAGAGCAGGTCAACATTTAATAATAACATCAGGATCTAGCCACCTTTCTGGCCAGAATTTCTTCAAGGCATACCTGTCAACCTCTAAATGCAAGAAATCTGGACAAAGCCAGAAATAATGGACAGACAAAGGCCCTGAATCAGGGAAACTTTTAAACATTGCTCTTATAAACTTAGAAAGTTGCTAGACTTAGATGGTTTTGCACTAGCAGGCATTTTATGTAGAATATGATATCTGAATATTAAATATATGTCATTGTTTATTGACTTCACTCTTCAGTGATTTACCAGTAAATCACAAATTACATGAGGAACAGACCAAACATATGTGACAAAAATCTGGACTTTCTGCGAAAATCTGGAAATATTATGCTGCAAGGAGTAGCTGTACCTGCAAGGAACCAGTGTAGGTGTTATATCTGCTAAAATAGAGAAGTAGTGGCATAAGACTCAAGTAAATATAAACTCTGTTTTTTGCACGTTCTGTTTGCTATTCAAGCATGTACTCCCCTAAGGGATCTGTGCAGGTGACACAAAGTTGTACTACACTGTCTGCCTTTAAAAAGGATAACTGGTTGGGTATTCATGAATTCCTCCCTGGTATGAATGGCCTGTCCCTTCTTGAAAAGGGAGGAAAGGCTTAAGGGTGGGTAATGGCAAAGCTGAAATGTCCTTGCTGCTCAATTGATTTGCAGCTCCTATGAGCCTATGATACGACTAAGTTGCATCCTCGTATGGAAGCAGAGTCAGTGGGCATAACATGCACCTGCTTTCCTGGTGACTCTTGGGTGTCCTGCATGGAGTTGCAGTATGTGGGAGTGGCAGAGTATGTGCTGTCTTGTCTGCACTGAAGGCTGATATCTGTGCACTGGTGAGTGCATTCCAAGAACATAACATGTTTACATGAATACTGCAAAATAAGTCAGTCAAAATACTTTAATGTACTTTTTTGCTTTTGTGTTTCAGGCAATCTTTAGATGCCAGTTTCTGTAAGCTTAACCCCTTATCCATTTAGAGGTTTTGGTTCTTGCATGGAAAGCAGATCAGTAAAATGAATGTGTTTCTTCTCATGTCAACCTCCATACCTCCCAGCTGTCTATATGTTTGTAGAATGTCTGTATTTTTGCCTAATATTTTTGGTCTGTTCCTCATAAAATTTGTGGTTTTCTGGCAAATCACTGGAATGATTTGAAGATTGAAGTCACTAAATACTGACATATTTGAGTTTCAAACTTCAGATCCTTCAGAAAATGTATATTGACACAAACCCTGTTACTCTAGCAACTTTCTAAGTTTATAAGAACATTTAAAATCTGTCCCTATTTTTGGACCATTTGTCTTCCCATTTTGTCAGGCTTTTTCCAGATTTCTTGCACTAAGAAGTTGAGAGGTATGCCAGCCTTTATTTCTGAACTCTACTCTTGGGCAGCTGATAATTGTGCTTCTCCTGATTTTCACTGAAATTTTTTTCACATCTGTTCCAAGTTTGTTACAAGCCTATAAATGGGGCACTTACAACTGTATAAGTAGCTTTATTATCAGTGACTGCAGATATCAATCTCCAGTGAAAATTATGTTTCTTAAAATGTGTTACATAAACTAAAACATTGAGCAAATATATAAAAAATAGTTACATACTTCTCAGTTTGTCGTAAGAGAAGCCTGAGTCAATTGGTTTGCATGGTAATTATTCTAAAATTATTACAGTCATCCTTAGCTTTCTGTTAAGTGTGTTTGATCTTGGACATACTGGATTAAACAATGGGTGCCAGTAGAGGTGAAAATGGTCATGTCCAACTTGATGAGGTGCTAAGTGCATTGATTTCTGGCATGATATTGACTTTCATTTCATTGAATGAGAGGTTGAAATGCATGCATTTCAATGTATGTATTTATCTGAATGTGTTAACCAGTGTAATCTATTCATGCATTCATCACAAAGTACTAAATCAGATATTGTCTAGGTGCATCATGTGGAGAGACAAGGCTTGGCTTAATTGTCTGAGGGTGGTTATGCTGTTTTATGAAATAATATGTGTGTCAGTTTTTACAGAATTCTGCTCAGTTGTGGAGCTCTCAGGGAAGGTTAGACAAGAGGTCAGTGCAGCCTTTTTTATTAAATTACTACTTTAAAAATGTTACTTGTTGTATTTAGTGACAGAATGCCTAGTAGGTTAAGCATAGATCGCTCTTTAGTAGTTTGTGGGAGACTGAATACAGGGACAAGACTTTGAAGTGGTCCACATAGGACATGTTATTTAAACCCTGTATTCTTTTAATGAGGATCCTCCGTGGCTGCTATAGTTGTTGCAAATACCTGATCAGGTACATGCCAAAGAATGCATTGTACTCAATTATTGGTCTAATGACAGCTGAGCATAGTGGGATTATGATCTCCCCAGATCTGGATGCCATGCCATAACTTATTTGCACCACATAGAAGTACTGTCTCACCACCATGGACACATGTTGATCAAAGTTCAAGTTACTGTCAACCGGAGCCCTCAAGTCCCTTATTCCAAGGTCTTCTCTTAGGAGAGTGTTATGAATGTTGTATCAGTGTTGTAATTTGTGGGGGTGGTTATCTTCCCATAAGATATAAATATGCATTTTTTTGCATTGAGGTTTGGGCTATGGTTCTGCAATCCAGTTACGTGGCTCTCAGACCCTCCCCAAGGATATCTACATCTTTGGAGGAATCAATCATTGCACTCATATTGCAGCCATCAGCAGATCTGGTCAGCTAAAGACCCTCTACATTTGCTATGACTTCAAAGAATTATATTCCAAATAGGTGAGGTTCTAGTACTGAGAACCCTGGAGCATCACTAGTAACAGGCCTGTTGGTGGAGGTGGATGGGCCCTCCCTAAGTGCACGTGTCCTATCCATGAACCACTTGACTATCCTTCAGGTTACACAAAGATTTATATCTAAATGTATGAGTTTGTAATACCCAAGTGAAGTATTGTGTCAAATGCCTTTGCCAGGTCGAGGTAGGCTGTATGCACTATTTTGCCCATCTTCCATGGCTCAAGTGGCCTTCTCAAAGTAGTCCACCAGGATTAGTAGGTTTAACCTACCCTTGATGAAACCAAAGTGGGGTGGGTTCAGTATTTGAAGATTTACTATGTCTTTATTTATTAGATCCACAATAATTCTTTCCATAGCCTTGCATATAAGAATAGTATAACTTATGGGTCTGTAGTTTCATGGGTCTGTCGATGGTCCACCTTTATGTACAGGGATGACCATTGCAGTCCTCCATTCCCTAGGGACAAAGCCTGCCTGAAGGATGTGGCTGAATAGAGATTGTTGTGGCCCTGACATGTCATGTTTCATACTATTTAGGAGTTATCCCTGGATATTATCATAGCCCATTGCTGTAGTGAGTTTAACTCTGGAGAGTACAGTGAGGACCCATTCTTTAGTAACAGTTGGGGGATAAATGGTAAAGGGTATTTCCTGGAGAGTAACCAGTCATCTTCGAGTGATATGGACTCTGTCTTCTCCTACCTTATTGTTCTTGTGTGACACTTTTGAGTAAAGCTACTGCCCTCTACTCATTTATCTTGGAGATTGGTAGCTACTTTACCCAATGAAGTGTTTCTGTCATGGCTTCTCTCTATACTATGAGGTTGAGAGGTATGCCTTCAGTTATATCTGAAATGTCATGGAATCCCAATAAATTAATGGCTTTTATTGCATATATATTTATATGCACTAGGCAGTCATTTTTCCCTACTTAGAACTAGAAAGTATTAGTGTATACATGCATACATAAATACACATATACCATGTGAAATTGTAGTTTCATTTAGTTTACAAAATAAATAAGCAAACAGACAAACAGGTTCCATGTGAAGTCATAGTTTTATTTATTTGATTATTTCATAACTAATGATATATGTAGGCATAGATAGCTATTTTTGATATAATGTAACAGTTTTGCAGTGAAACAGTGCAAACTGCATCTGAGAGCAAAAAAAACCTTATTTAGTATTTCCTATGTCTTTGTCAGGTCCATGATAATTCTTTCCATGACTTTGCATGTAAGATTAGACAAGCTTATGGGTCTTTAGTTCTCTGGATCAGTTGATGGTCCACCTTTGTGTAGTAGGGTGACAGTTGCAGTCTTTAATTCCCTAGGGATGAAGCTGTTTGGAGGCTATGGTTGAACAGAGATTCTAATGGGCCTGACTAGGAGGCATCCATGGATATTATCAAGGCCCATTGATGCAGTGTTTTTAAATGTGGAAAGTGTGGTGAGAATCTGTTCTTCAGTAATAGTTGGAAGAGAAATGGTACAGGATAGTTGATGGGGAGTACCCAATCATCTCAGAGCCACATGGATTCTATCTTGTGGTTTGCACCTTATTGTTCTTGTTAGCACTTTTGAGTAAAGGTGCCAGTAACTACTCTCTTATCTTAGACTTTGGTAACTACTTTAGCCAATTAAATGTTTCTGCCAAGACTTTTGTGTATATACTTACAGGCTGAGAGGTATGCTTTCAGTTATAAGTGAAGTGTCACGAAATCACAAGAAATTATTATTTTTTTTTGCATGTATATTCATATTGACTAGGCAGTATTTTTTTTCTAATTGCAGTAAACTCTCAGTTAACTGGAACTCAAGCAACCACCAGCACTCTGAAGCAACCAGCAAACAAATATCAGAGAAATACAGTATAATTTTCATCTGTTGCATTTTCTGTTTTCCCCCCACAGAAACATACCTTACATTTTTAGAGTTTTAACAAGGAAGATAGGAATAAAGTCCCTCTCTCCCCAACTTAAGAACAAGTTAAACCAAACAAATAGCATAGGGTACGGAATTAATTACCCCTATTTTTAACACAAACAAACTACAGTTATCCGGCATCTACCAATCCCCATGGGTGCTGGTTAACTGAGGGTGTACTGTAGAACTAGCCAGTACAGTTTTAACTAACATTCATACATACATACATAAATAAGTAAACAGACACACACATTCTATCTGAAATTGTGATTTTATTTATTTAAAAATAAACAAGCAAGCAGACACACAGGTCTCATGTTTTAGTTATTTGACTATTTCGTAACTAATGACTCATCTAGGCATACACAGCTATTTTTGATATAATGTAACAGTTGTACAGTGAAACAGTATAAATTGCAACTGAGAGCAAATGTGATATTTTGTTGTAAACAGAGAATTTGCTGATCAATCACGACAATGCAAGATGTTTGTAACATACACTCATTAGTTTAAAGAATACCATTACACCTAAAAATAAAACATAAATAAGAAATGAAGGCATCCTTCTATATATAACATAGAGAGTCACTTAAACAGCTTATTTATATTTACACATTTTACATACATGTACATACATACAAATACTTCAGGCAAGGGCAGTAATGCCCTTGTGGCTTGCAAATGTACCAGAATAGTCATTTCAGCGAAGAAGACACACTTAAATTCTAAAGTAGTGCTTATTGTATTTTAATGAGAAATGTTATTCCATGTGTCAGCTACTCTTACAGAGAACAGGTTATTACATCTCTCATTCCTGTATCATCTCCTACACAGATAGTCTGATTCTTTACTACTTTTTGATAACTGTAAACATTCCTAGAGGTAGTTGTCTATAATTACTCTCTTCTTAAGGTCTTCACTTAAATAGCAACATGAAATGGTTTAAAAAGTTCAAATACTTTAATCTTTTGTAATAACTGAAACTTTCAGATCTATGCATGCCTTTGGTATATTTTCGCTGTGCTCTTTCCAATATACTTATGCTAATTTTATTATAAGATTTTCAAGTATTATTCCATACTCTAATTTGGGTCTAGTGTAATTTACAATACATAACGTCATCACTTCTGATTTCCTAGACTTTATAAACCTTTTATTTTAATTTTTTTATTATGTTTTGATTTTACAGCCTATAGTTTTAAAAATTATCATTAACCAGTTTACTGGTATGATCGTTAAAAAAAAAAAAACCTCAAAGCTGGATATACCCACATACCCATGTTATTAAATGAATCCACATTTTAAATCACAGTGTGCTGTATTAAATACTCATTCTTCAATCTATCACTCCAAAATCTCATAGGCTTTGCTGTTGATAAATTTATCGACACATTATTCTCCTGTGCCCAAATGGTTTGAAGTACTCAAGTTATGTTATCCTATGTGTGACAGATGTAACCTGTTTACCTAAAGTTACCTGCATACAGACAATAGAGCACCACAAATGGAAAAAGATAGATCAGAAAGAAGTGATGTAAAAAGTTACAGCCCTGAGTGAGACCTCTATAGGACAACCTGGCTGTAACTAGAGATTCACCTGTCCAGTAAATGTGTCTTTGTCATGTCCTATTTGTAAGCCATGCAGCTATCCATCTTTTCAAAATTATATCAGTAAATAGCTGTTCTAATGTATTGACCATTGTTTTGTGTATAATTTTATCAAAGGCTGACATTAAGTCTGTATAAATTATATCATAGCACCACTCCACTTGTCATTTGTAACTGTTATTGTATTATCACAGAACATCATGTTACAGGTAGTTATAGATTTGTTTTCAACATATGCATGCTTATATGTAGCTTCAAGTCCTAGTTTTCTCAATTTTGATGATACATTATATGAATAACCTTCTCCATTGCTTATCCACAAAAAGAAAGTAAAGTTATGGGTCTGTCCAGTTCCACTATCCCTTAAATATGGTTGAACAAGTGCACACCTCCAATCTTAAGTTATGGTTCTCTGTGACTCTGGGTTTGTCCTGTTCCCCTGCCCTTAAATATGTGTTGAACAAGGGCATGTCTCCAGTCTTAAGTTATGGCTCTCTGTGACTCTGGGTTTGTCCTGTTCCCCAGTCCCTTAAATATAGGTTGAACAAATGGATGTCTCCAATCTTAAGTTATGGGAGTCTGTGACTCTGGGTTTGTCCTGTTTCCCTCTCCCTTAAATATGGGCTGAACAAGTGTACGTCTCCAATCTTAAGTTATAGGTTTCTGTGACTCTGGGATTTTGATGTTCCCCTGTCCCTTAAATATGGTTTGCACACATGCACATTTCCAATCTTGAGGAATCTCCTCATACTTTAATGACCTAGTGAATAACACATACAATGATTCTGTAATTTCATGCCAAAGTGTTCTCAGGTCATTGTTGATAATTCTGTTTCATCCCTGTACTTTGTGTACAATGTGCATATTTATTTTTCTATATAATTTAATTTAATCTCATCACTGAATTTAACAGGATTTTATTAGCACAATTTTCACCACCTTTGTGCAATCAAAACTGTTTTGAATAACATTTTGTAAATGTATTTAATGTATTTATAATCTGTTGTGTTGGAGAATACATTTTAGATTCTACACAATTTGTTATCACATCTTATGTATGTGTGTGTGTGTGTGTGTGTGTGTGTATATATATATATATATATATATATATATCTAACTCATATATTGTAGTGGTACATTC
The DNA here is from genome assembly GCF_019279795.1 of Protopterus annectens. NCBI lineage: Eukaryota > Metazoa > Chordata > Ceratodontiformes > Protopteridae > Protopterus > Protopterus annectens. Next base: position 439,215,392 of record NC_056726.1, read on the forward strand.
CTCTGAATATAGTGTGCAGGGTCATGAGTTCAGCACTTGGGACTGCTGTTTTACTACCACATTGCCATTGTGGTCAGAAAGTCCTTCTATGTGGCACATGTAATTACTAAGCGTTTTGCAACCAGGAAGAAAGAGGTCATTGTCTCCCTCTACTCTTCCCTCATTAGGCCAATCATCGAGTACAATGCCCCATTTGGCATGTACCTCACTAGACACCTGCAACAACTGGAGAGGCCACAAAAGTACCTCAGAAAGAGGATCCTAGGCCTTAAACACTTGTCCTGTATGGACAGACTCAAACAACTCCAACTATTCTCTGTCTCATATCGCCTACTTAGAGGCGATCATTGTTTGAATTACAAAGCCATGTCTGACCCTGCCCTGTTAGAAATGCTACATCTGAAGAAATCCCAATTCCTCCACACCACATGCTCGAGACCTCAACCTCATTACCACAATCAACAAAACATGCTAGAAGGACAGGTTCTTAATCCAGAGACTGCCCATGCTATGGAATGGACATCCCATACATGTCAAACAGAGCACCTCCCTGGCCCTCTTCAAGAGAAGTCTTGATAAGTGGATGGGAAATAGAAAATTCACCCTTGGAATCACTCCACTGGCTCTACTTTACAGATGATCGAGTTTTCAGAAGCTCAAAATTCTAAAATGAATAAAAATAAATAAATAAAATAAAATGTTTCCCCACACCCCCGCTACCTAAATATAACAACTGTAAGATCGCACTACAGTGAGGAAAAGGGAAATATCCCATTCCGTGCTGTATGCAGATCTCTGTTCAGAATTTCTAGCTTCTGAAAACTCGATCATATGGTGTCGACCATATGACATTCGGGTTTTTAGCTATTCGAGATTCTGAAGGGGGACTCATATATATATATATATATATATATATATATATATGTATATATAAAATACATACTGTATATAGATAAATAGATAGATATATGTATATAATGATTTTCTATTATGTGCAATGTCTTTATATAAGGTTTTTTCAAAATTTTCTGGATCTTGTCTCACACTATGTTTAATTTGTCTGCCCACTTTTATTAGTTTGGTCTTCAACGTTATAGTTGTACTTTGCTCTCACTTCCATTTCTTATATGTTTATCTATCATCATGCTTGAATTCCACTTCTGCATTTTGCCAAACTGTTTGACATTCCTTCAGAAGGTGGTATAATACTTTATTCTATTTTCCATTTTCTGTTTGTATCTTGTACCATGGAGGTCAGGTTGTGACTGAAAAGAGTCTGTCAGCCAGTCCACTTACATGATTAACAAACTGAAATGAATATGTAAATGAACAAATAAACAAATAGCTGAATAATGGGAATAAATTAAATGATTTAATACAGAGATTAAGTTTAATTTATGGTACCTTAGAGAGTACAGTACAAATCTATTTGTTTTAGTCTTTTATTAAAATGCACAATTCAGTATTTGCTTACAGGTACCATGTTATCTTTGTGCATTGTTAGTACTTTTACAGGATATAAAACACAGTTGGTGGGTATTCAGAAATTAAAAATAGCACACTGTGTAGCGCTAAACTTTGCAGTAAGTGTTGTCATGCAAGCATACTTCTCAACATCTTAGAGAAAGAAATCTGGACAAAGCTATAAGTAATGGGGACAAAGTCCCAAAACTAGGAACACTTTTTAAATATTGCTTTTACAAACTTAGAAAATTGATAGAATAATGGGTTTTGCATTAGCATGAATTTTCTGAAGGGTATAGAGTCTGAAACTGAAATGTCTGTCATTATTTTCTGACTTCACTACTCAATGATTTGCCAGAAATCCACAATTTTATGAGAAAAGGACCAAAAGTATGAAGCAAAAATCTGGACACTCTGCAACAATCTGTATATTTGAGAGGTATGCATGCAGGGCATATCTAATTCAGAGATATTTGTAGCATAATCATGAGTATGAACATTTGTGTGGTCATTAGTATATACTTTCATAAACACCATATTTGTGGTTGAACATGAAAATATTTTATTTTGGTATGTGTGGATGTGGATGTTAGTATCAACCATGTCTGTTAATTATAAGATCTATACATATTTGAATACATTGCCTATATGCATGCATTCACATAGGCATATGCATGCACATTACTCAGGCAAAAAGCATAAAGACTGGCATTTATGCATGCATGTATACATACATGTGTATGTATGTATGTATGTACGTATGTATGTGTATCTAATTATATATTGAGATACATATGTAAATATGGAGGTACAGACTGAGTCGCAAATCATGTTTTGCATTTGCCATCACTATTTGAGATGATTTAGATGGTGATAATGATAATCACCAGTGGGTTTGTGCAATGTTTTGTGTTGTGAACAAATTCATTGATGATTATTCATTGTACATACGCGCACACACACACACACACACACACACACACACACACACACAGTTAAGATAACACATACACACACAAAGTTAGAGACAACACACACATATTATTTATATATATATATATATATATATATATATATATATATATATATATATATATATATATATATATATATGCTCAGAACACATTAGTGATTACACTTAGAGGTAGTTACACAAATATGGGTGTGGATAACAGAGTGGAAGACAAGGACAGTACAGTAATGTGATGCAGGCTAGTCAGCACCCAGATGTACTAAAATTATAATTCCACATTGTAGGATAACAGCAGAACCGTTTGTGTTGTTGGGAAAGTGGAAAAGTGAATTGACAGAAAACTATATTATACAGTGTATGAATATTGTACTACCTGGCATGTTATATTGCATAATAATAATATGGGTGGCGCAGTGGTGCAGCGGTTAACGTTGTCGCCTCACAGCAACAGGTTCTCTGGTTCGATTCTTGGCTGGGGTGCCTTCTGTGTGGAGTTTACATGTTCTCCCTGTGTTCGCGTGGGTTTCCTCTGGGTACTCCGGTTTCCTCCCACATTCCAAAGACATGCATCTGGAGTATTTCTTCCTGGGCCACTGCTGAAAACAGGCTCTGTGGAACCTAGTCGGACTTTCCCGGTCAACAAATGTTAAATAAATAAAATTAAATTAAAAGTAATTATGGCTACATTACCCTTTAATGTTTAACTGACCCTCAGCATTATGTCAGACATTTGCATAAACCTAAAATGTGACATCAACACACTGGGCATACCTTGTGTGTACTGTTGTGGACATTTGAAAAAGTGATAGCAGTCCTATACTTGGACTGAGACAACACATTCTTGTTTTCATTTGATGCATTCAGGTATGGGGTGTAGCACTTTACGGCTCACCATTAGTGCATAACAATGAGCGCAATCACCAGAGGTGACATAGTGAGTGGAACACTGTTCTGTCACTTACGTGATATCTGTAGTTTAGCTGTCTAGACAATACATTTTGTGTGAGTAGACTATTTCTCATTCAGGGGCTGGGGTGTGCTTGTATGGTTTGGGTAATCCAGAAGTGTACTGGCAGGCCTTATGTAAATATTGTTAGTCGTTCATGTCATGCTAAGTCTTCCAGGGTGAAAGTACTGCATCTGTATATGTTTTTTAGGTTTTGTCACTTCTCTGAACTACACAACACTATGTTATGTGATGCTATCATGTAGTCTACGTACAGACATAACTAATAGGTCTGTGAATACCATTTATGGGTCTGGTCAATGATACTGGTTTGCTAGCATGTTGTGATGCTAAAATGAAAGCAGTGTGCACATTTAGGTTCATGGATTCATGGGTTAACAGCAGGCTATTGATCCAGAGGGACATTAGTAGCCTAGCCACAATATCCCATATAAGTACCCAGTGGCATGATAATTTATATCTAGTTTTAGGCCCCTTTCAATGACAGCTTCAGGGACCAAACCTGGGCTGTAATTGTGATTGTCCATCCATGCATCCAGGTTATGCTTAAAGAGGGTAATGGAGCTACTTTGTTTTATAGCCAAAAGAAGTTTATTCTGTTATTGGGAGATTCTCTGAGATATAAAGCTATCTTGCAAGCAGGACCTATTTATGCTATGGTAGAAGATGATTTCTCTTGAACAGGTGTTTATGATGTTGCTAGTTCTGAAATGTGCAGTAAGTGACAGTGGACTGGATCCTTTGAGGCTATGCAAATTAGGCAGAGAGTACCTGTCCAGAGTCTATAGGGAAACAGAAAACAGAAAAAGTGCTTTAAGGCTGTCTGGGTAGCTCAAGAAACACATACACATTTGATTATTGTAATGAGGAAACAATGGAACCTCTCATGGTCATGTGCTTAGGCAAGTACATGCCATTGGGAACATTATACTCTTATTAATCACCCCTGGTGATTAGGTGTAAGGATTTCCTAACATTAGTGGATACATAATGACTAAACGAGAATTAATTGTCATTGAAAGTGCTCGGGTGCCTAAAGACTGAGTCAGTTTTGGCTAAAGACATAGTGCTACCGCTGCATTTCTTGGCGTGTAGTTTTAGGATGGGCTCTATGCACCACCTATTGCAGCATGCTAGTCCCCACTGAAAAATCTGGAAGTCAGATGATGAGGTAGTGGCACCTCCAAACTTGGTCAGCTACAAATTCCTGATGTCAGCCTTAACACTGTAGAAGTAAACCAATGGCAAGTGGTTCTGGAATTGATCACTGTTTGATACCATGTCTTCTTCTCCTTTCAGCTTTTCCATGTTAGGGGTCACCACAGCAGAACAGTCCACAGAATGATTGGCAGTGGAGTTTTTATTGTGTCGAGTTGCCGCCCGGCGCCCAGCCTTCCACAGAAGGCACACACACACACACACCTATGGTCAATTTAGAGTGTCGGGTCCACCTACAGCATGTCTTTGGGATGTGGGAGGAAACCGGAGCACACGGAGGAAACTCACGTGACCACAGGGAGGACATGCAGACTCTGCACAGAAGGCACCTCAGCCGAGAATCGAACCAGGGAACCTCTTGCTATGAGCCGGCAATGCTAACTGCTGCACAACTGTGGCCGCCCACTGTGGGACACCACATGTACTCTTTTATGAAGACAGCATGCCTCCCAAATAATAGAGTTGGCTATACCCATTAACCAGTTTGTTATCTAGCAGGTAACATACGAGTTTACAATGACAGTAGTAACCTTGAAGTGCACTGCATACATAGTTTCACCAAAAGACCTGCATTATTAGATATATAGCATATCTGAAATTTATAGACATTCAAGAATGCCTAGAATTTCACATCTGTCAGTAACACATGTAGAGGCTGTTGTTTTCAAACCACATGAATATAAACATATATTATGTGTTATATACATACATACATAGAAAAATAGCTACGATAACTTGTCAAAATATAGGGTTATTGATGGTATGAGATTTTGGTTACAGTACTTAATTTTTACTGCCTTAACACCGCGGTGGTGGTGCTGTGGTAGCGTTGTCGCCTCACAGTAAGACACTGTCTGGTTCGATTCTCAGCTAGAGCGTCTTTTGCGTGGAGACATACGTGAATGGGCGTACCTTCGTTGAAAGTTGTGCGTCAGGCCTGGCAAGCCGGTACATAAAATCAACTGCCAATCATTAGCGGACCAGAGTTCCACTGTGGCGACCCCTAACCGGGAAAAAGCCGAAAGACACAAACAAACTTAATTTTTACTGCCTTAGTAAAAAAGTACCCCTCTACTGTAATATACTAAGAATGGTACTGAAACGTATATGGGGAAATGTACAGACTGCATTTGCATCAGTTTTCAAATGCTAATCAGTGTAAACTAACTGTACTTCAGTCAAACATTCAGAAAAGATGCGAAAGTTGAAAACATTTTACCACAATGGATAGAAAAAAATTAGAAAAGAAATGCAGTAGGATGGAATCACTATTAGACAAATAGTTATGGTGTGATTTCTGAAGGACAAAATACAGCCTCAGCTAATGAGAAAATACTTTTAGAACAGTGATTAGATTCAGTTCCAAAGCTGCATGACACTTTTAGAGAAAATATGCAAAGTATTTTATTCTTTTAGAATGTTTGGACATTTGTTACTCAATGTGTTTCTTTACAAGGCACAACTGTCCAAAGCAATGCTGTGCTGTAAAATGAGGGAAAATCTGTATGATTATAAAAGCGCACCTACATCAACACACACACACACACACACACACACACACACACACACACACACACACACACACACACACACACAAAGCAACACTAATAACAGACCATATGAAAAATAATTGCCAATGGAGGGAAAAAGATTTGTAGCAACAAGCATGAAAAATACTATTGCCTGGGTTTGAATAATTATTAGAGACAGTTTTGCAAAAAAACAAGTACATAGTGAAGTAGCTCTCACTTCATTGCATTGCTAAATAGGCTCCAATGTGTGAATAGATAGCTTCTCTGAGTGATATCCAGTCAGTCAGCAAATCTAATTGTTCATGAGTGGGGCAAGTTAAATACAAAAGAACAAACTGCAACTTAAGTTCTAAGCACTTCCTCTCAAAGGAAAACTTCACCCTGTAACTAAAAAAATAAGTTTTTTTCAGTCAATCTTTGTTTACAGACCTATTTTAACATCTCAAAATCACTCTAAGTGCTTTATTTGTAATTTTAGCCTGTTTACCACAACATGGCTACCGATGGGTCTTGATATGTCAGCGTGATCTTCTGCTTCAACCCTTTCTCTTTCCCATAAAGCATTTCAAGTCTTCTTTCTATGACTCATGCCAGCCATAAGGAAGTAACTGTGATTTCCCATAGCATTGACATATAGTGGGGAATGTGTAACACACTGTCATTTTGTATTCCTTCTGTAAGAGAGCTGCTGCTTTTCTGTTGCTAATCACACTCGTTTCAGTTTTGCTCAGAGCATCTATTACACTATACTTTGAAGTTATCCAGCTGCAGACAGAGAACTAGCTAAACTGGAGGCCTTTGTTCTAGGTGTTCTTTTGTAGTCCAACATGAATTGACTATTCCCTCCCCTAACACTACTGCAGAGGTGTTAAAACTGTAACTGCAATTGACAGCTCAGAATTGCAAGGGAGTGACTTTCAGCCTGAATTTCTTCCCCTCTGTGTACATTAAGATTTATTTATTTAGTTAGTTTCCTAGCACTAGAAAGATTTAGTTATTTAAACACTTTCAAATTGATTTTTGAAAGCAAGTTTCAGAAAAATCTTGAGTGTTTCAGTGTGTTTTATTACTGCATACTTTTGATTTAACCCTATGTCTGTATGCAGTACATTATACTGCTAATTTATTTGTGCGTGCCAATTTCTTTCAGAGGAACAGCTGTCTTGTGACATGTTTATTTTGCTAATTTCCTGACATGCTATTCATCTCCTCATTTTTTTAATTACAGCAAAACAGTAATTTGCAAACCTGACTCCATGATACTGGCACAGTATAAAAGAATGTACTGAAAACACACTCTACGCAACAGTGCATGCTATGAAACTTTTTTTTTGGGGGGGGGGGGGTTGCTTACTTAATATTTTATTAAATTAAGTATCACTTGCATTACACATAACTAATGATTTTTTTGTACTTGCTATCATGTTCGCAAATTCAACAGCAAACTAATAAGCACTTTGCTAGTCCTTGTCCTGCTTCAGTAATTTTTATGTGAACCACTCCTGTCTTTCTGCATATTTTTAATTATAATGTTAAACTGCTCAGATATTGAGTTGTTCATGTGCGACACACACACTACTCAAGCCAAACAGAGTCCATCATAATTTAACATTACAACTTATGCTACGATCTTTCCAAAAACAAAGAAACCTGCAGCAGCTGGAAAGGCCATAGAAGTACCTCACAAAGAAAATTACTGGCCTCAAACAGATGCCCTACACTGACTATCTCAAAAAACTCCAGCTTTACTCCATAGCATATCACCTACTCCGAGGTGATCTCTGCCCAACATATAAAGCTATGTCAAACCCAGAGCTGTTGGACATGCTACACCTAAAGAAATCGAAATCCCTCTGAGCTACATGCTCTAGGGACCTAAACCTTATCACCACAATAAAGAGGACATGCTGGAGGGCTAGATTCCTGTCCCAGAGACTTCCCATACTCTGGAACAGGCTACCCATCTATGTCAAGCAAAGTTCTTCATTAGCACTCTTCAAGAAAAATCTTGATGAGTGGATGGGAAATAGGAAAGACACCCTGGGGATCACTTCTGTGTCTCTGCTCGACAGTGGCACAGGAAAATAACTATCTGAAGTTGTTAATCCTCATTCAGTCCTTACTGATGGGTATTTGGTTCCGATATTGGAACCGAGCTGGCCATTTCACAAGCACGGCCGGCCTTAGGCATAGGCGAACTAGGCAACCGCCTAGGGCGCCGTTACAGTCCAACTTCATAAAGGGCGCATTTTAAGTTATTTATTTTAATGAATGATTTTTTTCCTAGTCCAGCAGTCTATAAAAGTTTGTGCTCTTCTCGTCGAGACACTGTCCAGAAAACAGAGACTGCCTGTCAAAGCCAAGAAACTGATTTTTTAATTAAAAAAAAAAAAAAAAAAAAAAAAACTATTTTTTTAAGGACGTTCTTCTTTAAGAGCGCCCTTTATGGCCGGTCGCACAGCTGCAGAAGACGAAAACAGGTCGCAAACACCTGTTCTGCCTGTGCAACCAATTTGTTTACATCCTTCTTTTTCATGGGCAGAATTTGAATTGTGGAAGACAATTGAACTGCACAGTGGACCATAAATGAACAAGTGAGAGCTAAGTGTGTGTGTGTGGCAGCAGTGTATGTGACTAATGTTATACGTTTAGTGTTTTTTTTGCAGAATTATATTCCCTTTGCAAGTGTTTGCATGTTTTGTTAAGTTTAATAAGTTTTACTTCTGAACTCTTAGGCCTACTACATCGTTATGACTCATTTCATTGTGCTTCTGTGTCTCACTCTATGGTTGCTAGCTTTTACTGGTGTTTCTATGTTGCTATTAGGATTCCCCGGTCCACTCAGAGTTTGCAAGGCTCATTGTAGAACTGTTAAGTTTATTTTTACTACCTGTATTGTTGTCTCCTCAAAGTAAACCCATGGGGGTGCAGGGACAACTTTACTTCCCAAGTTATTTAGTCTGCCCAGAGAGGCAATCAGCAAGTGGTTGCTCATTAGCCTTGAAGTGGGGTGGAGAAGGGAAAACACCCAGATTTTAGAAGTGATTGTTAAACATCTTGTTTCATATGAATAAACTGCCTTTAAGTTTGTCCAAGCAAGCACTGAAGATACTTCTGCCTGGTGTCAAGTATGGGAATGTAGTATTTATCACAAAATAAGGACTGCTTGGCCCATCTGGTTTGGCCTATTGTTGTTGTTATTAGCAGAATATTATTATTGTTATTAGCAGAAGATTCTTGTTAACTAATACATGCTTCTGGAGCATTTCTCTCTGGGCCTCCGCTGAAAACAGGATCTGTGGAACCTAGTCGGACATTCCCGGTCAACAAATGTTAAATAAAATAAAAAATAAAAATGGAGACAGTTATGGTGATTTCAGAAGCCTTGAGTGGCAGTAAAAGGAACATGAGATTTTGTAAGGCAGTGCTAATCCATTAAGTGAAAATTATTGCAATTATTTCCTTAAACGAAAGCTCAGTGTTGCATACTTTAACCTGTGAATATAGTTTCATATCCTGTTAAGGTATTTTCAATAATTTTTTCTTCTCACTGCTGCAGAAAACATTTCTTGTCTTAAAGGTTGAAGTAGCAGTTTGAAGCAGGAGCAGTCACAGTGGCTTTTGTGGCAGCTAACTATGCAACCACTGTGTGTGTGTGTGTGTGTGAAGGTTTTCAGTCACTGATGATTTCAAGAGGAGATAGTAACTTGAAGTACTATGTTAAGCATAGAGGCTATAAAGATAAGACTGCACAGGCTGCCTTGACTGATAAATCAACAAATCACTTCTGGTTCTGATAACTTTACCAGACAAACCACATTGACAGAAGGTTGGTTACTGCTTATGTTGCCAATAAATTTAAAATCAATCAAATGATACTGGCACCCTTTCTGAATTGAATGTCTTTTGTAATGTTGTCTTTAATTCTTGCAGGTTTAGTTTTCACAATGAGATCAGTGTTGGTCAACAACTTCTTACATTTGAAGATCCAACCAGAGGTAGTTAGAAATTGTCAGCTTCAACCACCAAACCATGGAGTTATTTCCCCTTGAGGTCTCTGAACTTCATGTAAATCAGTGTCGAAATCCCAAATTTTCATATCGGCTAATATTTGTAAAACTTACAGATTAGACATCTCATTTACTGTACAGTCTAGTGAGTGGTTACCAAGTAAGCTTGCATCTGCAGTACATTCTATATGGGAAATGAGACAGCAATCTTGTAGCCATAACCATTGTACATCATACGATGCAAAAGTAACTGTAGCATCCTTTTATTAGCATAATTCATAAAGCATGGTTTACTTTTATTTGGACTGATAAAGTCAAATTAAACCATTTTGGCTAGGCTGGGTAGCATGATAATTTAAAAAAAGAAAAGAAGATATATGTATAACAAATATTGGGGTTCTATTTCTCATATATTTCAGTGAATATCCGAAAGTCATCTTTTTTTAACAGAAATGCATGGCTGCTTTTCGTTCTGCATACATTTTGCACACCAGGTGGTACTGTGTTATTGTTTACATGTTTACAAGCCTCTAAAATACTTATATTCTTTAGGAATTTTGTATTAGCTCCTGCAAAGTAATCTTTAACACAGATCTTACATTAGAATTTATGACAACAGTCTACTTTAGTAAATTTTATGCCAATGTTGCTCCTGTACAGCTACTTTTCCTGTTTTGGTTTGAACATAGAATATATTATTTATTCTGGTTACCATCATTATTTTTAGATAAAATATCTAGACTTTAAATCCTTTAGAAAAATGCATACTAACACAAATCCTGTTATTCTAGCAATTTTTTTAAGTTCATGAGAGCAACATTTATATTCTCTCCCTATTTATTTTAGGCTTTGTCCAGATTTTTTGAGGTTGAGGAGTGAGTGTGTGTGTGTGTGTGTGTGTGTGTGTGTGTGTGTGTGTGTGTGTGTGTGTGGCTCAGCTGGCTCTGATTTTTGAGTCTTATTACTTGTCAGATGAAATCGGGTATTAATTTTAGACTTTGTAACTTTTGAAAAATACTTGGTAATGCAAAACCTGTTACAGGTTTCATGCACTTAAAAAATTAAAGGAAATAACTGGAGTGGCTTTCATATGCAAAACCTGTTACAGGTTTCATGCACTTAAAAAATTGAAGGAAATAACTGGAGTGGCTTTCATAACTGCGGTGGTGGTGCTGCGGTAGCGTTGTTGCCTCATAGCAAGACGTTGTCCCGTTCGATTCTCAGCTAGAGCGTCTTCTGTGTGGAGGCATACATGAATGGGGCATGCCTTCGTTGAAGGTTGTGCATCAGGGCTGGTAACCAGGTACGTAAAAATCCACTACCAATCATTAGCGGACCGGAGTTCCGCTGTGGCGACCCCTAACCGGGAAAAGCCGAAAGACACAACAACAACAACTGGAGTGGCTTTCGTGAGGAGTGACCTTCACGGGGAGTGACCAATCTGTGGGTGTGGCTCAAACAGGGGTGTGTCATGAGTATGGTGTGGGTGGGGCTTAAGGGGTGCCAGAGCACTGCTTCGCCTAGGGTGCCATTTCAGATAAGGCCGGCCCTGTTCACAAGCTCGCGGCAGCCACAGACTCTCGTGCTAAAGCTTTTCCAGCATGCCCCACTCCCTGTTACCTCAGATTTCGTTTGCCACGTGGCTAATTAGCCATGTCAAGCTACTACTCTTGGGCTAAGTATCATTTTCTGATAAATCTTCGGATTTTTCAAAACTTTTTTTCTCAGCCTTTGAACTCTATACATAGGTACAACACTATCACATTTATCTATACCTTTACTAGCTTTCTTTTACCTTTTTAGGTATTACTTTTACCATTGCTGTTATTCCTTCATACTTTAGACTTGATTATTCTCGTTCTTTAGAGATGTTTGGATTGTAGTCAGAAGATTCCAATTTCTGATGCTCATGTAGTATGTGTATACTGTTTGGGTGTGTCCCACTTAATTGTTGAGTTGCCATATGGCATATGTAAAAATTTCTCTAACTGGACTTTGAAAGGAAAAACAAACTTATTCTTAAAGGTTTACTAAAATCTGCTTTCAGTGAGGCTATTTCTGGGTCGGACGCTTCAACGCATCCCAAAACCCACAAAAAAGAGTGATGACATAAAACAGGCTAAGTCTCTTCCTTCGTCTCCCACCGGAGATCCTAAGGAACTGAGATGTAAGAAACTAAAATTGACCATATCTCCAGAATTGACTTCTTTGGCTCTGAAGTTCTCGGTGATATCTTCCTCGGCACCAATGACTTCGGTGCAGATCTTTACGGCACTGAGCATGGTGCAGACCTTTTTTGGAACCGAGCTACTCCTCGGTTCAGTCTACCTCTACACAGATGGTTTTTCCGGTGTAGACCTTCTCGGCATTGACTATTTAGTCGATGCACATTACCTCGGCACTGACGTATGTCTCAGTGCAGACTCTTTCAGTGCCAGCTTCGGCACTGACATTTACCACAGTGCCGACGCTGTCAGTGCAGACAATTGCATCACCACTGACCATTCTATCTTTGGTGAGGACACCTTTGGTACCAGTGCCGGTACCGACACATATTACAGCACGACCTTGTCTGTACAGGCTAATTCTTCGGCACCGACCAGCCCTTTTTTGGTGCAGACGCCTTTAACACCATCCTCGGTGGTACAGACCATTACTACACCATTGTCTTTGGTGCAGATACCTTTTTCTTTGCCATTTATTGAAAGACCAGTTTCCCCTTCAGGGCTGTCTATGAGATCCTCTGGAAGCCTTTCTGAGCATGATATGGTGCGCTTAGTTGATCAACTGCTGTCAGCCAGAGGAATACCACCCTCCAGGACCAATTTGCCCATTGGAGGTGACCATATTTCCCCACATACACCTATCTACTCTTCTCCTTCAACTCCTACTCCTGCCTTGAAGCTCTTACATCTGGCAGAGACAACCCTTACTGCAGCTCCATTTATAGACCTCACTTTGGAACCACCGTTGCCTTCGTGGCCTGAGACCCAGATCACTCCAATCACTTCTCAATATTCTACCTGTGGCGTTGGTTACTCTTCACCTCACGGGCATACAGAGGCTTCAGCCCTTGGAGCTGGCTTGCAGGGGTGGGGTGTGACCATGATTCCATTGTCATCCTGTATGGTTCCAGGATCCCATTCCTCCTCAGGTGGGCCAGCCTTCCAGGTCATGGAGAAGGCACTAGCCTCAGTGGGCAGCCTTGTACTGTTGGAATCTACACCCTCCTCTGAGCTGCAGTTGACACCAACCACTCCTATTGGACACCAGGCACTGGAGCCTCAGGATACACTCCCACAGGAGACTCACTCTGCACAGTCTTCCCCAGCTTCTTCCCCTGGGGACGTTCACCACAAGAGTATGTGCAAGAGGAAGCACATGTACTCTCCAGAAGAGTCCCTTACTGAAGACACAGATTTTGATGAGGGGGAAGGATCCCACAGTCACCTTCTGAGGTGTCCTTTGGAGACATCCTAGAAATCCTTAACCAGAGAGGTGACTGGAATTCCTCAAATCCATCTTCTGAAGAGTCTGTGTTCTTGCAGGCCTTTTGTGCCCGGCCCCATCTCTTGAGTTACCCCACCTGCCGATGAGCTTGTCAGGCTCATTGTGCAGCATGCATGGAAGGCTCCTGACACCATCAAAGCCATTCCCAAAAGGCCAGACAAAATACTATCTCCACCTGAAACTGACCCTCACTGGTCTAAAGGTCTTCCGGTAGATGCCATGGTGGTGGCAGCCGCTACAAAAAAGGAACTGGCAGAAGAGAGCCAGACTGTCCATCCATGCAACAAGGAATATCTGGTGGTGGACAGACTAGGGAAGCATGTTTTTGCAGTTAGGTCCTTGAATTGTATGGCACATTTCACCAGGCTTCAGAGAGATTTGATATCTGAGCTTTCTGAAACCCTGGCTGGAGCTGTTTCTGATGAAGTCCGTGACAAAGTGTCCTCACAGTTAGCCACCCATGAATCAATTTCCAACTCTTCTATGTGTCTCATTTCCTACTCCACAGAAGGAACTGCTAGATTGGTGGGTGCAGGCATAGTCAAGAGACGTTATGCCCGGATGCGCCTGTGTGATTTTTTGGAATCTTTCAAGGCTTCCTTTGTGAATGCTCCCATAGAAGCATCTTCTTTGGACCCAAAGTAAAAGACACACTGGCTAGATGCGAGCAGAACAGTAAGACCCTTTCTGCTGTGGGTATCTGTCCCCTCCCCCAAAGGAGTTTCTCTAGAAACCAAAAGAGTGGAAAAATGTGGCACAAAACATCTCAAGGTTCTTTCCGTGACACACGAGCTGAGTTCTCTCCTAGAGACAGGGGGGGGAACTCAAATGGAAGACGCCCTTTTCAGGGTAGGGGAGGTCCACATAACCAGGGTTCCAGAGATTCTTTCTCTGGCCAATCCTATCAGCGCTCCTGAGGAGTGGCCCAGCTGCTTTCCTCAGGAAGCAGTTGGGAGACGTTTCTCCTTGTACCTTTCTGCCTGATTAACCATCACTAATGATTCTTGGGTACAACAGATAATAACCAGAGATTATCACATCCCCTTCGATATTTGTCCCGACTCCCCCAGAAACTTACCCGATCTTCCACCCAGTTAAAGGGAAGAAGCAGCACTAGAAATTTCAAAGCTGCTACAAAAAAGAGTCATCCAAATAGTCCCCTCAGACCAGATAGGATCTGGATTCTACTCAAGGCTCTTTTTGGTGCCAAAAAAGACAGGAGACTGGAGACCAATTTTGGATCTCAGTGTGCTAAACAAATTTGTAAATGTACAGAAATTCCGGATGGTCACGATACAGTCTATCCTTCCACTACTGGAAAGAGATGATTGATTGTGCTCGATAGATCTTCAAAATGCGTACTACCACATCAAGGTGGACAGACCATCAAGAAGATTTCTTCCGTGCGGGAGCCAGTCATTACCAGTTCTGAGTACTGCCCTTCGGACTCTCTACAGCCCCCATAGTGTTCACCAAGGGCATGGCAGTTGTCATAGCACACCTGGGACTTCAAGGATTCCAATTATTTCCATATTTAGACGACTGGCTCATTACCGCCCCCCACCAGGCATCTATTGGAAAAAGCCCTAGCATTTCCTCTTCACACAGCACAAAGCCTAAGGATCTCCATAATCTGGCAGAAGTCCAACCTAACCCCTTCTCTGTGTATAGAATTCATCGGGGTTTTACTGGACACAAAAAATTGCAAAGCATTTCTCCCTGATCACAGAATTCAAAGAATAAAGGAACAGTTGATACGAATACTCTCTCAAAAGAAATCCGCAGCGCATTATGTCCTCCAGCTGTTGGGTTCCATGGCAGCCTCGATTACTATTGTTCCCCTTGCGAGATTACACATGAGATTACTGTAGTGTTTACTGCTCACCCAGTGGTATCCCTTCCAGTACCTTCTGTCATTCAAGATTCAAATAACACAAAGATGCAAACAAGACTTGGTCTGGTGGATGTCTCAAAATCCCCAACTGTGGTCTCGTCCCTTCACCCCCCAGCTGCTCAAGGCCACAGTGACCATGGACACCTCCCTGATGTGGTGAAGGAGCCTATTTCAGGGAAAGATGGTCCAAGGCACGTGGTCGGAACTAGAGAGCCATCTGTATATCAATGTCCTAGAACTGAGGGCGGTGCTTCTAGCATTGCAAGCATTTCACACTCTCCTTCCATCAGGGACTATTGCAATATAGTCAGACAGCATGTCAGCAGCCTGGTACATCAACAAAGAAGGCAGAACCAAATAATACCCACTTTGTCGGGAGGCCATGAGGATATGGCAATGGGTGATAGCTACCAACCGCTTTTTGATAGCAGCACACATTCCTGGGAGATTCAATGTGATAGGGGACAGATTGAGCAGGTGCTTTCTACAACCCCACGAGTGGTCCCTGAACCCTCTAATGGCGACGGAGATTTTCAAACACTGGGGTTACCCTTGCTGTGACCTCTTTGCTTCCCTGACCAACTACAAATGCAGCAATTACTTCACCCTTAACCCCCTTGGGGACAGTTACCCAGGGATACTCTAGTCCACGACTGGCCCTCGGGTCTGCTTTATGCATTTCCCCCTCTTCCCCTCATTCCACAGTTCCTGAAGAAGGCCTGCTGGTTGAAGAGCAAAGTAATCCTCATTGCACCATACTGGCTTCATCAGATTTAGTTTCCCTTTCTATGGCCTCACCTGCTAGATCAACCGTGGATTCTCAATCCAACCCCAGAGTTGATCTCTCATCCGCAGAACCTGATTCACCCCAACTTGAACAGCCTGAAGCTCAAAGCTTGGCTCATCCACTTCTTGTAATAGCCAGGCAGCATAATCTTTCTTCCCCAGTTTGTGACATACTAATTGTTTCTCATAAATCTTCCACCAGAAGTACATACCTCAGCAATTGGAAAATATTTACAATATGGTTAAAAGATAAACAGATGGATCCTTTCTCGGCTCCTGTTTCTGTAGTGTTGGAATATCTTTCAAACCTTTTCCAGACTGAATTGTCAGCATCTACCATTCGAGTTCACCTGGCTGCCCTATCTAATATTCACAATGGTTACCAAGACTCATCTCTTATGTCACACAAGTTTTGTAAAACCTTTCTAAAAGGTGTGATTCACTTAAAACCCTGATTCAGAGAACCAACGCAACCTTGGGACCTGTCATTAGTTTTGCAAACCCTGACAGCATCATCCTTTGAATCAGCCTCATCTTGCCACCTCAAATTTCTATCATGGAAAACCTTGTTTCTGGTCACCATTACTTCTGCCAGATGCATTTCGGAACTTCAAGCTCTGTGCATCAAACGTGCCTACCTAATTTTTTTTCCTAGTCATTCAAGCAGAGGAGAGTATTGCCTGCATACTCTAGACATTCATAGACAAATACATTTCTATTTGGACAGAACTAAATCCTCTCACAAATCAGATCAGTCGTTTCCAGCCTTTTCTGGACCTAGATTAGGATGTGCTATATCTAAGGTCCCTTTGACTAAATGATTGAAAGACTGTGTTACATTTATCTACCAAAAACATAATACTCCTTTACCTACTACTGTATGGGCTCATTCTACAAGATCAGTAGCAATTTCGGCTGCCTTTCATGCTAGAGCCTCTCTAAGTGAAATTTGTGCAGCTGCAACTTGGGCTAGACCTCATACCTTCATCAGTCATTCAAATTGGATTTGGTTTCCAGAGGAAGAGTCTCCTTTGGTTCCATGGTGCTCAAGAATGTCCTTCCATAAGAGCCTCCCAAGAATAAAGGTAGCTGGGGACTGTCCCATCAGTAAGGACTGAACGAGGATTAACAACTTCAGATAAAGAAGTTATGTCTTACCATAATGTTCCATCTGAGTTGTTGATCCTCGTTCAGTCATGACATCCCTCCCTCCAATCCCCTCCTAAGGCTTATATTGGATCTCATCATCCTGTTATGGTAAGTCATTTGACCAGAGA
The DNA here is from genome assembly GCF_019279795.1 of Protopterus annectens. Lineage (NCBI taxonomy): Eukaryota > Metazoa > Chordata > Ceratodontiformes > Protopteridae > Protopterus > Protopterus annectens. Next base: position 439,233,023 of record NC_056726.1, read on the forward strand.
TAGCCTCTACTTCTTATCGACTTGCAAACTCCATCTGAGGTAACAGGGAGAGGGGCATGCTGGGAAAGCTTTAGTTCGAGAATTTGTGGCTGCCGCGAGCTTGTGAAATGGCAGGCTCGGTTCTGATATCAGAACCGAATACCCATCAGTAAGGACTGAACGAGGATCAACAACTCATATGGAACATTATGGTAAGGCATAACTTCTTTTTCTTGGGTGGCGTAAGCCAGGGAACCTTACCTACCTACCTATGAAATGTGTGCAGTTTGCAGAAACCACTTAGGAGGGTTACAGCCTTCAGTGAATTAAGGACTGCAGCATCCCATTCCAATTGTACTAACTTTACTGGTGATGGCAGGCAGTAAGCACACATGACTGAACCAGTATTTACTGTGTCATGAGTACAGAATGTTAATTTTTCCTTCCTAATTTTCCTGTCTACCATTGCATAAGTCACTGTACCAGGCCATGCTGTATGTGTGGCCTTTTGGAAGATTGCACATCTTACTCAAAGTTCTCCTAAATACTGCAGCCAGAGATCCAAAGCCATACTTCATAGCAATGTGCTCTTTGTGCAAATGTGTGTCGATACTACTACTCATTTCTGAGTATCCAACAAAATAAGTATCGCATTAAGCATACCCCTTTGACATCAACTTCTTGACAGCTCCAAAATGTAATGCTCCCTCACACTGTGCATCAGACATTAGTACATGGTCACACTAGTTAAAATATGTCAAGGGATTCTTTCTCTGGCCAATCCTATCAGCGCTCCTGAGGGTACCAGCCATCATCATCTGCACAGGTGAAAGGGACCACACTACACAATGGCTTGGACTATAAACACTGTTAGGAGCGCATAACTGCTACACAGGACTTTGAACAGTGTGATGCCTGTGGAATGTGACAACCAATTTGGTAGACAGGCTCATGGCTATTAATGGTTTCTTAGACATTGTGTACAACAGTGTCTTTCCACAGAAATTGTTTGCTTTTTGTTAGATCTGCTCACTATGTATTTTGTTGTGACAATAGCTACTTCATACATACACACCAGGTTTGCTAAGTCTAATTCAAAGACACTGGACCCAACTCAGTTTGGCTTTGTTAAGAGAAGGCTATGTCTACTTTACTTGGTGGACTTTTTAAAGAAAGTCACTAAGGCAATGCTTGTGGCGGAAAAGCTGCACACAGTACCACCTACCTGGACCTGGCTAAGACATTTGATACAGTATCCCACTCGGGTATAGTTGACAAACTCAGTGAATTGGCCATAAACCACTACATATCTCGCTGGATTGTAAGCTGTTTCACAGACAGGACTCAGGAAATCAGGATTGGTGATACCACATCCACTAAAAGACCATTGACAAGCTAGGTACCTCAGGGCTCAATTTATGAGATTACTCCTATTTGTCATATACTTCTGAGAGGTAAAGGCTTACCAAGTTCCCAGATGATTGGATAATTGGGAGATAGGACAGATTCTCCATGACACAAACATCTTACAAGAGAGTTTACCACAAATAACTGGTTCCAAAGCCATGGAGTACAACTCATTGCCAAGACAAAATGACAAAACAGCAAGGACAAAATGACTGACTTCAATAACTGGCTAAGCGTCTGGTGTCATTCTAAGGGATCCAGTATCTGTCTACCTGGGACGACATGGTCGACAGACCACGATGCTTTGCCAGCAATGGCCTGCACCTGTCACCCCTGGGATTCCAGATACTGGCTAAGGGTCTTGCCACCCCTATAGTGCCTTTTTGAGGCAAGGTTCAAATGACAAATTTACCACTGTAACAGGAACAGGCAAGCAAAAACTGAGGGTAATGCTACTCAATGCTAGAAGTCTAAATCTCAAAATGCACTCATGCGAGGCACTCAAAATGGAGAACATCAATATCTGTGCAGTGACTGAGACCTGGTTCAAGGCTCTAGAGAGTACCCCTGCATTACCAGGCTATAACTCATACTACACTTTTTGGCCATCTAACCTGGACCAAAACACCAAAGGTGGAGGTGCGTCCATATTCATTAAGGATATCCACACCTCCAGGCTAGTTGCGCAGCATAATGCATCTGAGGTTATCCAAGTGCAACTAACTCTGGGCAAAACTGCAATCCAAATTGTAGCTTGCTACAGATCCCCCACCATGCCCTAGGATTCCCACTCCTTTTTTCTTGATATACTGGAAAATACTAGGGTTCAACCAAACACCCTAATAATGGGCAATTTCAACTACCTCACCATTAACTGGGAAAACTACTCGTACCAACTCCTTCGCTTAACGCTTTCTGGAATTCATAAATTCCAATGCCCTGGATCAATTATCCACACCCCCACCAGGGGCAACAATATCCTAGACCTAGTCATTACCAACATGAGTGACCGGTGTCCCACACCTGAAGTCATCTCCTCATTGGTCAGATCCGACCATAAGCTAATCACCCTAGATATCAGCATCCTGCCCCCACCCCCCCATTAAGGAAACCACAGTAAAACATTCACCAAAGCCAACTTCATGCTTCTTAAGACAGAAGTGGTGAACTTCATGACACCTATGCAGATGGACACTACAGTTACGATTGCTGAATCCTACACAAATGCACTCTATAATCACTTACATGAGTGCAGAGATTGTGCTATCCCAAATAGAGCCAAGATGCTATCCTCCAAAAAAAGGAAGCCAATATGGTGGTCCCCTGCCATAAACAAACTCTACTACAGAAGGAAGAAACTGTTGCAAAAGAGAGTAAAATCCCATGAGTGGAGGAGCTCTCTGGTCAGCCTCAGTAAGAAGCTGAGATCCCTTATAAGATCCTCCAAAGCTAGCTACGAAAACAAAATCGCCACTCATTCTAAGGACAACCACAAAGCATTCTATTGCTATGTCAAGAATCTCAATGGCAACACTCAGATCTGCTCTGAGTTATAGCACAACAGCACAAAAATTACATTACCAACTGATATTGACAACATCCTGGCAGATAAGTTCAGTGCTAACTTTACCCCCTCTCACCCCCCTAAAGGGCCCATATCTATACAGGAAGAATGCAGAGTCCCTGTAATCACATCTATGCAGGTAAAAGCTTCACTCTCTAAAACCAAAAACACAGCATCCATGGGACCGGACAACATCCCAGGCTGCGTTTTCCATGAACGTCAGAACAAACTGGCTCCCCACCTAAGTGCCATGTTCAGTCATAGTCTCATGCCAGACTTTGTGCCCACTGAATGGTGCACAGCAACAGTTATCCCACTCCAGAAAGGGGGAGTCATCACTGATCCTGGGAACTATTGCCCTATTAGCCTGACGAGCCTGGTCTGCAAGGCCATGAAGTGTATCATCATGGAACTCATGAACAAAGACATTGGTAACCTACAAACTCTGGACCCCACCCAGTTTGGGTTTGTGAAAGGCAGATCATGCCTTCTGAACCTGATCGACTTCTTTGAGGTAGTCACCAAAGCCGTAGATGAGGGTAAGGTGGTTCACACAGCCTATCTTGACCTCGGCAAGGCTTTCGACACCATCCCCCATTCTGGAATTATAGCTAAACTCACTAAACTTGGTATAAATCCCTATGTCACAAGATGGGTTGCCAAATGGCTCACTGACAGAACCCACACTGTAAAAGTTGCAGACTCCAAATCTGACTTCAAACCAGTGACAAATCGAGTACCACAGGGTTCCGTCCTGAGACTTCTCCTGTTTGGTATCTACTTCTCTGAAGTACAGGCTAACACAGAAGGCCTCTGGCCAACAAACTTCGCAGATGAATGCAAACTAGGAGCCATAGTCGAGTCCCCAAATGATGTGGACATCCTACAGAAGGGCCTCACTGAGACAAATGCCTAGTGTCAGAGGCATGGGCTCAAGCTCAGTGCCAAAAAGTGCAGTGTCATCCCCTTTGGTAAAAACTCTGTACCCATGAACTACCACATAAACGGCAGTCTACTTAATGCCGAATGTGTGATGAGACCTTGGGACCCAGGTGGAAAGTAGTCTCTCCTTTGATAATCACATCACCACAGTAGTCAGGAAATCCTTCTATGTGGCACACCTCATCACAAAAGGGTTCTCATCAAGGAAAAAAAAGAGGTTATTGTTCCCCTCTACTCGGCACTCATTATACTCATTATAGAGTATAATGCCCCTTTTGGAATGTACCTCACAAGACATCTGAAGCAGCTGGAAAGGCCACAGAAGTACCTCACAAAGAGGATTACTGGCCTCAAACAGATGCTCTACACTGACTGTCTCAAAAACTCCAGCTTTACTTTGTAGCATATTGCCTACTGTGAAGAGATCTCTGCCAAACATATAAATCTATGTTAAACTCAGAGCTGTTGGACATGCTACACCTAAAGAAATCCCAATCCCTCCGAACTACATGCTCTAGGGACCTAAACCTTTTCACCACAATAAACAGGACATGCTGGAGGGATAGATTCCTGTCCCAGATACTTCCTATATTCAGCAACAAGCTACCTATCTATGTCAAGCATAGTTCCTCATTAGCACTCTTCAAGAAAAATCTTGATGAGTGGATGGGAAATATGAAATACACCCCGGGGATCACCTCTGTGGCTCTGCTCGACAGGGGCATAGGAAATTAACTTTCTTGGGTGGCATAAGCCAGGGAACCTTGTTGGCTAGGCTTACTTAGGCCCTTGAGCCTATAGCCTAGTACCTACCTATGAACCTAAGAAGTGCAATATAGTGCATTTTGGGAAAACTGCCAACCAAGCTAAGTACTCCTTCAGTAAGACACCCCTAAGAGATGACCCAGTATCCAAGGATCTGGGAACATATATAGATAATAATCTGGCCTTTGATCAACCTGTGGCCAAAGTAGTAAGACAATCATCCTATGTCACCCAACTTATAAGTTAGGGCATGGCATCCAGGCCAAAGGAAGTCACAGTGTCACTGTTTTTGGCCCTTATCAGACCCATCATTGAGTATAATGCCCCCTTTGACATGTACCTGATCAGACATATGCAACAGTTGGAATGCCCCCAAAGGATTACTTACCTGGAGAATCGAGGGTATAAACACATTGCCCTATCTGGATCACCTTAAAAACATATCTGTATACTGGATCTCCCACATATTACTGTGAGGCAATCTATGTCTAGCAGACAAGGCATCTTCGATCCAGCTCTGATGGACATTTTTTACATGGCATTAATAAACAGCATCAGAACCACTAGATCCAAGGGTTTAAATTTTGCTTGTGACGTGAATAAGACATGTTGGTGAGATAGATATGTGTGTCACAGAATATCCGTGTTCTGGAGCAGGATTCCCCTACATGTGAAGCATAATCTACCCCATATCCATATTTACACGTAACCTTGAGCGATAGATGGGCAATTGGAAATTCATACTCATACCAGGTCTGGCCCCCATGTCCCGGATAGACAGAGGCACAGACTATCCCTAACTAACATAACCCTCTAATAAATGCCCATGATACATATGGACCAAATCTCTTAGCTAAAGAAATCTGGACAGAGCTCAAAATAAGGGGGGCACAAAGGCGTAAAAATAGGGACAGATTTTAAATATTACTCTTAAAAACTTAGAAAGTAGACAGAATAATAGGATTTGTGTTAGGATGTGTTTTTTTTTTTTTGGAGGATATAGAATCTGAAACTCTAAGATATGTCATTATTTAAAGAATGCACTCCTCAGTTATTTGTCAGAAACCCACATATTTTATGAATAACAGACCAAAAACATGAAGCCAAAATCTGGACAGTTGATACCTATTATACGGACTCAACTGGGCTGAACTGCATGGGTAGGCTTATAAAGGCCCTGGTAATCATAATCATTAGCCTGGTATACTCATATGACTGAACACTAGGATCATACACATAATATGCCCCCACCCAAGATGATGACATCCTATAGGAAGGATTAACACACAAAAATAATATGTGGCAAAGCTATAGCTTAAAATTGAACGTCAAGAAATGTATAATGGTACCCTTATGGAAATCAGCCCCCCTAGGAAACTACCTCACTGATAATAACCATCTAAAAGTGGACACAGTAGTCTGGGATCTGGGGATGCATGTGGACAGTAACCTGGCTTTTGGCCAACATGTGTCTAAGATTGCAAGGAAACCATTCTGTGTTGCTGAGCTTACAAGTAAGGGTTCGGCATCTAGGTCCAGCAAGGTATTCCGCTGTCATCAGATGGATCACTGAGTACACTGCCCCCTTAGGTATGTATCTGCTGAAGCACATACAGCAACTAGAATGTCCATAGAGGCTCATCTCAAAAAAGTACAGGGTGTAAACAGCATGTCTTATGTAGATCACCTCAAAAACATATGTCTATACCCTCTTTCCTACAGACTGCTGAGAAGTAATCTGTGCCTATCATACAAGGCATGCTTAGGTCTGACCCTGATGGATCTTTTGCACATTTGTACAGCCAATAGCATCACTGCTACGTAATCTATGGTCATGAGATTTGGTTATGACAGAAATAAGAAAAGCTGGAGTATCTCTCTATTCTTCCCTCATTAGACCAAATATTGCATATAATGCCCCGTTTGGCATGTACCTCACTAGACACCTGCAACAGCTGGAGAGGCCACAGAAGTACCTCACGAAGAAGATCCTAGGCAGTAAACACATGCCCAACATGGACAGACTCAAAAGACTGCAGCTGTTGTCTGTCTCATATCGCCTACCAAGAGGCGATCTTTGCCTGACTTACAAAGCCATGCCTGACCCAGCTCTGTTAGAAATGTTACATGTAAAGACATCCCAATCCCTCCGCACCACACCCTCCAGACCTCATGACTACAATCAACAGAACATGGTGGGGGGACAGGTTCCTCACCCAGGGACTGCCCATGCTCTGGAATAGATTTCCCATATATGTCAAGCAGAGCACCTCACTGTCTTTCTTCAATACAAATCTTTATGAGTGGATGGGTAATAGAAAGTTCACCCCGTGGATCACTGCAGTGGCTCTACTTGATAGAGGCACTGGGCACTAACTTCGTGCAGCACAATGCCAAGGCACTTATATGGACTAGGCTTGTAAAGGCTATTGCACACCTATGAACCTGCTTTTGCTTACAAACTGGAATGTAACTTGTTCAGAGTTGAAAGAAGAGCAGTTCACATTTACTTGAGTGCCAGGGAAAATGGCAGACGTGGTTTTCACAACTTGGACAGACCACTCTAGTTATCCCAAGACTGCCTGTATATTTGTTTTGTATGAAATGGCAGACTACATCCACTGTAGTGGTAACAGGGTATCCAGTCACTGTCCTTGTTTATTGTTTTTATGTAGGGGAAATGGAACCACTAATTCAGAAATGTATTCATGAACACCTGAGAGAAATGTGTAAATTTAACATTACCACTACTTCTGCTAAACATCAAATAAATGTGGATCATGTACTTTAAAATGCACATGCTGCAGCTAATTCAAAAGAGCATCAAAGAACATTATTTCCTTTCAATTGTTATGTGAAATGCATTGGCAATTGTTATGAGTAAGAAGAAAATTTGTGGTTTAAATATCATACTGTTTTTAAACGATATTAAAAATGGGAACAGTTACCAAATTTTAACAGAAGACTATGTGCGGAATGATTAGCTGTTTTTACTTGCCAGTGATGTCATTAGTACTAGACCCCGGGAAGTTTTCAAATAAACTGAATGTCATTTGCCTTTTTATACATTATTGCCTGTGTCTGTATAACAATATATTTTTAATTTCCAGGTGGAGGGCATATTTGGTCTC